>NC_090924.1:729016723-729344223 GCF_040938575.1 Ambystoma mexicanum
CAGAGACCAACACGGACGGAAATCCATGTATGCGAACAATGTTTTAGAGGAATTCTTTGGCCAGGATTGAGGCTGAAGGTAATCCTTTTAAAGGAATAAAGTGGGCCATCTTGGAAAAAAGATGCACAATAACTAGAATGGTGTTAAACCCATTACAAGGAGGTAGATCGGTAATAAAGTCTAACGATAAGGTGTGCCATGGTGTAGGCGGAATGTCTAAAGGTTGTAAGAGTCCAGCTGGTTTTTTCTTTTGACTTTTGTTTTGGGCGCAAATGCCACAAGACATCACAAATGCTTTAATATCCTTTCGTCAGGTGGGCCACCAGAATTGTCTTTTAATTTTAGCTTCAGTTTTTGCAATACCTGGGTGCCCCTCGATTAGGGTATCATGATAACGGGAAATGACTAGCTCTTGTAGTTCCTTGTGTGGCAGAAGTAGCCGCCCTTGCTAATAAGGCAGATCATTGATGACAGAGTAGTCCGGGCCTTTCTTTACCCAGTCCTGCAGGGCTGTAGGATCAAAGAGTTGCTGGATCTTTACCTGAATGTCCTCTAGTGTCTGTAGAGTAATCATGCCAATTTGTTCGGAAATTATAGGTACTGGTTCTTGGTTCACTTCTGCCTCTCCCATCTCTATTCGGGATAAGGCGTCTGCTTTACCATTCTTACAACATGGTCGATAGGTTATCACGAAATTGAACTCGGAAAAGAACAATGCCCATCGGAGTTGACGTGACTATTGGGCCTTGGCTGTTTTTAAATACTGTAAGTTCCAGTGATCGGTGATCACAGTAATGGTATGCCTGGCACCGAGAAGATAGTGCCGCCAATCCTTGAAGGCGGATTTAATGGCTAATAACTCCTTGTCGGTAACCGCATAGTTTAACTCGGGTGCCGAGAACTTTCTGGACCAAAATGCTACTGGGTGAAGCTGGCCAGTTTCAGGGTCCTTTTGAGACAGGACAGCTCCCATGGCTTGACTGGATGCATCAGTTTCCACTATGTATGGAAGTTCAGGGCGCGGGTGCTTTTAACACAGGTGCAGACGTGAATTTTGCTTTCAGCTCTTGGAAGGCATTTTCAGCTTCTTCAGTCCACATAAAGCGTTTATTTTTTCGCAAGAGTGCTGTCATGGGATGTACGACATGTGAAAAATCTGGGATGAATCTGCGGTAGAAATTGGCAACGCCGAGCATGCTTTGTACTCCTTTAACTGAACTTGGTGATGACCACTTAAGGATTGCGTCCACCTTTCGTGAGTCCATTCGGACTCCCTTTGGGGTCAGGATAAACCCAAGGAATTCAAATTCTGTGGCATGAAAAACACATTTTTCTAGTTTTGCATATAGATTGTGCTGCCGCAATTTCTCAAGGACTGCTTGGATGTGCTTCACATGGTCAGATTCTGAAGAGGAGTATACTAGAATATAATCGATATACATGACAACACAAACGTCAATGAGTTCACAAAGGACATCGTTCATGAAGTATTTGAAGGCTGCTGGTGCATTGCACAATCCGAAAGGCATCACCTGGTATTCGAATAACCCATACTTAGTGCGGAAAGCAGTCTTCCATTCGTCGCCCTCTTTTACACGTACCAGATGGTATGCCCCCCGGAGATCTAATTTAGAGTATATACAAGCGTCCTTCACTTGGTCTAGTAGTTCAGGGATCAGAGGCAATGGGTATCGGTTCTTAACAGTTATCTGGTTCAATGCGCGGTAGTCTATGCACGTTCTGAGGCCACCTTCCTTTTTAGGCACGAAGAACAAAGCTGAAGATGCAGGGGACTTGAATGGGCGAATAAAGCCATTGGCAAGGTACTGGTCTAAGTATTGTCGTAGGTGAAGGTTCTCAGGTTCTGTAAGGGCATAGATCCTGCTACAAGGGGGTTGTGCACCGGGTATGAGATCGATTTGACAATTGTACGATCTGTGAGGAGGTAAGGTGTTTGCCTGTTCCTTTTGGAAGACATCCTGGAATTCTTGGTATTCTGGAGGTAGTTGCATGACTGCTGTGGTTACTGTGGCCAGGCCTGCGTTCTGATTTCTCTTTGGGTAACAGGTTTGTGCACAATCCGGGAAGGTTATTCTCTTCTCTCGCCAATCAATACAAGGATTATGTGTTTCCAACCAAGGTATCCAGAGTATTATTTGGAACTGTGGGGCTTTGATTAGATCAAACACAATAGTCTCTCGATGCCCATCCTGACCCAATAGTGTCATCTCTGCGGTGGAATGAGTTACAGGCCCAGAGGCAATTTCAGTTCCATCGACTGTGGTGATGACATCTGAGGTGGTTTTTCGGCAGAGAGGTAGATTCATCCTGGAAGCCAATTCATAGTCCACATAGTTTCCTATGGCCCCGCTATCAATGTATGCCCTTACTGCGTGCATACGCGAAGGCTGCCCTGGATCTACGAGGACCATTGGTATGATGAAATGCGAGGTCTGAGTATCCTTCTTCAAGCTCGGCAAGCGGACCTCTACGCTTGTTGGGCGTGGTCGTTTCCCGAGTCTGACTCCATATGGCTTTTATCAGCAGCTCCTACCACCTTCTTGGGTGGTTTTACAGGGCAATCCTGTAGAAAATGCCCAGAAGTTCCACAATATAGACACAATTGCATTTGCCGTCTCCTTTCTCTTTCCTTCTGGGTTAAGGGTCCTTTAACCCCTCTGATTTGCATGGGTTCTGAAGCATCTGCTCCTTTGGGGTTAGCGTGGGTTTTGACCAACACCCGATTCTCAAACTTGGCTTGATCAGCCTTTCTGTTCTGAAGTCTGTGATCTAACTGGACCACTAAATCTATATATTCAGTGCAGTCTTGAGGGGGGTTCACGACTTGAGCCAAGACATCCTTGAGTTCTCCTCGAAGCCCGCGATGAAATAACGTGATTCGTTTTACCTCGGTCCATCCAGTTTCCACTATTAACTTATTAAAGGTTGCGATGTAGGATAGAAGGTCCTGGTTACCCTGTCGTAGGGACAAAAGTTTGTTATCCAGGGCCTGTCCTTGGGAGTGCCGGGCAAATAGTCTTTCCATACTAGTTTGAAAGCCCTGAAAATCCCGAAGAATTGGGTCATCCTGAGTAACTAGTTGAATTGACCAATCAGCTGTACTGCCGCTGAGATATGACAATACAAAGGCTACCTTGGCTTGATCGTTTGGGAAGGCTCCAGGTCTGCATAAGAAGTGCAAGCGGCATTGGTTCATAAACACGGGGAACCTTTTGGGATCTCCGGCAAAGCGTTTGGGTGGGGCTAATGGAATATTTCCTGGTAGGTTTATTTGCACAGGGTTACTCGATAACACAGGAGCTGGATTTCCCCCGGAACCAGGTAGGGGTGCTTGTCCAGCCTGGCTTTGCAATAGTTGCCTAGCAAGGTCATCAGTTTGCTCCTTTGAAAAAATCAGTTCTCTCTGAAAAGCAGAGGATGGGAATTTGTGGGTAGGCTTCGCATTCTGTTACGCTCACCTGGCTCCCACAGAGGCGTCGATCTGAACTGGACAGCTGCGGTCTCCACCAATGTGATGCGTAGGGCGGAGATGACGTACAGGACTGGCCCACCTAGCTTTGTTTGCTTGGTCCGTAGGAATATTCTTCTGCGAATGGAGAAAGGGAATTAACCACCCGTGGAGTTGAGCGTAAATCCCCCCACCCCCGCTGTTCTCCCCACAGATCACCTTTGATGTCCCCTCCTATAGTCTCACCTGATGGTTTGAAAAGATGAGCTCTCCATCCTGCATAGAGCGCAGGGGCGCGTTGATAACCAGTTGCTTCACTGGCTCGAAGGAATTGGTGAGTTCCAGAACAATATTGACTCCGAAAAGTATGTAGTTCATAAGAGTTCACATGTCTGACTTTCACTCTTGTCCGATGCCTTACAGTTTGCAGCTTGACCCCAGCGAAATGTTCCTCGTGGTAGCTGTCGAAGTTCAGGTAAGGATTTGGCTTAGCCTACACCGTTCAATAAAATAAGGCCAGAATTTAACCTGTGGCTTGCTCCCTTATTCAGGTGTGGAGAGAAAATATGAAGTTCGGGGAATAATGGCTCCGGCGGTAAAATTAGGTAAGTCTATTGTGGTGAGAAGAGTTCCCCTTGTTTGTCCCTTCGTCTCACCTTGTTGTCCTTTTGTTCCCCTTAGGGGCCAGGGTACGGCGAGGATGCAATGGAGACTGCGCCGACCCGTGAAGAGGAATAGTACCGCCGGCGGTAATCAGGTAAGTCTATGGGGGTAGTTACTATTGCCTCTGTTTATTCCCTTGGCTCACCTTTGCTGTTCTTGTGTTCCTCTTAGGTGCCAGAGTGCGGCGGGAACGTGCAGAAGGATGCGGTGGATCGTGAGGATGCTGCGAAGGCCGGTGAGTTGAGCGCGGTGCTGCAGCAGGCGAGGTGGCAAGCGTAAAATGCTTCTTTCTTCCAGCTCGAAGGCGCAGTGGATCCGGAATTCAGGTAAGGATCGAAGGTTTTGCTCTTATTCTAACCTCTTCTCCTTCTGTTCCTCCCTTTTTCTAGGAGCTGCATGCTCTAGGCGGGCGTGGCAGAAGACTGGATGCAGGCTTGCAGACACGGTGAGCGTTAAGATGCTGGATGCAGAATATCGCGAAGCGTGTGTTGCTCTTCGGGCGTGGTTTAAATAGCCTCCAAAGTAGTCCCAGGTAAGTATTCCTCCCCAGCCCCGCCCGAGTAAAAAATAGTCCCTAGGTAAAATAGTCCCTTCCAAGCCTCATTTGGCTTGGAGCTCTGCAGCATGGTCTGCATCAGGTAAGCTTTACTCTATGAGCCTGGCGCCTATGGCGCAGGACTGACTCTCCATATGAACCTGGCGCCATAGGCGCCAGGAGCGCACCCAAACAGCCCCTAGCAGGGGTTTTTGGGCTTGCTCAAAATAACTTGATGCCTGCTACCGGGGTTGCTGGACCTGGTCTGGTTCCCCAGGGGTGGGCATCATGACACAAACAGCCCCACTTCAGACTGTGTTCTTTTAATAACATAGTACCTTATGTCATTATATGCGTAACTTTGCATTTTTCCACATTCAGATTGAGTTTATACCAATGGACAGCACTATACTGACCTCCAAGTACATTCACATAGCACTTGCTGGTGCACAGCGCCTTTAAATACCAAACATAATTAGCCCCACTGCAGACTAAAATATAATACCCCATTTTATTGTACGGGCAACATTGTGTTTTTCCACATGTAGATTGAGTGTATATTAATAGGCAGCACTATACTGACCTATCAGGACAATCGCTAGATTAGCAGGCCTTTTTGGCTTGTTTGCGAACAGAATGTCGAGTTCGTATAGTAACACAGGAAAGGTTGCCTTGGCGATCAACAGTCCCGCCCTACCCATTCCCATGGGAGGGTGGGGCCGGAGGCGCGTCCGCCACGTCCAATCCTGGATGTTGGACACCGCCGGGATCGCCATGGCAACGCTTAAACCCAGGTTTCCGACGCGGGTGCGCTTTCGCGTCCCGTTTTACGTGGCGAACAGACTCGAGCACCGCTGACGTAAGGAACCCTGAACAGCAATCACAGACACTTTTGAAGCGCTAATCTTAAGATCGTCACAGAGAAACTCATTGTATGTCTTTCCAAACAGGGAGGTTTTCCCGATATACGTGCGCAAGTGTAAGGCGACACCTGTTGTGAAATTAAGCTAAGGTAAACCAAAACCACGGATTTTGGTGTATTCACGGAAACCTTTAATGATATATTTGCCCCGATTAGGTAGTAGAGGATACTAATGAATGCCCTTTCACTTTTTCCCATGTTCACTGATTCATTTGAATGGATGTACCCTTTATTATTTACCCACGGGGCGGAATGTATATTTGAAATTCGAAATGTATATATTTGCAATGATAATGGAATTGTATTGATATTGTTGAAATATAGCCCTGAAGATGGTGCACTGCACCGAAATGCATAGGAACAAATAGCTTACACTTTAAGCTCAGGAATTGCTTATTTCGCCTAAAACATTGTGTGAATAAAACACAAGAATACTTTTATAATTTTTGAAGAAGTATTTGAAATTTTTAACTTTATAATATCGAGTGAAACGCTTAACTAAGAATATGAGTACAAGTTCATAAAATATAGAGAAATGAATTGAGCTCCTAACAGGGAGCAAGGAGGAGAACAAGGTTTTACAGGGTAGTTCCCACTCTGTTTTTCTTTCTGATAGTTTTGCAATAGAGCCCGTGTGTCAGTGGGCTTTTTTTTCAACGTGGTAGCTCCACATACAAGCATAAACAGAATTTAGCATATTAACTAAATTGGAAACCAACGGAATTAGTAGTAGTGCCCACCTCGGATCCATTCTGACTCTGATGAGGGCCACACACCCACAGCACGACACACTGCACTGCTGTCGTCACCTGGCCACAGTGTCACACACTAGTTGGTCACACCACAGGGCAGCCCAGACCATGCGCCAGACGATGCCCCCATGCCACATGTACATGTGCGTCAGGCCCGCACACCTCAGCCAGATGTGGACACACCATCATATGGCTCCCATGAGAAAAGTCACTCAAACCGCAGCAGCCCCATCAGAGGTGGCACCATGTCCCCAAACAGCCCCCCTCGAACCCACGCTGCGCCATCAGTCCGATCCCCAGCACACCTCAAAGACCCTACATCACGGGAAAAGCAGTGATGGGGCAGCTGGATCTGATGGAGGCCCGACAGCGGCGCATTGAGGAAATGTCAAGGGAACACACAGCACATCAAGGCATCAGCAGTGCAATACATAATGCTGCAAAGACCATGGCACGAGACAATGCATGGACCCGTAGGGTCGTGGGGGGCTGCACAGCGGCCCTGAAAGGTTTCGGTCAGAGGATAATGGAGCTGTGTGAGGTCCAATCCGCACATGCCAAGCAGATTCGGGAGGCGAACAATCTGCTCCGCCAGCAGCTGCAGGTCACCGGAGCATTTCCATCTGCCTCATCCACGCCCACTAAGGGATCCCTGGAGGCATCGCCCAGGCGACGTGCCCTGCAAAATCTCACCCGCCGTTCACCGGAGGGACCAGCTGTGAGGGGGTGGTGGGATCATGTGATGGGGAGTTAACAAGGGGGGTGGTGGATCATGTGATGGGAGTTTACAGGGGTGTGTGGATCTGTTAAAAATAACAATAAATCCTGTTCAAAATTCATACATAGCATGGACATTCATGATTGAGTTGGAGTGCTCTTTATTCTACAAGTGGTATGTGTCAAGTGTTTCAATGCAGTTCATCAAAAACATTTGTCAATTAAGGCCTGTCTGGCCAACTTCCCCTCCCTCACTGCATCCCAATCACTCCCTTCCCCAGGTGGCTGTCCATCAGCATCAGGGGGCAGCGGCACATGCCAGCGACAGCAAATGTGCAGCATGGCACAGGTAAGTATGAATTTGCCAACTTTATCAGGTGCATACATCAATGCCACCCCTGTACAGTCTAGGCACCGGAATCGTGCCTTCAGCAGCCCAAATGCCCTTTCCACACAGATGCGTGTACGCCCATGGGCAATGTTGTATGTCAGCTCACCTGGAGTGTGTGGATGCCGCACAGGAGTCATAAACCATGTGTACTGCGGGTATCCGGAATCACCTACACAGGAGAAAATGTGTACATAGGGCTAGGTTGGTTCAGTGGGTTTACAAGGCTCGGTCATCAGTGACATTGGCAGCACAGTCAGGTATGCGTTGTGAAGGTTCCTGCTATCCCAGTGACATGTTGACATACATCCTTCACCTTCTGAGACATGCATGGCCTGAGGTTTAAATACAGCAGTGTATCAATTGATATGTGTTTTTCTTTGTGCGTCACTCTGATGTGGTACACACACGGTCATTCCTATATGGTTCCTTTCATTGTGGTGTGTGTTGGGCAAGGTGCAACATTCAATCAATGGATCATTTACTGCATGCACAACCACAGTGTCGAAATGCCACAGTACTCTGTCCATTGTCACTGGATGGGGGCACCCTTATGTCTGCATGTTCAGGCGACATGTTGTTAGGGCATGTGTCGTGGCATTCGCTATGGCTGGTGTTGTGTTTGCTACTTAGTGGTAGTTGTGCTTCCATATGTGACTGTGCTCTCACAGGTGTGTGACATTCAGACTATGTTCTGCAGTGTTGAACGTGTGCAAGGTTGTGCTGAGTTGGTCAAATTGGCCAGAAAATGCCCCATCGCTTTGCGGGTCGAGAGGAGTGTCTCAGGCATGGGGAACACCTGTTCTACAGTCATGTCCCAGTGCACTCCAAGGACCACCAGGCGACTTACGCTGGTTGAGGGAAAACCCCAGCTGGTGAAGAGCGTCCGCCAGCCGTTGGCAAGAGTGCACCACCCCCTCGAATGAGCTGGCTCTCCTCAGCAAGTCGTCCAAATAAGGGTATAAGTGATGGCCCTCCAGGCAGAGGAGACCTGCTACTGCATTCATCAGCTCTGTGAACACACGAGCGGCTGAGTTGAGGCTGAAAGGCAGCACCTTGTACTGGATGTGGTACAACATAATCATGAAATCCAGACATTTCTGATGCAGCAGGCAGATGGGGACATGAAAGTATGTGTCCTTGAGGTCTAGGGAACACATTCAGTCCCCTGCGCATACAGTCATGACTATGCGCGCTGGAGTAATCATCTTGAAGCGTTTGAGCGGAAAAGATAGGTTGAGGAATGACAGGTCCAGGACTACCCTTAGGCCAATCCTGCAGTAGAAGCCAGAGCCCATGTCTGTCTGAGGAACCGGCTCCACTGCCTGCATATCCAAAAGAAAGCGGATCTCCAGTAAGAGCCTGTCTGAAGCAGAGGAGGAGAAGACGGTAGAGGAAGACTGAAGCCTGTGGAGACTCGAGAAAGGATCCAAGGACTCTTGAAACAATGCTTCCAGTTGTCCTGAAAGAGAGCCAGCCAGGCCCCTAGAGGCGAGTTGTGTTCCCTGACCGTTGTTACCACATTGCTTTTTGGCATCTGAGGCGGGAACAGAGGAGGGGGAGCGGAAAGATATGTGCAATGTCCTTTGCCATTTCCTCTTGTGGTCGCTGGGAGACCTGTGCACCATGGTCCTGAAAACCCTTAAAGCTGCTGAAAGCACTGTTTTTGAAGTCGGTCCTGCCCTGGGATTGATGGAAGGACTTCTCCCCTTGTTTAGTCAGGATAGCCAAGGACTTAGCGGCCTGTGCAGAGATTTTCTTTTTGGTCAGCTCGTCATCAGTGGATGAATGAAAAAGATCTGACCCCTCAAAAAGAGGATCCAGGATTCTCTCCTGCACATCAGAGGTGAATTTAGTGGCATGCATCCACAAAGTCCATCTCATCTTGAACCCCAGGCACAGCCCTCTGCTTGCTGTGTCAATGTGGGAGACCGAAGACTCCATGAAGTCCTGCGCAACTGCCCGGTCCTCTGCTAGGCCAGCCTTGAAGGAGCCCTGTCTCTCCAGAGGGAGGTTGGCCAGGAACTCCCTGATCTCTCGCCACAGCTTCTGTTTCGCCATGGCTAGGAGGGCGTCAGCGTTGGCCTAACGCAAATTCAGTGCAGAGTTGGTGGTACAGGAAGAGGCGGGCTATGAAGTAACGGCAGGGCCTGGACCGGAGGAGGAACGGGCTATGGCACTTGCAACACTGGAGGAATCATACGAGGGCCAAGAGGCGGAGACCTAGAAGCATGATGTGTGGGATCACCTCCTCTAAGATACGCTTGAGGAGCCACGTCATATGTGTGGTGCGCATGAGGATGAAAAAGCGTTCAAAGAAGCAATCCTTGCATGCCACTGGATCACAAGGGGCACAGCACTCTGCTGCGCTGGGCCTCCTTTCCTGATCGAAGCATCTAGGAGCCTGGGGCGTGTAGCTGTAAGGCTGCGAGGGGTAGATATCCACCTATACCATAGGGCCCGCCACCGCTTCCCGAGGGAAGGGGACTTGAACCTTTATGCATGGCCCACTATGTGTGTAAAGGACCCAGGAGAGGCCCCAAATCTGAATCCAAGATGACCGCCGGCCTTGCAGTATTTGCCGCAGGCTTTTCCACCAGCTTTGGGCCTTGCGCCATACCCTGGGAGGGAGTGCGTGAAGGCCCTGTGTCACGGCCTGGCTCAGGCATGGAAAGGCACTCCTTGGCCCTAGAACCTGAAACAGAAGTTTCAACCTCAGAGATGGCTCTGATAGGCTCAGAGCGCCCTGCACAACGACCACAGAGGCAGCGCCGGTAGGCTGGATGCCCTCAGCTATGGAGCTGGTAGTCGATTTGGATCGTGCTTCGAGCTGACTATTGGAGGTAGAACATGATGATCCTTTGCCCACTGGGGCAGAAGAGGAGGACAAACTGGATTGCCTGGGGCCGTCGGCATGGGAGTTGTTAGCCTTAATGGCCTTGGGTCTGGCAGAACCAGAATCCAAGGTCCCTTTCCCATTGGAAACCCCCGGGAAGGAGTCTCTATGCCGAGCAGCCTTGTTAAACAGAGGGCTTAACTTGTCTGGACGTCCTGGTGATAAACATTTTAAGATGACCTGGAGAAGAAGAATGGAAGATCTCTCTCCAGCGGGAAAGACGATTCTTCAAGGCCCGGTGACCAAGAGCACTGCAAGCCGCACATTCGTCACAGCAGTGATTGGGCCACCAGGCACTCAAGACAGAGCGCATGGAGGTCCGAGTACGGGAAGGAGTGATTGCAGGATGCACATCTCGTGAAAACTCCAGCCCCCGACATGCACTAGGGGAGGCAAAGCACAGTAGGGAGATGAGGAAGACTTAAAAAACAAAGAACGGGGGGCACGCGGTAGGCTGAAAAAGTCTTTGCACTTAGTTGCCAGGTCTGACACCGTCCGTGCAGAAAAATTGACTGAGGTGGGGGGCTAGAGGGCAGGGTCTTGGGAGCGTTCCCATGCCCAGGCCGCACCCCCAAACGCTGTACTAAATTTAAAGAGGAAGCTCAATTTTTCGCTGCCAAGGGTGTCGGTATTGTCCCCATTTTGGGGGACACCCACAAGGATGCAGGAAAGGGGGCAGGACGCATCAGTATATGATTGTAGAAGAGTTACATGGAATCATTTATTCTCAAAATGGCCTATTTATGTATGTATTAATATACTGTTGCTAGACATCTAAATTGCAATAAATGGTGATCAACATTATAATATAGCATTTCTTTAGTGTCAATTATTTACTCTATATATTTTTGCTGCATGACAGCTTAGTGCTAACTCTAATGCTAATTCCCTGTGATGTCAGTGAAGGTCAATGGTACATTTCAAAATCAATTATTGTTAAAATGTTATATTTACTTACAATGTTAGACTTTCTTTTTTTAAACATTTTTTTTTAAATGAGTAAACTTTTCTTCAAGTGATTTTCCGTTTCTGTGTTTTAAGGATAACTTATGGTGGAAAGACAACAATCATGCACGTTTACTTATGAAGATGTAATCTTTACTTATGAAGATGTAATCTTTGTGATGAAAGAAGTTAACTTTAAATGGTCTAACTGTTCTAAACATTTTATTGAATGTTTCTCAAACAAAGTGTCTACAGACAAAGGCCTTATCCTTCTGGGCGACAGTAATCTAATGAACATAAGGTTTGTCACTTTTCTACCTTGACCATAACTCTTGTGTCTGTCCAAGAGTGTTTGTAAAACAAACGGAAGGTACTGTGGTTGCATGGTAAGAATGTGCCACTCCTATAAGTGATAAATAATTTGCAATTCAAATTTCTTGGCATTTTATTCATTTTTTATCTTTTAAATATATGTCATTCTTCATTTTGATAGATAGTCCTTTTTTTCCAAAGATTATTCTACTCCTTTTAGTTATGGTTTGCTCCTCTATGTGAGCATTTATGATCAGTCAACACCTCTACACGTGTTTTCTCACTTCATTCTTTTACAATTCAATTTGTAATTGTTTTCTGTAAATTTAAACAAGCATGCCAATTCCTAAAAATACAAATAGGAGCAATTTCATTATGTACGCAATTAATTACATTCTGCTTGTGTGTTGTCCAAATAGTCCCATAAACTTTGCTTTTAAATTAGAATACATGACTATATCAGAAATGATACTCAGTCATATTACATGTATGATCCCTACCTTTTGCAATTCAATTCGTTATTGTTTCTTTAAAACTTATTTTGTGTTGTTTTATTTTCAAGCAGTTCGGCTTTATCAGTTTAAATGGTACAGCACGTAGTACAGTGTCCTCTAGCCATGTCTTGAAAATTATTTTATGGGGATTATGTTTATTCACTTACATTTAGAATTTTTAATCTAAATTCTGCCTATTCTTACCTAAAAAGATGACTTGTTTCCGGATACAGTTATCCAGAGCGCCATTTTTTCAATGCATGGTTTCCCACATTACAAGATGGCGACCACGTTTTTATTTAATTGTGAATGTCAACAAGCAGATGCAAATGACGTTTTTGACATGATAACGTCATCAAGTGATACCATTGTTTGCATCGCTCGTTTGAAATAGGGGCCATTTATGCATGGCGTACAGCTCTAGGTTTTGCTGTATGCTAGTCTAAAGTAATGGTGGTCATTTTGGAACAAAAGTGTCATTTCAGTGAAATACACACAAGACGGTTCCATATTATTACAGTACATTTCGACTGCATATGATGGTCATAATATAATTGATGAAAACAGTGTCATCGATGGCAATTTTGGAACAAAGATTTCACCACTAATAAAGTATGCATTAAGTGCTCCATATTGAATACTAGCTGGGGTACCCAGCATTATCCGTGTCCTGATCTAGTGGTGTCTCATGTGCCCTGGAGGATGTTTCTCTTGTCCTCATGTCTGCAGGTCTTGCTTCAGTTTGCTCTGACATCTCATTTGCCCTGGAGAAAGTTGCTCTTGTCCTCTGGTTTGCAAGTCATGCTGCTGTTTGTTGTTGTGTTTCAGAGGATCTTGATATTGATTTTCACTTTGCATCAGATGGAGCTTTTCCAAGTGATGTTTGTTTTTTGTGCGGCAGTTTCAGTTACTTAAAATCCTGAACATGGCGACTCGCGCAGCCCCAGCACCGGCCTCTGTAGTCCCCGCTACCATTGCAGGCACAGCCGCTGTCCCTGCCTCTGTTACCGCTTCGCCAGGATCCCTCGACACTGCTGTGAAGCAAGTGCAGATCGATGGGCTTGGCTGGTGAGTGTATATGTGGGCGACTTGCCCTCTGCTGTGCTAACACAGCCTGGTAGATTAGAACAGTTGCATACCCCAGCAGCTGTCTACACTGCCACCAAAGTGGACCCCCTCCTCCAATTACTGATACTGCCTTTGCTCCAGGCACCCCAGCTGAGACTCGTGGATGTGTGTTTTCAGTGTAAAGTGTAACTTTTATTGCAATTTATGAAGATTTCCAAATTTGTAGTCGTTAGGCATTTGTCGGCTATAGGCATACAATTTACCTTTTCACTAAGAAACTAGGAATTGGGGCGTGAGGGGAGGAGTGACCCACACAACGTATTTTATTTGTACACTCTAGCAGCATGCTGACAGAATGCATTGTAAGCAGTATAGTAGAAAACAATGGTCTCTTCTCTGGAGCCGAAATCTTGTGGTATTTTGTATAATCAGACATTGCTACACTACATAGTCATGCGTTTGCAGAAGAAAATAAAAACACTGCTAAGTCAACCTATTAAGATTGTTTTACTGTAAAGTAGTGAAACATGAATGTATGCCTGGTTTAGTACGTTTGTGTTTTTGGGATTGGTTACATATGTTTCTATAGTTGAAGTCTTATATAAAGGATGTATCAGAGATGCAGAAAGAGGGGAGCCAGATATGCAAAAGGAGGGGAGCCTCTCTACCGAGCACGAACACGAGGGGCTCCCACACTCCTTTGTAATGATGTATCCGAGATGCACTGTCATAATAGCACCGTGGGCTCCTATTTGGCAGTTGCTTGAAACCTGGCATAGCACGGTTAGCTTGACACGCTCGGCTATGGAGCTACTTTTGTCTTTATGCCATAGCACTTGCCTGTAAGCATAACTTGTTTATAAATGAGTATTCGGGCACATGCTAAAGACATTTAAAGTGTACTGGGCCATATGTTATATACAATTGTTTGTATTTGATGTGGAAGTTAAATTTGGGCATGCTGCGTACTGGCTCCTTGTTCACTAGAGGTGGCTCAGGCTAAATTAAACGAGTAATGTCTGATGTCCAACCCTTGTTTTAGATCCTGCTTATCAACGCTGTGGTATGCAGACTTCCTACCCATCCAGTATATAGAGGCATTGTTTCAGATGTTTGTGGGCCACAACAAAAAAATGTTACTGCATAAATTGACATACGATTTATTAAAAAGTTTAGAGGTAACTAACTGAGGTGTTGTAATGAATGGATAGAACAGTTGCCTTTTCTGTAAGTAAATTATAGATTAAGCTGGCCTCGCTATCGATATCCTGATGAGCATCGTTCACTCGGAGCTGATCTTTTTAGGGACATTTGTTCTCTACACATATTCCATACTTGTCCATACACCGTCCTGACTGCACCGTCCATGACTCGTATAGTGTTTCCCGTAGTTGATGATATTTTGGCCATGTCGCCTACGTCTATCTGTACTGAGACTACACCTTTACGTTTATCGTCCCTGTCTCATGTACATTATTATTTTTTTCTAAATTCGGCTTTCGATTTTACTGCCCCACCTAATCAAAGCAGGCACACCCTCGTATAAAGGGCGACACTCCTGTCTTGTAATATGGTGTAAAACTGTTGGCTTTGACAGTTTGCATAAGGCTCGCTGCCAATCTCTTCCCATCACCCCAAACCTTTGTTTACTACCTTTTTATGATACTGTTGAACCTTTTAACCAACCTGTTCATGTGCACTATATCAAGCTCATTCTATGCTCAGTACCATTTTCAAACTGAGCCGCTACCTGTTCATTTTGCTCCATTTCTCGTAATTTTGAACCCAACATTTATCCATTAACAATATGACCTTGTAACAATATGACCTTGTATCCTTCACGCCTGAACACTTCTTTTAGCAATTTAATTACACGATGAGGCAGATGTAATTGGTAAATCCTACTTCTACCCACCTTGAAAGCATATCTACCAAATAGGTCTTTGTGACCCCATTTTTTTTTTATTGGACCTATTATATCAAAACTCTCTCCCTCCTAAGGTACGCTCTTTACCGATCTCGTCGAGGGAAGTGTGCGAGACCAGCATACTTTCTCGCTACTCACACAGTGGGAATTCCAGTACCTATTTCTATCTGGAGGTCACACCCTGGCCACCAAAA
This sequence comes from Ambystoma mexicanum, assembly GCF_040938575.1. Lineage (NCBI taxonomy): Eukaryota > Metazoa > Chordata > Amphibia > Caudata > Ambystomatidae > Ambystoma > Ambystoma mexicanum. Next base: position 729,032,006 of record NC_090924.1, read on the forward strand.
GTTTAGCAGTATCCTTAATGTTTTTTTATTTACATTTTCTTTTTTTGTGATTCCTTGATGGCACTTTTGTGTTACAAGGGATCGATATTAGGATTTGTGCACCAGAAGTAAAAAGCAGCTCCTGGGTACCAGCCTTTGATTGTTAGGCAGGAGCTACCTCTAAAGATCCAGACCGTAGCGCACTGCAAATCGAACATGTACAATATGTAGACTTTTTGTCCATTACATATTTTATAATATGCTCTATTTTAGATTGGGTGTGCCCTTTATTCTTCTTTAATCATATTTTCAAATCTACATATTAATATCATAGTTTTGTTTGTATGGTACCACTTGCATTGGTAGTCAAAAGTAGCGCCTGGTAGATGTTGGTTTGAGGCTAACCAGGCACCCATTGGCTATAACCAAGAGCTAAATGGCTATAGTCAATTTTGTACCCTCTGCTACAGATATGACTGAACACCTGCAGGAGGAATGATCCTATCTTCTCACACTGCTAAACTTTGAACGACATACAGTTCCTTCCTCACTCTACATAGTCATACCGGTAGTCAGTCAAAATCTCGAAAACAAAATATCGAATACAAAAAGACCGAAAAAAAAAATATCGAAAAAAAAAATATCGAATTTTTTATTTATTTATTTATATATGTTTTTGGGGTCAGGTAAGTAAAAAAAAGGGGTAAAATAAAAAAAAAATGAAAAAAAGGGGGGTTGGGGGGGAACCCCCCATTTTAAAAAAAAACACATTGAAAAAAAAATTCGATATTTTATTTTTCGGCCTTTTGTATTCGAGATTTTGGTTTTCGAGATTCGTGAATTCGATATTATCACTATGAACCAGTCATACCCTGCATCCATTTATAATTTTAAAAAAACACTCTTTTCTGTCTACTGCCTCACACCAGCATGCATCACATTTTACAATTTTCCATTTACATTTAAAACCATTAAAAATTGTTCTTCCTCTTCCCCGTTCTTTGTCTTAAGCATTTGACAGTGTTGATTGGAAATTTGCGGCTGTGTTTCTTGCACCAGGTAATTATCAGACATTGATGTTGTTCCTGGATGAAACTTTATCCAAACATTTCATGGATAATATCTCAAGTGTTTTGTGATCTGATAGAACTTCTTATCGTATACCACCACAAAAAGGGGTTTCTCCATAGCCCACTAATAGTTCTTTTGAAATTGTAGAGTAATTCGTTTTTGTACCCATTAAAACCCTTGTCTTAAAAGCAATCCACTTTACCTCACCCAACCCTCTATAGCTGGTGTCTTTTGCAAATGGTTTACAGCTTTTGAGTGAAGATGCCTTGGCTAATGTTTTCAATGTATTTGATTTCTTCTTGACATTTCTGATATGCGTGGATTTTTCTTGTTTTTTAGCCACTTTGCAAATATTTACCATTGAGTTTGCAAAATTTGGAGCCTGGTGTCTTATTGATGTTTCTTTATCCATCCCACACTCTTTCCACATATGTGCTCATACTGTTTTTCTTCCTTGAATTTACATTTGTCTTTGCTGAATTATTCAAGCGCCTTGTAATATCTCTATGGCCAGTTTCAAACATTTGTGCTCGGTCGTCCTTGCCGTATATTACAACCTCACCCTGAAAGCAAATCCCTCCCATTTCCTCTTGGAACAAATGATACATGATGCATTGAAAGACGGAGAAAGCTGATACCAACCCAAATGACATTCAGGTGTATTGAAACAAATCTTTTGATTTTATAAACGGTGACATTTTTTGGGATAATTATGGACTTTAATGCTATGTGCACTTTAAATCTAATGTTGAGAACACATCAGCATCTCCCATGGAACATTAAATCTCATGTATGTTCGGAGGTGGGTGGCTATCTGGAACCATGCACTTATTCAAAGCTATTAGATCAATACATAGGGCCTCATTACACGGTTGGCGGTAAGGGTTTACCAGTACCGGTATTTTACTGATACCGGTAAATCCTTACCGCCTTACTACGAGGTCCCTTTGCGGGTTGGGGAATTTAACGCCTGCTTTTTGCAGGCATTAAAAACCAACCCGCAAAGGGACCAGGGAGCTAATTACGGTACCACAGTTTGCGGTACCGTAATTAGTGCCTTCCCCATTCCCATAGAGCCCTATGGGGCAAAAATAGGAAGGGGGAAGGGCAATGATGGAAGGGGGAATTACCGCCCCGCAAACCTTGGAATAGGGCGGCAATTCCCCTTTCCACCAAGGCGGTGCCGGTATTTTACCGGCATGAACCATGGCGCTAATAGCGCCATGGTTCACCGCCATCCGTGTAATGAGGCCCATAGTCTTATCTTCCCAGTGGTTTTTCACACCACTCTAAAGGTAACGCCCACTCTGAGTTCACCCTTTTTGATTTATTTCTTGTTCTTCCACTAACTATAATTCTCTTTTGACTTGTTCGCTTATAGATATGGATATCGAATGTATTTTCTGTACAACTGGAATCGACCTTCCCTGTGTTATATGGTGCATGAAAACTGAGACCTCAGATATTCTCCGACTACATCTTGGAATGGGTTCTCTTCCCATTCTTTCATATTGTGAATCTTTTCTAGTGAGACCAGTTTAAGAGGAGTGCTACCTTGACTGACACACAAACTGAAGCCACCCTACTAGTTCAATCGGTTTGCTCCAATAAGCCATGTGATTAATGTCTATTTGTTCCTATTGGTGTTCCATATCTTAATTGGTATCAAATATTTTCTTCGAAATAAAGGTATTTTTGCACCAGAATCAGTCTTCATGTTTAAAGCTTTACTAGCCACCATCAGAGATGCCATGGGGTTTTCTGTATTTGGATCATTGTTTTGAGAGCAGAGCCTCCTCCAACTCCTCACGTGACTCCTCCACCATGTTTGCACTGTTTCTTGTCCTGCAACACTTTATTATATGACCTCTTTTCTTCTACATTTATTGCACGTCAACTTGATTGTAGGGCAGGATTCACTGTTCGGTAGGTGATACGGGCTGTCACATCTGTAACACTTCCTTCTATTACCTTTGCAACATGTTGCCTGTGTTTATCCTTCTCTTGTGTGTTCTGTTCCTATCCATCTGCTGTACTTTTCCAGCATGTATTGCTGTGGAAATTTTCTTCGCTAATGCGCCATCGCCCCACCAGCCCCCTTTTAAAAACACTTTTTATTCTCTAACTCTCAATGCCATATGCTTCTCTTCTTTAGCTGCTTTGCTAACTTCTTCTAGCGATGGATCCCTTTTCAACCATAATGTGTCTCACACTTTGCCATTGCTGCATTCGCACATTAACTGTTCTTTCAAGCGTTCTATCTGGTTACCAAAAGGTAGAAATTATCCATATTCTTTTACTGTAGTGTCCATTGATCTTTACACATTTCTCATACTCGCTTAGGCTTTGGGATTCAGGACCCATATCATTGAAGTCTTCATTGTGTCCAGATGTGACCCATAGGTAGAGGAAAAATGCCTATTGAGGCAGGGTTTCCTGAACCTCTCTTTTTCTAAAGCGTGTGACAAATTCAATGGTTTAAGGTTAATTTTGCTGCTGACAGGTGGATTTCAAACCTTAAAACAAAGGTTTGCAACCAGCATAATCAATGGTGAGGGGTCATGAAAGTTGTAGTCCAAACATGTGGAGAGCCACAGATTCCAGACCCTCGACTAATTCTATCCAGAAGTTAGTAAGACAAAAAAGGTACAAATATGGTACAATGCCAATAGAACATTGCACTTTTTTTCTATGTATATGTTGTCCAGAACTCCTTTTGTGGCTTTAGAAATCAATGTGTAAAGAGGTGAGGCTACAGTCAGTATCCTGCGCTTAGATGCATACATCCATCTCCCGTGTAACCGCGTAGCCCTGCAACCACTTCCTGCTCTCCCTCCCGCCCCCACCTCCCATTGGCTAACTCTCCCGTTGTTCCTCGGGTCTAGCGACCCTCTTGCTGCCCCCTGCTTCCACTTTACATTAACATCGCAACGTGGCGATCCCAGGTTAGCTGCAGGGACCCCCCTGCTCTATTTTGCCATCTTGTGGCCAGCAGCCATGTCCCCATGTGCCCCCAGGCCCCTTCGTGTTGCTCCGTTCCCTGTCTCTTTTGCTTCCCCCTTCTCCTCCCTCCGCCCGCCTCCCGGACCTCCCTCCACCTTGTAATTGGCTGACTGTCTGGTCTTAAATGAACCGACCAAGGCAGCCCTCTGCCTGGCAGCCCCTGCGGCTAAGGGCCCCAAGGACAAGGGCGGCTCCGACATTGGCGGCTCCAAGATGTGTCTGCAGGTGTCAGCAGGGGAAGCCAACAGACACCAACAAAACCGTGAGTGTGGCATGGGTGGGGTGTAGAACAATTACTCTACTCCAGAAAGCCCCTGCCACTCTACCTTACCTTCCATAACGTAGACTGCCTTAGACTTAAACAATACATCCTTAGGAAGACTTGTGACCACTATAAATGGACTGTAAATGACGCCTTGTGATGCATATTAACTTACTTGCCAGTTTAGCTAGTGCCACACATGTAGGAAACTGAACTTTAGCTTGCACCGCATCTGGATAGAAATGTGCCTATTAACGTGCCCTGGTTGACTTTAGAAATGTGCCTATTAACGCGCCCTGGTTGACTTTAGAAATTTTCCTATTAACGCGCCCTGGTTGACTTTAGAAATGTGCCTAATAGCATGCCCTCGTTGAATCTTGAAGTGTGCCTAATACTCTCTCTGTGCAAAATTGAATTTAGAAGTGTCCTCTCTGTGCAAAGTTGAATCTAGAAGTGCGCATATTAACATGCCCTGGTTGACTTTAGAAGTGTGCCTAAGCGTTCCCGGTTGACTCTAGAAGTAAGCCTAATATCCTCTCGCTACAAAGTTGAATTTAGAAGTGTGCTTATTAACATGCCCTGGTTGACTCTAGAAATGTACCTATAAACGTGCCATGGTTGACTTTAGAAGTTTGCCTATTAGCGTGCCTTCGTTGAATTTAGAAGTATGCCTAATATCCTCCCTGTGCAAAGTTGAATTTAGAAGTGTGCCTACTATCCTCTCAGTACAAAGTTGAATTTACTAGTGTGCCTAATAACGTGCCTTGCCTGATTTTAGAAGGGTGCCAAATAACGCGCACTGGTTGAATTTAGAAGTGTGCCTGATATCATCTCTGTGCAGAGTTGAATTTAGGGTATCAGGTAATAATATCGCCACATATATGGTCGCCGTAAATAATATCGCCGGGAAAATGTTGTGGCGATATTATTTGGGTGACCATATATATGGCGACAGGGGGCAAAAAAAAAAAATATTAAAAAAATAAATAATAAATTTGGGGGTTGCGGGGGTGTCCCCCGCATGTTCCATGCAATAATGTCGCCACAAAAAACGACCATTTTTCGACGATATTTTTGTATGGCAATATTTTTGTGGCGACATTATTACATGGAACCGAATTTAGGAGTGTACCTATTAGCGCGCCTTGGTTGAATTTAGAAGTGCGCCTAATATCCTCTCTGTGCAAAGCTGAATTTTAGAAGGGTGCCTAATAACGTGCCCTGGTTGAATCTAGAAGTGTGCCTGATAGCGTGCCCTTGGTTTACCTTAGAAGTGTGCCCATTAGCGCGCCTTAGTTGAATAGCCTCACTGTGCAAATTTAAATTTGGTTGCCTAATATCATCCCCATTACAAAGTTGTTTTGGTTGCCTATTATCCTCTTTCTGCAAAGCTGAATTTAGAAGTGTGCCTAATAGCGTGCCCTGGTTGTACTTAGAAGTGTGGCTTTTAGCGTGCCTTGGCAAATTTTAGAAGTTTGCCCAATATCCTCTCGGTACAAAGTTGATTCTAGAAGTGTATATAACACCACCACTCTGGCATAGCGAGATTTGACAGTGTCCCCAATAACGTCACTATGCCAAAGTCTGCCCTACATCGGGTGAGCGGGTGAAGTGGATACCCTATGTCGGGTGAAGTATGTGGATGGAACTAATGAAGTGCATGGAACTAGTGAAATGGGTGCAATTAGTTAAGTGAATGGAACGTGTGAAGATGACGTATGTGGATAGATGATGCCTGGAGTAAGGATAACATGGGTAGAACGAATGAAACGAGCAGTGTGAACATGACGTATGTGTATGGATGATGCATGGAGAAAGGATAACGTGGATAGAACGAATGAAAGGAGTAGTGCATAAAATGGTTGAAGGACATGGAACAGATGGGAGTGCATGGAACAGATGGGAGTGCATGGAACGGATGGGAGTGCATGGAACGGATGGGAGTGCATGGAACAGATGGGAGTGCATAGAACGACGCAATGTTGGAATGGTTTGGAGGGCATGGAACATCTGAAAGAGCTTTGAAAGGAACGGTCTGAGTGCTTGAAACTGTCGCAATGCATGGGACAGTCGGAGTACATGGAACGGATGAAGTTCATGGAACTATTGGAGTGGGCGCGATCTCAAGCACCTACAGTAAACCACCATATTCACATCTCCATGCTTACTCTCTTCTTTACACCACCACTCAAATAGAACACAGCGATACTATGACACCATTCGTTATAGCTGTTCTCATACCAACATCTGCCTCAAACTCCCCATCACTCTAAACACTGCTGGTTACACCCCCCCCCCCCAGCCAGGCGTTCTCCTCAGGCCCAACGCAGCCACAATTCGGTCTGGATAAATCCTGCCAGAACGAACACATACTACTGACCTCTCACCCGCCACACCTACTGCTAAGAAGCAGCTATTTCATGAATGCCACACCAGCTACACACATATTCGGTGATCACACGCACCTTTGACCCACTCTGCTCTCTCTACTGACTTGAACCTCGGTTCCCAAGGGCGTTCAACCTACCTACTTCAGACCATATCAACGGTACATAAGGCGCTATATAAATGCAAAGTATAACTTAAAAGCTTCAGCACATTTGAGAAAATGTCCAAGAAAGATTGATTGTGCTCTCTTCTCGTAAATGAACTTAAGTAAAGTGTAACCTTTCCATTCCCCATATTTAGAGTTGTGTGATAAAAAAATTAATTAATTTTTTAATTCCCGTTAAAATTGCTTTAATAAACACGTTTTAATTGCATATAGTAGTAATACATTTCAAAGGAATAACCAACACATCGAACATTTTGCTTCAGACACTTTTCCAAATGTTGCTTCCTTCTAGTACCTACTGTAGTGAATCGGGTTTGAGCATCAGTAAATGAGGGTGTCTACGTAGTAATTTTTTGCATCTAAACAGACCAATCTTGCCCCAGACAAATGAGGAATCCATGCAAAATTTGGTAGCTGTGGGATCAATGGCGTGGATTTGTATAGCCGGCCAAACATACATGCACATCCCAAACATTTTTTGCATATAAGATTTTTGCATCCAAACATAGACTACGGGGTTCGTGGGTTCAATGGTGTGGATTTGTATAGCCAGACAAACAAACACACATACATACAGCTTTATATATAAAGATTGCACTATGACGTCTTTCAGTTATTCCATTATTCTCATAAGCACTCGATAATATTATTATCCAATGTTTTTTCCTCTGTAACTTGATAATCCGTAAGCATCACATTGTTTTCTCTGACGATGGGCTCCTAATATTTCTACACAAAAATAGTGTCAACGTATCGGATTTATAGTCAAAATTATATTAGATATTCCAATTATTATTGTCCCATTACCATACATAGCAACATTCTTAATGTTCCCATTTTTTATAATAAAGTTCAAATTAAAGAGTAGAAAATATTTCTGTCACTGTTGTCATATTCCCATGTTATAGCATAATATTAACATTCACATTTCAAAGATATGACCACAATTCATTGTCTTGATTAAGTCCTGCACAGCATGTGTCCATGTAATTAATCCGTTTTGATTCTTCTTGCCTAAGTTTCAGTTTCCTATTGCCAACTCGTTTTAATGCTTTCACTGTTGTCAATTCCATACATTTAAAATGTTCAGTCGGTTCTCCCAAGTGTTCTTTTTCATGGTGTATAGCCATTTCGTATTTCTGGTCCTTATTTTTGATTGCTTGCATGTGTTCCAGGATACTTATGATTTTACTTCCAATGTACCACTTCTGACAGTGGCATCTAATACCTTACACTACATACTTTGTATTGCAGTTGATGAAGCTTTTAATTTCTTTAGTTTTACCATTGGGTAATTGAATGCTCTTTTGATTTGTAATGAGTTGGGGACATAATTTGCATTTCCCACACTTTTGGTGGCCTTGTAGTTCAGGTAGTTGCCATTGCGAGAATAAAGGTCCATGTTTTTGTATGGACTAGAGTCCAAGAAACTAGGACTATGTTTCTTTTTTAGAGCGTTTGCTTTTCTAAATGTAATATTTGAGTTCTCTTTTATATGTTTTGCAATTGTGTCCATTTGCAGAATATGCCAATGTTTTTTCAATATTATTCTTAATATGAAATGTTCTGCAATAAAAGTTATAATCATTCTTATGTTTTGCTACTTTTGCAGACAATGCTTTCTAGTCGGTTTGTTCACAAGTAGTTGTGCTCTGTCATTCACTCCTGCGTTGTGTTTAGCTATATTGAGTAATCTATCCAGATAGCCTCTTTTCTTGAAGTAACCCATTTGCAAAAGTTTTGAAAACTCTTCTTCTTCACTACAATTCCTTTTTATTCATAGAAATTCCCCATAAGAGATATTAGTAATGATGTGTTCTGAATGGTTACTCTCTGTGTGCAGGATACGATTACCCGATGTCGGTTTGTGAAGGATTGTCATGTCTTCATTACCTTGTATGTAGATTTCAAGAGCAGGGAAGTTTATTCTCTCAGTTTTGTATTCCATAGTCAACTTTATGCTATGATGGTTGTTATTTAAATATTCAAAGTCATTTCTTAAAGATTTTTGGTCGCCGTTCCAAATTAGCAGAATGTCATCTATAAAGCATCCAGTGAAAGCCGGATGTACTAATGCATGCTCCAATTCAAAATGTCCCATACACAAATGTGCATATTCTGGTGCAAATTTGGCTTCCATTGCAGTTACCTGCTTCTGACAGTAGATTTGATCATTGATAAGCAATTCTAGTATTTTGTTTTGTTCAAAATATGATACTGATCGTGATTTTAAGAAGTATTCTGTTTGAATGCCGATATCGTGTTCTATGCGTGAGTAGAAAGATGTCACATCAATTGTCACTAGTAAATAATGTTCTTGCCACATTATGGCTTTCATCTGTTGGATCACATGCTTCGAATCTTTCAGTTATAGACCCAATTCTGTTACTTATAGGTCTGCAGGATGGAAATGTGTTCAAGACCTTATGCATTTTTGGTAGAAAGTAAATTGTGACCATAATTAGATGTTAAACATTCATATAATTGAATTCATCATCATTGAAGGGGCAGTTTTTACTCGGGCTTTGCCATTCTTGGTTTGTCATAACAAGTGGATTAGTGTTTAATTTTTTATAACAACGTGCATCATTAAGTTGTTTATTTGCTTCTTGAATATAATGTATTTTATTCATCAATACTATTTGCCCCTTTATCCACTGTATTCACAATCATTTCTTTATTCAGTCTTAATTCTTGTAAAGCTGTTCTATTTTCCTATGATAAATTCAATTTCTCAAGATTTGATTTATTACGTATATAATGTTGCCTTACATCATACACCACTTTTGTTGAATAGATGGATCATGTTATCTTCACCTAATTGAGGTATACATTTCGATTTAGTTTTCAGTAGGCTTTCTTGTGAAATATAGGTGTCTATGTCTTGTTCTGTCACAAAGCGCTCAAGATATTAATCGTCATCAACTCCTAAGTTTAGAAGAGTAATGAGTGAGTTTTTCCGCTAGATGGTGCTGTTTTAGGTTCTTCGGGTTTATCCATATTGATTTCATTTCAAAGAATCTTTTTAATTGAAGTCTTCTACAAAAAGTGTAAATGTTGATGTTTGTATGTGGGTAGTTCAAGGTATTTGTTGGACTAAATTAAAGACCTTTATTTAGTCCAGAGATGAGATTCCCACTAGGTTCCAAATTGGATAGGTTTACTATTAAATTCTCTTGTTGTATAATTTTATTCCTCTTGATCTTGTCTTCATTCCTGTCTTCTTCCTCTCTGTCTTTTCCCTTCTCTTTTGTGTTTTTTGCAGTGGTTAAAGTATTTATGCCTTTTGAAGTGTCCTACATTGTATTTTAAATTTCCTGGTATTTAGTCTGTGTCTTTTTGAATTCTTCTAAAAAAGGAAAATCCACTGTGTTTTCTTAAGTGTTTGTGCTTCGGTCTCCTTTTGTAGCACTACTCAATACAGATTCTACCTCTGAGGATGATGGAGATGATAATATTGTTGTTATTGCCTTGCTGGATTGCTGAGTCATTTATGCTCGGTATTTGGAATGATAGGATTTCTGAAAAGTATAAATACTTTTGTTAAGATAAACCTCTTCGTCTCTTTTGAATTTCTTCTGTTTCTTACATTTCAATTCTTTTGTATATTGCTGTAAATATTTATCTAGCATTTGATAATGTTTAAATGTAATCTCCAGTAAATTCATAATCTCAATTTTCGTTTTGACTTGTTGAATCTCAATGAATATCTGTTCATGTATTTTAGTAGATTGATCACTCTTTCCATCAATTCATTCGAGGTGTGTGTCACCATTCGCTCCCATTCATTAAGGGCCGTTTTGTCCTCATTCTCAAATGTTGGGAAAATACATATCCTCAGTACCCTTGGTACTCTTCCTATTGTAAATACAGCTTAATTGTTTTTATCTCCCACCATTTGGGCAATTCCTTTACATAGAGATTTTCTAGTTTCTCAAATAATTTCTTGTTTGATAATGTTGTGTTATTTCCTTTGTCCTTCTCAGATCCACGGATAGTCAAGAACAATTCCACTGCTTCCACATCTCTATCAAAATTATTGGCCATTATGCCCTATTGAATGTGTTATGTACAAGGAGTCTAAACACTGAAGCAGTCGAGATGGAAGCAACACATGGACCACAGGTATACACATTATACTGATAGTCATAATGTTTCTTCTATTGCACCGATAATGTAACCTCAATTGTATGAAGTGTTTTTCAAACTGAAATGATGCACCTGTTGTAATTTTATTTACGTTTCTTATAAAAGGAAGAGTATTACAGTTGTTTGCAACATTTTATGAATGCTCTGTTACAGTTGAGAGATCAAATCAGCAATTCAAGATTGACTGAATCAAAGCACACTTGGAAAACAAAAGGTAAACACTGACTATGAGATTCAAATTTTTTGAAAGTGGTTAAGGAATGTTTTAATAGGTATTATAATGTATGGTAGATACGCACATGCTCGGTAAGTGTGAAAGTAATAATGCATATGTTTTAAATTTATTAGAGGCCTAGGAAGAAGAGGCGCAGGAAGACTCCGACCACACCACCACCAAATGATGTTGCATGCCAATTGGGAGCAACTAATGTCAGAGGTTGAGGTGCTTGTCCGAACGTTCAGAGCTAGGATGCTGAGGTCCAGTGGCAAGAATTTGAACTGAATATCAGCAGCGAACCATGGTGACGATGGATCATTGGTACATCACACAAAGTCCACAAGAATTGACAGACAGCACAGCAGATATTTTGCCATCATTACTTGTAGATTCTCTTACAAAATCGATTTTCTTGAAACAATTTCAAAGAAAGACATAATTTTCCCTGTTTGCCCAATACATTCTGAAAATCCAGAAATATCACAGATTTAGATCACTGAAGCATCTTCGAAATTGATCGGTGACTATGTTCATGACCCTGACTTCACCATTCCTAGTACATAGACTTCTCCACCACCATAAAATCGTAAACCACTGTACTGAAGGACAATTGGCTATTAAGGGCACCAAAATACCTTGTATTTCACAGCTGCCTGATACAGATTATACAAATGATTAAATGCAACTAAAGGATACGTAAAAGGATTTGTGGGGAGCCATTGGTGAACTTTACCCGAGTACTTAAAGGCACAACCTGAAGATCAAGGGTAGCTGTGTCCACTAACAACACATTTTCATGGTCCACACAACCCATTCTTGGAAATGTGCCTGCAAGAAATGTTTTTTTGATTTCAAGTTTCTGTAAATTCATAGGACTTGAGTTCCTTGCTAACAATGTATGCTACAAATATCAGAGAAAGTTCTGGTTCCCCACTATTAGACATGCCTGGAATCCCAAACAGATATCCATAGACCATGTTCTCGCAGGCATAAGGACCAGGCTTCCTGGTGATGGACAAGTTTTTAGGCTACGTACTGCACTTACCACTTCTAGACCATGTACACTCAAACAATAGTGTGTTCAGTCATGGTGCAAGTGTCTGAAAGTACATTTTCTGTTGCCATGGAGAAATATGGTTTCATTAAATCCATTGAACGTCTGCAATCAAGGGGGATGCAAATAGAACTGATAGCCACTGACAGGCACATTAGTATATCAAAGGCCATGTGTCACAGTTTATCAGCAACTATCTTTGGTGGAGTTCGAAGTAAGGGTTCCGTAGATATTCTTGTTGAAAAGTGGCAGCCAATGCAGCACCATTGTTCAAAGCTGGACCTTTGAGTGTGGAGCAGGACATAAGAAAAAGTAGTTGGTGCAAGGCTTCCCTCCTCACAAAGCCCTTGCTAAGATTGTGTGTGATCAAATGTTTACCAGAAATATGAAGGGCCTGACAAAATCTTGCCACCCTGGTGATTTGGGGGTTTTCCATAATATGTGCCTACAGTACAGGCCTAAAAGGTTGCCTTTCGGCATAGATGGTATGAAGTCCAGAACAAGGCTGGCTGTACTTGCACACAATGAGAACATTGGTAGAGAACAGGGTAAAACTGCAGGCACTCTTGGTATGCTTCTTACACCATGGCGTTTACAAAAAACAAAAAAACAATGGGTGACAAAGGCAATATAACAGCAGAAGGAATTTGACTTTGTGAAAGATTGGACATTGACTGTGCTGGCCATGCCAATGGATAGACTGGCACCAGAATATGTTTCTAGTGGCCAGTCTATGCCACAGAACATTGCAAATGTGGTTCGTCCTCCAAAACTTGAACGTGTTGAGAATTTGACTTTTATCCAAAGCAAGTTTCAATCATGTATTTTATGATTTGAAAATGTATTGATAAAAAGTGTAAAAAAGTAGAAATGATTTTTGTGTGATTTAATGTTTATTACATTGTATTCAATATTTATTACTGAATGATTTTTAAGACCTTTTCATTATTTATTTGCTACAATAGTATTTATAAATGTTATAACAGTAAATGAGAATGGTAATATTTATGGATGAACTTTTTTGCAAATTAATTAAAAAGTATTTTGATTATTAAAATTCTACATACATATGGTTATGTAATGTTTTTTTCTATTGTAATTGGTCATTCTAAATTGTTGGAAACGAGAAAAGGCATATAGATGGAAAGGACCTCACATCCAAAACTGAATCATAATAGTCAGACAGGTGACAGATGCAACTGTACGTTTTGGGAGAATTTCTAAATATAGATTAAAAGAACAGAATAAGATTCATTTACCTACTTTCAAATATATAACTATCAATATGTACATTTTATACCACAAACCCAAGGATCTTAGAATGGTGTTAAATGGGGGCTATTGCAATAGTGTTGAAAATGGTGATTCTTCAGTACATACGACTAAAAAGCCTACCTCATAAGAACTATACTCAATGTGATACCATATGCTATGATCACATCTTTCTGGCAGGACATGGAATTAGAATTAGTTGTGTGGTTGATAGCAATTGTGCATCATGGTTTGGCCTTGCAATGCAGAGCAAAGAGGCTTACCATATATTGCTTTTATCATGCAACAAACATATACAGCATTGTAAAGTATGATGCAAATTACATCTCGGTCGCATTGAAAAGGCATGGAGGCATTGAAGTGGTACAGACTGGCTGTTCCACAAATCTTCAATATGTCTTTGGCAAAAAAAAGCTTGTTGGTTTTTATACATAGTGATCTCAATCCATGTGTGTCAATCTCTCTGTATCCACCTCCTTTTTTCCATCAATATCCATGCATCTGTATATATCACTGTATCCATCTCTCTATGTCTGTCCTTATCGATCTGTGTTTGCATGTCTCTATATGAACAGTTACTTACATCTGTGTGCATCTCTATTGATCTTTACCAATGTATATGAATCTCTACATCTACCTATATCTCATCTGTGGCTCTGCATCATACACATACTTATGTCTATCAATGTACATTCTTCCCAAAAGCCATATACATAGTTACATGTTTTCATATTGTAAGGAACTCATGGTGGCAACAGTAAAGACAGACAAAAGTGATCACAGTTGAAGGGTATTTATTAAACTGTATAAATAGGTTAGAAAAACACCCAATCTAGACCTAAAATCTAAGATGGGAGCAAGCTACAACCATCAAATAATAATAAGTCAAATTAAAGGGCCTATACTAAGGAAAACCTATTGCCAATCCTTACAACTAAATATACAAAGAGTGTGGGATAAGGTTCACAAGAAAGAAAGAAGTGTTCACAAATGAAAAGTCAGGATGTGGTACCCGGGGGTCTATCTTCCCCACGTTTTGAGCATGGGACATGGCGGGACTCCTGAGCACAGCACACTCTCGAGCTTTCCCAGCATGAGACAACCATTCCATTTTCAGCCATCAGGACCATCAGTGGTTAAGTCTCTTTTCTACAAAAAGTCTCTAGCCTCCACAGACCTGATGTGTTCAAAAGAACAAGCAAAATGTTCCTTTCCGTAGGTACGTTTGGTAATGACATTTTACCCCTAGATCCCCCTCTTTCTGGCTCAGATCCACAAAAGGTTCTTAGCGATATCAGGACCATAGGTAGTTAGGTTTTCTTGCTTCCGAGGGCCTGACAGGTTCAAAATAATAAACAAAAGTTCAACAAAAGTTCTTCTGGTTGCAATTATGGTGATGATTCTTCGCCCTTGGGTCCCCCTCTTACGGGATCAGACCCTTCTCGAATATCAGCCTCCCTCTGTCAGGTTCACTCTGGCTTGTATTCAAAAGATTCCCCCTTTCGAAATTCACATGTTGCTGGGGTGATGGTTCTTCACCCCTGAATCCCCCTCTTCTGGGCTCAGACCCTCCCTTTCTTGAAGGTTTGCTCCCTCCGTCGGGTTCACTACGGCTTTTGTCACATCACTTTCACTTGTGGCATTCACAAATCTTAATGTCTTTTTAAAAAGTTAACGGCAGACATCCCTCTGCCGTGTTTACTATTGTCAACACACTGTTCTTTGTGGCCTCAGACTTTGCCCCATGTTTCCTCGGAATCCCTCCGTCGGGTTCACTCTTGCCAATTACACAGTTCTTTCTCTTGAACTCACTATGCAGGATCTCCCTAAGCTTTCCAATTACGTGCAGGTCAAAGACTTTCAACTGTACAGGGGTTTTGCTAGACACCTGTATGGCCACTTTGACCTTTTCCTTGCAGCTCTTCCAGGATTTTCTGGTTTTGATAGTTTCAAAAAGAGCGGGATCAACCAGTCTCTTGAGTGAACACCCACATGGTGCGGACCCCTCTGTAGCTGGTTTTCCCTCAATGTTAACAGTTCTTTGAGCATTCCTTCATTTGCGAATTTCGTTCAACACAGTTTGGTTTCTTATCGGTTCAAAGACGGTACCACGGTAGGAGTGTTAGGGAGAATTCTCTGTAAAGGCTAATTTCTCAAACCTAGTGAGTCCCCCAGCAGCTTGGCTGGATTTTTGGGGTTTATTTTTTTCTCCTGCTAAGAGTGAGACTCTTTTTCTCCTACTCAGACATGATTTGAGGTGTTCCTTTGACTTTGTATGTGTTCTATGGGCTATGGGGTCCTTTACCCCATAGGGTTTCATGTTTTTTTGATATGTGGGTTACACAGCACCCTCCGTGCAGTAAGCCAGGGGTTTCGTAGCGACCCCCAACCATAGACTCCATACCCTGGGACTGACTACTGTCTCCCAGGGCATGCAAAGTCACCATTGGCTTTACTAGTCTTAAATTGTGAACAGAATCAGTACAAACCATCATATTGTGGACGTACTGGTCGGGGCAATTCGATTGCCCCGGGGGTCTGTTGTTCGAGGGGGCATTGTCCAGTCCCCCCAACCAAGTTTTGGCTGGTGGCAGTGGATACTACTTTTTATATTCGACCACAAATATATTCCTATGGGATTTTCCCATTGTTCAAGGCTACCACTTTTTTAAAATAGCCTCGAACATACCGCCAGTTTATTAAATTAATATAAATTCACCGGTTGGTATTTTTTGCCGAAACTTGGTTCCAAAATGGCATTTGTGTTCGCTTCTGTGACTCCAACCCAAGTCGAGCCCTTTGTTCCACTTTTTGGCGGGCTTCTCCATAGAAGCCTCCAAAAGTGGTGCCACTCTGTTTGGGTACCACAGAGGGTGTGGGAGGGGGTTTAGGCACCCTGGACTGAGTTTCCTCAGCAACTCAAGTCGCACTCTTGTGTGATTGGCCCAAGTGGTGAGCCGCCCGGCTCACCACTTAGCATGTTTGAGTGACAGCTAGGCTGAATGAATGGGGGTTTTCTGCATAAAAGCAGGACTTTGGGGACTGGAAATTCAGAAGTCGCCACAGGACCTAAAGAATCCGAGGAGGGAGAAGCCGAGCCGACCTGCAACGACGACACCACCGGTGGAGCCCTGCTGAACCGTCTCACCACTTTTCCCGACGACAGAGGAGATCTCCAGTCCGGAGAGTCTTCTTCCTTTGACTCGTGGGGATAACCAGTTTGCCCGTCTTTTCACCTTCCTGGACCATCTCATGGCCGCCTGAGTGAATTAAAATCATTTTAGCATATTTTCCCTTTCATGACAATCACATTCAAAAATATTTTTGCCTGTGTTTAAAATCATACCTGTTGTCTCTAAGCTTGATGGGGGAACTGGGATTGAACTGCATTATTGATTGTATTCTTGAAACCTGTGTGCTCTCATTTCTATCTCTTCATATTGCATAGGGGGGGTGAGTAGTCACAGGGGAAAAAGTGATCATATTATCTTTTGATTGAAATCATATCAAGTTTATTTCTGTTACCACGGTTTACCACTACCGCGAAGAAAAGGGTAGTACCTTGTAACCGGGAAACTCCGCGGCTGGTTTCTTCCCTGGCAGTGCAACAACCTTCATCTTTCCTCCACGTCGAGACCTCCTCTTCCTCTGGACGAAACACCAACTTGCACCCGCTGCCAGGAACAACTGCCCCCGCTGAAGCATTCTTCCCATTCTCAGGTACTGTGTCCCGCCTGGCTTCCCTCACGACAGATCATTCGGGGTGACAGTAAATCCTCGACTTTCTAACCTGGGTTAGCCTGGGGCCTGTTAACTAACTTTTCCTGACTTGATCTCAATCTTTTGTGAACTATTTTCAAAGACTCTTTGGGCATAACCCCACTGTGTGATCCTGGACACATTTCACTTGCTCTCTCTAAGAGTGGGCCTGGCATTTGAACTTCCTTGCTCTCCAATAGACTTTGCCTAACCTGCCTCACTGTGGGTCTTTGAAAAGTATTGAAATTTGTGTGCTTTCATAACTTTGCCTTTTCCCTCCCTTTTTCTATAACTTATTAGAGTGCCATCTTTTGTTAAGCGCTCACCTCTGTCTGAAAATAAGTGGTGTTTTTCATTAAGACTTGTCTAATAAGTAATTAGGGTTGTATATATATATAATAGTGACTGTGTGTTGAATTTACATACCTCTTTTTATGCTAGTGTAATTTACAAGTGTGTCTTTAAATAAATAATTATATACTTTTTACATTCAAGCTCTGGTCAGTGTTTGTTTGTGCTACTGTATCTCTGTACCTATTGTGTATACTCTATATACTGCCTAACTCATCTTGAGAGAGGTCTGACTCCTCCGCCACAGCTACCAGGTAAATCTGGGTGGTGCAGACTGCTACCAATTGGGTTTACTGCCAATCACCTGTAGTCCTAAATCTTTTGCAGTGGTCCCTAAGGGAACTGCACAGGTTTCTGCCTAACAAGGAGGCATCTCTCTCTGTCCGGCTTATCATCGTAGGCATGCTCCGTGTACAGTTGACATCTGTTGCAATACACGCTGGCTATTGTTTGCGGTCTTATAATTCCTTCTACGGAGGCTTGACAGATCTCATCGGAAAGGGCAAGGTTGCTTCTCTCGTTGCCACCCTTTCGATTCACGCCGCCTTTCTCCTCCTCTTGAACTTCTGTGCTTGGATAGCTCTCTCGTCGTGCGGTCTGCCTTACTCGTATTGTGCTCTTGTGCTCCACCTTTTATCCCTGTGGGGGAAAGGAAAGGCCCGTCAGGTGTGTGTTGTTACTATTACTATCAATTGCCTGACTTTGCCTGACTCTTGCGTTCAGGCATGTCAGGAAAACAGCACTGTGGTTAGTCTGTCGGTTTTCATGGTATGGGAAATTGTTCGTGTTGGAAAAGGGAGGTGGTAGAGTTTCCAAGTATCCTACGGCGTAGCATGGGGAAAAGGTGTTATAAGGAATTATAGCCCTGGTACCAGGGGGTTTAGTAGACTCAGAAGGGTGAGATCGGGAGGGTTTGTGAAACAAACGGAATGATTGGGACTATTATCGTAAAATGAAGAGGGGGGATTGTGGGAACGATAGTGTTTTGTTAAAGTAGACTGGGAGTTTGGGAGGTGGAGAACAATGATTGGGAGTACTAGGTAAGAAACCGAAATATAGGGATTCTGGAAGTTGTGGTTCTCGAGTGCAGCGGGCTGTGGGTTCCTAGGGAATTTACCAGATATGGAGGGATCATTGGTTTTGGATAAGGGAGATAGATGTCGGACAACCAAAAAAAGCCACAGGGACTTTGTCTTTCTCGCCTTCGTCCCTTTCTACGGTAAAATACTGCGCCTCACATGGGGCATTCCCCGAGCATAACCCCGGGCTCACCTATCCAGGTGATCCTCCCTCGCTCGTCCAACCACAGGGTTGGGATCTGAGAGCGCCAGCCCTTCCCCAGCCACCTGACTAAGGGATTCTCAGGCTCTACTCGGGAGAAGACCTTCAGGTTTCATACAATATATATCAATTTAAAGGTTGATTGCTCTCTATCCATCTACATATATTCTTCTCCATGTATGCATCATTTTATATACCTTTAACGATTGCTCTGTATACATCAATCGCAAAGTGTTTCTCCCTGTCTTCAGCTTTACCTATGCATCACTCTCTAGGAATCAGTTTATATCTGTATAAATTTGTCTGGTGATTTATCAAAATGTGCATCCAACTCTGTACCTCGAAAGGCCATTCTCAAATCTAATGAAGTATCCCACACCCTCTGTCTATATGTCTGTCTTTATGTTTCTCTGTATGTCTATAGTATTGTCTTTTTCAACAATATATAATGTATTGTATCCTCTAATATGCCATTGGTGTGGCCAAGAGGCACTGTGCAGTTGAACAGCATTTTGAAGACCATAGTCAGTCATGGGACACGTGAAGAGAGGATTTGTAAAATTAGTTTGCACGTTTTTATCAAGCACAGAAGGTGGGTAGGGAGTGGCGAGGTAGCTAGCACCACTACATAGGTATCAAGTGAGGAAATAGATCCAGTGACCAGATTCTGAAGGAGTTAGAAGAGTCACAAGGGTCAAATGATGTAACTAATGGACATAATCTTGCGTGTCTCTAAATTGTATTGGGTTTGAGGTGGTGATGCACGTTTTCAGTGTGTGTAATAGAGTAGCATATACTGAGAAGTATGAAGGTGGTTGTGATGTGCCCAGGTGTGATACGGTTATGTTTCATTGTGATGGGGTGCTTGAATTTACATTGAAGAAAGACTGGCATCTACTTGTAAAAGCTCTTGCGACAGTAATGCCATTATATAATTGATAGACTCACAGTAAGTAGTGTAAATCCCCAAAAGTAAAAATAAACCAACACTGCCGAGACCCAGAGCACAAACCCCCATGCTCACATCCTGCCTCCCCAACTCACGCTGCATGAGCATTATATATTGCATCCTTAATACCTATCACTAAGACTGCAAAAGCCAAGCCACGCATGGGACCCTAGTACCCAACAGCCAGAGCAGAAACACAGTACTGAGCACCTATTGGTGCCTAGATGTAAGAATGTAAGTGGTTTTCCACAGAGTTAGAGGGTGGCTGTCTCCATAGAGATGATGCAAGTATGGGTAAAGATTTGCCACGTGGGTGCACGTGTTGGTAGAACATTATGAACCATAACTAATAGGGTAGTATCCAGTTGCAAGATTGGGGGACATGCTATGAAGAAAGTCGTGCTCCTTTTCCCACCAAATTAACCTTTGACAAATACTGATAAACGTACACACAATCGTTCCTGCACCCCATATGGTGACTTGACTCAGTACCCTCTCCCTGACAAATTCATAAAGTGTTGGGACAGAGAGCTGTGTGATCATGGTCTGCATCTGGCTCTGCCCCTTATTGGGCCTGCAGTGTTGTTGACGTCCTGAAGTATGACACGAATCATGTTCCTACTGTGCCACCCATTGTGCATGTGGGGTGCCAAGCAGGAGCATACGGCTACACCGCTGTCCATGTCCTGCTCCAGACCCCGGTTCAACAGACAGCCAGGATGAGCAGGAACACATGACAACATTGCTGTCCCGGACAGGATGCCCAAAAGAGAAGCCATCAGGACACTGCAAGAAAGTGCTGAACTGGCAGCCATAAACTGCACTCCAGCCAAGCAACAACACACACCATGGTTGCTTTAAAACCAAGCATGGTACGCATCACCACCTAGCCAGAGCGGAACCTTAGGGGCAGATAGTTCACGACCCCTCCAGCACCCCCTGCTACACGATGGTCTCCCTTCTGGGTATCTATGACAAACCTCATCATATGTCAGAATAAAAAGTCATGCCACAGTAAGCAGGCAGGAAGCTGTCAGCAGGCAGCTGGTGCCTGTGGGGCCCCATGACCAGGGGCCACTGATCAGCTGCACAGACTGCCCATGCCTCGGGTGGCCCTGAGCACACATCACTGTGTGGTGTCCGTGTGCCGCTCCAGGCTGAAGCCGCTGCAGTGGGCCAGAGTGGGGTGGGACATGGCGCCTGGAGATCATTAAAATGGCATCAGTTCATGTTATAAATCACAATAACATAAAATGGATTCCGGTTTCTGGTGTGCTTCTGCTCGGACAGCGTAATATTTTTGGCAGAGGGACACCAAGCAGCACCCTTGCATGCCCCCGCTCTAGCCACTACTGGTTATTGTATCAAACTCACATAAATCTGTGGATATAATTGTCGCTGTTACTGTAGGACACTGTTTGAACTGGGTTGAAAGAAGTTAGCCGTTATTGATGGCACCAAAATAAATGTGATTTTGAAGACAAGTTATAATCTATTAGCATTGTAGCTGAGCAGATGAACACTCCCACGTCTACAAGTAGTGTTGGACGTTAAACCAGATTCAGCTCCTCTATAATAACAACACTGCAGTGGTCCGCTGGAGTTTGGCGGGGGATGTCACCAAACGATTGGCAGTGGCAAGGTCGGTCCGACAAGGATGTGTCTTGGCCCCCTTGGTATTCTGCATTTATATAAATGCGATCATTGACAAAGTCCTTACCATCAAAATCAGATCGCCAAGGTTGGGGGTGATTGAGTCCCCGCCCTTTTCTTCACAGACAATGCTGTGCTGTTGTCAACGACCCTCATGGGGCTCCGATTGGACTTAACTTGCTTTGCAAATAAGTGTGACGAACTTGGACTGGAGATCAACGCCAGCAAGACCAAGCCAGGATCTTCAATCCAAGAAAGTCAAAATGCAAACCGTTGAACATCTCTGTGGGGCCATTATGCTAGAGCAAGTTTCCTGGTACGATTATCTGGGCATTTGTTTCTCAAGCAGTGCTAGCTGGGTTAGCCAGTTTTTAAAGACCAAGACCACCTGCGAAAGAAACAATGAAAAAGTATTATTTCAAGCATGCCGGGGATGGCACTGAAACTGGCCCTGGCAGTTTAGCTGGCACAGGCTAAGTCATCTGCCCTGTACGGATCAGAAATTTGGGGCTATGTTAACACTTCATCCCTTTCAGTAATTGAAAGTAAGTTTCTTAAGAACACTTCCCTACTTCTACAAAGTACCCCAAGCACAGCAGTACGAATGGAGTGTGATTTGGGCGTCATTGGCAAAGAGGCAGAAATGAGACCAATATATTATTGGCTAAGGGTGTGTGGAAACCCTGGGCTGGCTAAATACAAGGAGGCCGTAGTACATTTGATGACCTTGGGGGTGGGGGTGTAGCATAATTCTATGGCTCTTGCAGGTGAAAAAATGGCTTATGATATTAGGGCTAAGTCTCTTATGGGATGACCCGTTATTGGCACCCATGGACGCCAAGTTCATGATCTTTTGGTAGCCCTTACTTCAGCTGTAAATTACTCCTGCCAATCAGGCTTCGTCCCTCCTGAGCTGAAATCGGCTAGGGTTGTACCCCTTTTGAAGAAGCCCACGCTTGATCCCCCGGTTCCTGCTAATTTCCGCCCTATTTCTTTGCTCTCTTTTCTTTTTGGAATCATTAATTGCTCCCTTGTTATCTTCTTTCCTGGAATCTATGAATATCCTCAATCCAGCTCAGGTAGGGTTTAGACCAGGCAGAGGCACTGAGAGTGTGTTAGTGTCCGTGCAGGATGATATGTCCAGACTGGTTGACTCAGGTGGGGTTGGAGCCCTGATTCTGCTATATCTTTCAGCAGCGTTTGATACAGTCGACCACACCATCCTGTTATCTCGGCTGGCCCAGATTTGAATATCTGGCCAGGCTTTTGCCTGGTTCACCTCTTTCCTGTCGGACCACACACAGACTTTTGCTATGCCTCCTTTTCTCTCCCCATCCTGCTCTCTCACTTGTGGTGTCCCTCAGGGCTCATCTCCGTCCCCGATCTTGTTTAACATTTACACCTGGGCTTTGGTGTGCCTCATCTGCGCCCACGGCCTCAACTGCTATTCCTATGCCGACGACACCCAAATCCTGATCCGGCTAGATCAGGGTCAAGCGGAGGTGTCATTGTGCCTTTGTGACTGTTTGAGGGCTGTGGGCGACTGGATGGACCACAATTGGCTTAAGCTTAACAGGGGCAAGACTGAGGTGCTGGTGGTGGGATGTCCCCCTGATCCCTCACTGTGGGTTTCTGCCTTCTGGCCCCCTACTCTGGTTCCCCTTCCATGCCCAATTAGCAAGGTAAAAAATCTTGGGGTTTTTCTTTCTGCCTCTCTTTCCATGACGAACCAAGTTGCGGCTCTGTGCCAAGCAGGCCACTATCAACTTAAGATCTTGAAGAAGGTCCTCCCTATGATACCTGAACCTCTTCATCCGGTAGTTGCAGCATTGGTCCTATCTCGCTTGGACTATTGTAACTCTGTGTACCTGGCCCATTCAATCGGCCTGATACAACGGTTACAACGGATACAGAACCTGGCGGCTAGGCTGGCTATGGGCACCCCATATGGAGCTCATATTTCCCCGGTGCTGCGTTTGCTTCACTAGCTGCCGGTAAACCAGCGTATCCGGTTCAAGGCTATGTGCATAGTCCACAGGGCTACTCAAGGCCAAGGGGCTGAGTTTCTGCAGGCTAAATTTCTTCGTTACTATCCTGAACGGGATCTCTGCTCTTCTACCGCCGACTTTCTGGTTGTTCCGAGGTTTCAGCGTACCAGGATAGGTGGTTGGGTCTTTTCCATAGGTGCGGCTAACCTATGGATCAGCCTGCCCTCTGTAATGAGGAAAATGTCTAATCATCTAGCTTTTAGAAGAGCACTTAAAACGACCCTTTTCTAGGTCTTATACTGTGGTTTCAAAACTGAATGGTCTGATCTCCCTCTCTAGCGCCATGATGCCTTCGGGCGGCTGTGCGCTATATAATTGAATATAACATAACTTAACTGTTAAGATGGCCTATCTAAGATATAAAATGAACAGAATGATCGTAATGTGCTCTGCACTGGGCCAGTGGGCCTGAATACCTAAAAATGCAAGAGTATGCCAGGGTACAAGGAATACCTCAACGTTATTGCTCCTCCGTATGATGAAGCACTATATATCAGATTTTGTCTGGGCTCTTTGCTGGTTAGGTCTCTCACTAGCACCTGGGATAGGATGTCAGGTGGATGTTGTTTGATCTGTGGCACCGCGACTGAGAGTCCCCTTTATTTTTTGCTTACATGTGAGGGCCTTGGAGACTTGAGGAGACAATATTTACAACGGTTTTTCATACTGCTCAAAATCTCAGCGACCAGGGAGGCTATGCAATTTTTCAAATCAATATACAATCTGAATGTAGTATTCTTTGTTTTCAAGTAGATTCATCAGGCATGGCTAAAGAGAAACAAATTACTATCTGGCACAAATTGAACTTGGATCCATTGTGTTAGACACGCACTTGCACTTTATGTTTAGTGTCTTATTCAATGAATTATGTATGTCTAATTGATGAAAGGGTGAACTGGTTTTACTACTGCGCCTTTATGGAGTTTTCTGTATTATTGTATTTTACATTTTGCTTTGTGATGGTTGTATTTTGTATCGGATACATTTTTAACTACATTTGTTAAAAATATTAAAATAATTAAACAAGATTAAGAATTTGAATATTTATAGTAAAGAACAAAGATAATATTTTCTGCTTTGGAATCATACAAATATGTTCTTATTTTCACTGCACAGTTTGCAATTCAAACTGGAAGACAATATTGTTAATTTTTGTGGTATTTGTTCCCGAAAAGGAAGCCTTCCTTTAGCAATGTGACCACACAATACATTGTCGCTTTGTTATTTGTCCCTGAATCCCTCGTACTAACAAAGTAAAGTAACCACAAAGAAATTATAAGAGTCACTATAATGAAACATAACGTACGAAAGTTAAGTTTCTATTCGTAACAGCTGGCAAGCGTGAAGCTGCTTCAATTTTATATTGCTAGAATGGAAAATCTGCAAATAATGTAAGGAAACTTTTATATAATATTTATGCAATTGTATGCTTGATGTTTAACAATGTGCTGCATTGATATTCAAGTTGACGAAAAGACTGTACATCATAAATGTAAATCTAACTGAAGAGTTTATTTTTTATGAACATGTTGATTTATTGTCTAACATATTTTTCTAATTGGTTACTGAAATATATTTTCTCCTTCCCAAATGTAGCTGGTTACGTCATTGGGATGTGTGTGTTGTGAGTAACCTGAGGGCGTCCTCACTTCCTTCTCCACAGCATCCTCTGCTCAGGTGGCCAGAGAAAGGCCATCGCTTTTGGATTCCGACCCTGGGGGTGGATATACGAGGGAGCATCACCTGGGTGGAGGAGTTTTGGAGGGAGGGTATCCTTAAGTGAGGCACAATATTCCCCATTCCCTGTCCATGATGTTAATGTTAAAGGATATTTATATCGTGCACTTTCACCACTGAAGTCGTCAGATGAACCTTCCGTCCCAGAAGCTTTTATAGGGTACTGTCGACCGACCCCTTTGCCTTCCTTTCAGAATGATCCTTGGAAACACCCTTATTATAAAAGGCCTAGAAAGAGAACACCTCAAAAGACTTCTCTCTATAAGGGCAAGGTTAACACACCTCTAAACCCTTATGTTGATTCCAAGACACCACAAACCCTTGCCAAACCAGGGAGTAAAGAACTAGGCATAATACCACCTGTCATTCTGTTCTTTTCCCTTCCCTACACACTTTCTGTCCCACATTCACATACAAATGGGACAGGGAAGGGGCAACTAGGAGTAATGCACACTTCTAGTCAGTTTCACCACTATGGTACTGAGACAAGGAAGAGGACTATGGGCGGTCAGGCATGTCCTGTTAATTACTATAATTGTGGTCAGGCAAAGAACTTGCACCTGCAACCAATTGAAAGGCCATGGGTGCATAAAATGGTAGACCGAGAGAGTCAAAGGGAAACCCTGCCTGGTGAAAAGGTGGCAGCTCCGAGGCGAGGAGCAGGCTGGAGCAGGGCTGGCGGAAAGGAAAATAGGTGCTGCAACCCAGGCAGGCCATGAGAGGACCAGAGCCCCAACAATTACCTGAGCTGCATGTTCCCAGCTGGTGCTGTGGAACACGTAACACTCCCTAACGTCGCAGACCGCTGCAGCAAGGTTTCTCAGTAGTGAGCGCTGCTCGTTGGAGCTCCTGACGCTTGCCCAGGAATAAAGTGGAAGTCGGAGATGACAGCCGAGATGCCCAGAGGAGCAACCGAGTACCAGTGAGTGCGAGAGAAAGGGGGAACACTCATACTGGGGCACTCCAGTTGCAGGAACTGGATACTTTCATGTAGCGATTCAGCTAAAATGCCTAAAAGTGGGGTTTGGAACCCTAAGGGAAGAACATTGAATATCGAGCAAACTGCAAAGTACTTTTTGAAATGTACCAAGATTTAATGAATACCGAAAGGAAGGAAAAGAGAAGGAAATAAGATCAAAATATAGCATGAGTGAAAAGCGAATGATGTATCATTGTAAACACATTGAAAAGCCGTTCAGAAGCATTTCATGAACAAAGTGAACGTTCATGATAAGCACAATTGAACTAAGCAGAAAAGCAAGTGTGAAAGACAAGTTTGATGAACCTCAATGGACCTTTGGAAAAGTCAAGTGTAAAAAAGATTTAGAGTGACACAGTGACTTAAATACAAGTTGTGGCAAAGCCAAGAGACTGTCATGGTGACAGTTACAATGAATGTGAATTACTGGCACAGGTTCAGGGAGGAAGCCTGTATTGGCGAGAGGCTGGATAGAATGTATGAAATGTGAATGGTAACAAGGCAAGTCTAAACCAAAAAGCAAACACAGAGATCAGAGGAACAGGAAACACGTGGTGGCCTCCCAAGGAGGCTGGTAAAGAAAAATGGGATTGAATATTGACATTTCATACAAGTTGCCAGATACACAAGGTGATAGTTATCTATCATGAGACATCGGTTCTGTGACCTGTAGTGGGTGAACCGTCAGGTTTGGCAACTTCACCTAGACCGAGTGACACCTCCTGATTCCTTCAGAAAGAAACAAGGAAAACCATGAGCATCACAAAGTGACAAGGGTTATCAGTTGCGTGACCTGTAATGGGTGAACCGTGCAGTCCGACAACTGCGCCTAGACCAAGTAGTCCTACTGAAGATAGAACCAAAGAAAGCCATGATACAAAGGCTATGCTGCATGACAATTGCTGAAGTGAAAGAAAGCATTAATTTGAGCCATTAAAGAGACTAGAGGATTACAAAGTTAAACTGACCGTATTCTTCCAAGTCAAGAGGCTCATAGCAGTTCTGTTGGAGGAGATACCTGCTTGGGGAAATAAACCCAGAGACTTTGTGAACTGTGTTACACTTGGGGAAGGAAACCCAGAGGTTTTTTTTTTTTTTTTTTATTGGTTTTATTGCAAACCTTTAAAAAGAGAAGAATTCACATACATTCCAATTCAATTGAGGGCTCACAAATCATCCGCTATTACCCCGAACTTTTACTATTAACCGCAGCCTCCAGTGCAGAACTCAGGACGTCCCAGCGGTTAACTCCACCGGGATGGCATATAAACGGTCTTTTACGACTTGAAGGAATGTAACTAAAGCGTACAGCACCACTCTGTTTGACCCATCAAACAGGGCTCTCCACCATTCATCTCGAGTTAGGAATTGAAAGTTCGTTGTTATTGGGCTAAAGATGTTGTTTCTTGCGCTCTCCAACTCGGGACATACTAAGATCAAATGTTTAAGTGTTTCCTTGTTGGTGGAGCAGAACCGGCACATGAGGTCCAGGTCCATAGATTGGGACCAATAGCAAAGGTGTTCCTTAGTTGGCATGGCATTCAGCCTAAAATGCAAATAGGAGGCACGAGACCACTAGTCCGGAAAGCACGACAGATAGGGCGGAACCCAGCCATAGGCATGGACTTAGAAGCAGCTCTTTGGGTACAGGTGTTAATCCAGTCATTTCTCCAGAGCTTTAGTTTTGCAGCCTCAGGATTCTCAAGCAACAATTGCTTCGTGATGTCATAGGAGCTAAGCACGTCATGGCATAACTTATTCCATCGGAATAAGATTGAGGGGGCTTTTGCGAGTTCCAGGCTGTGAAGGATCTCCATCTGGGGGATTAGATTGCTTGAATTTAGTTTCCTGGAAACACTTAAAAGATTCCAAGCAACTCTCGCTTGTATTGATATGTACCCGAGCTCATATCTGGCACAAACAGTGGCGGTGCCTTTAGGCAAATGGAGAACCCTGGACCAAAAAATGCTTTCCAAAGAGCTCCACACTTCAGACCCACAACCAAAAGCGTTTTCACCGGCGTAGATCAGTGAGGGTACCACTTTCTGTTGGAAGAAAGTTATCGTTGGTCTTAGAGAGAATTTCCCAAATTTTTTATTAATCAGGACTGCTTGGCATGCTAGTTGTCGGCATTTTTTCTTGGCTGCATCCACCCAGGGTGCGTCTTTTCTACTCGCACTTAGTTGCATTCCCAAATATCTGGTGTTAAGTACGCGCTCAATGAGTTCTTTATTCACATACCATTTAAATTTCTGCCCATTTGGTTTGTGAACTGTGTTGAACTTGGGGAAGGGAACCCAGGGACATTCTGGTACTGTGTTGAACTTGGGGAAGGGAGCCTGAGACTTTTTGGAACTATTTTTGAACTTGGGAAAGGTGAAGCTGAAAACAATTCAGAGTTGTATAGCTGTAGTTATGACGGCAAGTCTAGGTTTTGGACACAGACAGGTTTTTGAGGTGTACTTGATGACACGGACTGGCCTTAGTTTCTTTAGTTAGGGAGAT
Source organism: Ambystoma mexicanum (assembly GCF_040938575.1). Lineage (NCBI taxonomy): Eukaryota > Metazoa > Chordata > Amphibia > Caudata > Ambystomatidae > Ambystoma > Ambystoma mexicanum. The sequence continues at coordinate 729,060,829 of NC_090924.1, forward strand.
CCCACCTTATGTTAGGGAAAGTTAGGCATTACTCCATCCTCACAAATAAAGACCAATAAAGTCTTTTTTAAGAAAACTGAATTTGTTGTCTGTGTCTTGCTTCATGATGCCTTCAGTGTGCCATGGATACAATGCCATGGATACAATCTTCCAGTGGATGGGTTCTTTAACCAGTTTACTCCAGGAGTCTAACATACACAAAAGGTGATAGCTTGCAGGCTCAGATCAGTTTGGGCTATTAAGTGTTCCTTGAGACACCCATAAGCCAAAACTATTGCATCAGAGTACAGATAGGGAGAAATGGCATATGACGAAAGACTCACAGCCACCATAGATGTGGCCAGCATTGTGACACTCTTCTCAAGAGCCACACAATATGCACATTAGTCAACAGCCCCCTATCACCTCACACCTTCCGTTTCTGACTTTGGGGGGATACGTCAGAGGCATTCCCCTAGTGACCAAGAAAGTCCTCCAACAGTGTCCATGCCTCCTTACCCCCACTCTGGTTCTTATGTAGTAAGTAGGATTACGTCTTATGTGTATGTGCCACCAGGTTCCACCAGTTCTTTTTGGACAGTGCGTGCAAGGTTTTCCAGTTGATCTTGATGAGTTTCAGGGTGACCGCAATTTACATGTCCAGTACGCGCCTTTGGGCTCCATCCCGTTAAGCGCAGGTGCGTACTTCCACACATTATGGATACTAGGGAGAATGGCACCCCACCCACCTGCAATAATGTTGGCCACACCATTCCCCAAAATGTTGCTGTGGACTTACAATCAGATAACATGTGCTTCATCGTACCCTCCTCTTCCTTGCAAGACCAGCATAACCTGTTATGCACCCCTTTACGACCCCTACTTAACTTCGATAGAGTGAGTAAGACCCTGTTGTATACCATATAGAAGGTCTGCGACATCAACCGGGATAAGTGCCTAATTTTCGACCAAATATCGCTCCAACCATCCACTGGGAACCCTCCATCACGCATCCTCACCCACCAGTCCTCTGTCGCCACATTGGCATGCATCTCTTCTCGATTAGCCAGAACCCTGTACACCGAGGATGCAGAGGTGCATGATCCTGCGGTCCCCGCGCTCCCTTGGGGGATCCTTCCTCCTTCCCCCGCCCACCAACTACCCATATTGCAAAAACTCCTCTGCCATCAGCCCATATTCCTCCCTCAACACATGAAATGGGACTATGCCCTCCTCCGCCCAAACTTGATCTGTGTATAATAAACCTGCGGCATGCCACTTCGGCCAGTGCAGCGCTTTCCCTCCTACTTGAACATCTTTATTACAGTAGAGCGGCTGGCGTCTGGGTGTTCCCCTGCCTGGCCCTCCCCTTTGCATCCACATCCTTAGTGCCTCTCTCGTAGCCTTGATGAGCGAGCATCCCCACAGCCCTTTCTTCGCCCAAATTCACAGAATTCCTTTAGCCCCATATGGCGCCACCAGAGCAGCCTCAAGCACCAGCCAGCAAGGTTCAGCTCATTGAGAAACATCTGAAAACCCTTCCAACTCCTGTTTTATGGTGAACGCGCAATGATACCTATGAAACTGAGGGAACTTCATTTCTCCCTGTGCCGAATTCAAGGTCAGCCGACACATGGAAATTCTCGGTCTGCCCTTCACCCAGATAAACCTGGAGACCAGTCTATTGAGGGCCTTAAAGAAGTTCGGTGACCACTCCATCGAGCATCGAGAGGGCACACAAAATCACTGGGGCGACTGATACCTTAATAGTATCCACCCTGCCCCACCATGATAAGCGCAGGGGGGACCATTTTGCCAGAAGAACAAGTTACTTACCAAACTGGTAACGCTCTTTCGACTGGATGTTCCTCCAAACTATCGCTCATCTACGACATGTAATGTCCACAGCTGTGCTGCATCAGAATTTTTTTTGGCAGAGGGCGCCCTTGCGTCGATGGCATTGGGTCGATGTCCCTCGAGGGCCTCCCTTGTGGGTGACATCCTCGTATGTTACAAGTAGGAAGCACGGCGCCCGTAGCCTCAGTTCATGTTTTTTCCCCCATCACAACGTGTGGCATACATGCCTAGAGTCCTAATCCAACTGCACTTAGCCTTGTGGGATGTAAGCTGTAATGGCCTGGGAAATTCTTGCGAGGGGTAGGCTAGGAGGGCGATGAGGAATACGTTGGCCTAACATCCAGTCGAAAGAATGTTACCAGTAAGTAACTTGTTCTTCGAATGGATTGTGTCCTCCAACGTATTCCTCATCTATGACAGACTCCCAAAGCAGTAAAGATGAGTAGAGGAGGGAAAAGAATTTAGACATACCCAATTGAAATGGCAGAGTACAGAGTACCAAAGGCAACATCCTGAGCATGGGACATGTCCAGGGAGTAATGCTTAAACGTGTGTATAGAAGACCATGTTGCAGTGTCACATATATTCTTAACCGGCACACCCCTCTGAAGTCCTGTCGAAGTGGCGATGCCCCTGGTGGAGTGGGCAAGCAAATCCTCAGGAGGGTCCTTACCAGCCAACCGGTAGCATTCCAAAATAGTGAGGATAATCCACCTAGACAGGGTGTGCTTAGAAACAGCCTGTCCGAAACGGTGTCCAGTATTATCCCACAAAGAGCTGGGCGTCCGCTCTGAGCTTGGCCGTTCTGGAGAGATAAAAGCTCAAAGCTCTCTTAGGATCGAACCTATGGAGCCGTTGCTCATCCTTACTAGGATGAGCAGGAGGATAGAAAACGGGGAGTACCACCTTCTGACTCAAATGAAATTCTGACACAACCTTACGCAAAAATGACAGACAAACTCTCAGAACGACCCTGTCCTTGTGGAACAAAGTAAAGGGTGGCTTAGAAGTAAGTGCCTGCAACTCGTTCAATCTTTTAGCAGATGTAACTGCAACCAAGAAAACAGTTTTAAATGTCAAAAGCCACAACGGGCAAGAGTGCAAAGGCTCAAATGGAGCACCCATCAGAAATTTCAAAACCAAATTAAGGTCCCAGACCGGCACCTGAAATGGCGACAGCCGGAACACATTCGTGAGCCCTTTCAAAAACAGAGTGAGCAGTGGAATTTTAAAATAATAGCATTCCTCGGAGGAGCCCTTAAATATAGACAGCGCTGCCAAGTAACCTTTAATGGTGCCCGTCTGAAACCCCTGTGGGCCAAGAAAAGCAGGAAATAGACAATCTCTGTAATTGAGCACTGAAAAGAATCCGCATTCCTTCCTCTGCACCAGTCGCAAAACTTATGACAACGGTACAGCGACTTTGTTGCCGGCCGTCTAGCCGAAAGTAACACCTCCATTGCATCATCCAGAAGGTTCCCAATCTCTATATCTCAACCTCTCAGAAACCATGCGTGACAGTTGAGTCTTTACCTCCGGATGGGTAACCCGACCTTCCTCCTGCGAGAGAAGATCCTCTTTGAGGGGCAGACGTATTGGAGGACAGAAAGACATGTCCGGAAAGTCCGGTTACCACGCTCTCCAGGCCCAATCTGGGACAATGAGGATCATGCGGGTCCCTAATCTTCTCAACCTCCTGAGAACTTGAGGGATGACGGGTATTGGAGGAAACGCGTACAGTAGCGGAAAGAGTCACTCCATTACGAGCATGTCTCCTACAGCTCCTCTCAGAGGAAATTCCCTCGAGCAGAACCTTTTACACTTCCAGTTGGCACCGGTTGTGAACTGGTCCACCTGTGGGTCTCCCCAAAGGGCAAAGATCTCCTGAACGACTTCCTGAGCTATCTCCCACTCATGGGAGACTGCACTCTGCCTGCTCAGAGCGTCCGCTGCCATGTTCTCCTTGCTGGCTAGATGAACCGCCGATAGGGACATTCCCTCATTGATCACCCAGAACCAGAGCTGCATTGCCTCCCTGCACAGAGGCAGTGACCCTACACCCCCTCTTTTGTTAAGGTAATGCATTGCCACCGTCTTGTCCATCATTATCAAGACATTCCTCCCCCGTACAGACTGCAGGAAAGCCTTCTGTGCCAGTCTGATGGCTCTCAGCTCCAAAAGATTGATGTGAACCGATCGCTGGCATGAGCTCCCCACCCTGTCCGGGACGCATCCGTCACCACTGTGACCTCCGGCCATGGCTGCCAAAAAGGCTCCCCTCTCATGAGATTCACCTCGTCTGCCCACCACAGAAGATCCTGCGAGACCGAGGGCAGAACATGAAGGCGATCCGACATCCTTCCCGAGAACTGGGACCACTGAGTCCTTAGAGCCCACTGAAGGGATCTCATCCTCAAGCGGGCCTCTGGCACCAGAAAAATGCAGGCTGTCATGAGGCCGAGCAACCTTAAGAATGCAAAAGCCGGAAGACTCTGGGCTTGTTGAAACTTTGTGACCATCTGAAGAATGTTTTGAACCCTCACCTTGGGTGGCGAGCACAACCCCAAGGACGTGTCCGAAACCACCCTTATGTACTGGAGCCGTTGGGATGGTGTCATATGCGACTTCTTGAAGTTGAGGGAGAAGCCCAGCTTGTGAAGTGAGTGGCAGGTGACGCTTAGATGATCCAAGGCTTGTTCGGGAGAACGCGCCCTGATCAACCAATCGTCCAGGTAGGGGTAGATGTGAATCCCCCCTCTCCTGAGATGCGCTTCCACCACCACCATGAGCTTGGTGAAAACCCTTGGGGTGGAGGTGAGCCCGAACGGTGGGACCCAAAACTGATAGTGGGATCCACTGACTGCAAACCTGAGGTATTTCTTGTGCTTGAGACGGATCGGCACATGAAAATAGGCATCCTGCAGGTCCAATGACACCAACCAATCCTGAAGTTGGAGGGTCTGAAGGATCTGAGAAAGAGTGACCATCTTGAACTTGTCCTTCCTGAGGTACTTGTTCAAGTAACATAAGTCCAAGATGGGTCTCAGTCCTCCGTCCTTCTTGGGTATCAAAAAATAAGGTGAATACCAACCCTTATTCCACTCCACCACAGGCACCGGTTCTATAGCACCTTTCTCCAGCAGGGCCAAAATCTCCTGCACCAGGAGCGGATCCGGAACCTTCAAAGAGTGTGTCCCTGGTGGATTACTTTGATGCTTTTGGATATAAGGGTGGCAGTAACCTAACCGTGGGCTATTGTATCCAGAGCCCACGCATCTGAAGTAATGGCTCACCATTCTTCGAGATGCTGCGACAGCCTGCCCCCCACTGGAGAACAATGAGTCATGGCCTCATAGCTGCTTCAAAGCGGCAGTGGCAGCACCGGAAGGCAAAGAGGCAACTGCCTGAGCGGCTTTGGCACCCCTACCTCGTCCACCACAAATGCCTCTATGGGGATCCCTTTGACTGGGCATCCCCTTCGCCTTTCCAAATGAGGAGTAATAGCGAAAGGAACCACCCCTCCATTGTTGTCCCCTAAGACGAAAAGGCAGAGGTTGATGGACAGCCGCACCCAAAGATTTGGCGGCCGCCTTGGAGGTCTTCAATTTTTCAAGGCTCTCATCAGCCGTGCTGCTAAAAAGATGCGACCCATCAAATGGCATGTTGAGAAGACGGGCCTGCACATCGGGTGCAAAACGCAAATCTGCGCATCACAGTGCTCGTAGCCATGGACCGCACGACACAATCCGCAATGTCCAACCCAGACTGAAGGGATTCACACATGGCATCCTTGCCATTCTGCACAATAGCTAGAAAGCCACCCCTTTCTTCCCAATCTGGGATATGCTCAGCCGCAAGTGAAATACAATTCCACAGTGTGTGCAAAAACTTCACCAAGGCACAGGTGGACTTGGCCGATTTCAAGGCCATACTCCCAGCAACAAATGCCTTGCGTGCCCATTCATCCATGCGTTTATTGTCCATGTCCAGAGGGATGGAGGGGTATGCTGCTTGCTTTGTGGTGGCCGTAGCCGCCTGAACCACCAAACTCTTGTGAGTGGTGTGGGTGGATAAGTAGCCAGGGTTGCCACATGATTGTCGAAGAAATACCAGCCAAGACTTGTTAACGGCCGGAATAGATTTCAGGGAAGTCCAAGTAGCAGCCACCCTTTTCTGTAGGGCCACATGAAATGGCAACACCGGATCAGTGGACGGACCCTGATCCAAGATGTCCGTAAGATCATCTTAATCATACTCAACCTGAGGCCTGGTCCAACTCAGGTACTAAGCAACTGTCAACATCAGTCTCCTAAAGGAGCGTCCTGCATGCTCACCCGTATCGGGTTTCCCAAATTTCAACTCAGGGGAGGTGTTTAGGCCACTGGCATCATGTAAGGACTGACACAAATTCTCAATCCCACTATCCTCATCAATGAGACATTCCGGAACATTAGGTGTCCCATAAGGCAGACCAAAAAGGCACCACGTCACCATCAGACCTCTCCCCATCATCATCCTCATAAATGTTCTGGAGAGACTGGAAGAGTGCACCTCTTATCTTAAACAGGCTTCACAGTTTTAGTAAGAACCTTTCTAGGAGGTCCAGGAGCCACAGGGGCGTCTGACTACAACTCCAGCCCAGCAGGTGCTGACGGCGTTGACTGCTTCGACTGTGTCGGCATGGAAGACTTCAAAGGCCTTGAAGGTCTGACCCCAGGGAGAGACCCGACAGACTCCTTCGATGGGCGCGGCACTGAAGGCATTGACACCTTCTTCGACAGCTTCTAAGGCTTTGACAGTTTTGTGGGCAACGAAGAGCGTGACCTCGACCTGGCACGTCTCTGGCGATCTCTCGATGCCTTGCCCGAATGGGACCTCGACGGTTCCCGATGTTTATCGCACCGCTTACCTGAGCCCAAGGGTGTACAAGTATCGGACCGAGATCGACCCTTGCCGGCTTCAACTGAAGGCGCGGACGGCACTGTGCCGTGAAACTGAAAAATTCTTAACATCTGCTCCCGAAAAGCATCCTATTCTTCGGGGGTAGAGGAATTATTGGGGCATGACACCCTTTTCGGGTATCCGTCATCAGACGAGGAAGGGGAATGGTGGCGTTGCTTCCGAGACGCCTCGATGAAGAGAGCAAGTGGCACAAACCACTCCGGGACCTAGACCTGCTGGATGGCTTCCGACAAGGAGACTCCCTCGACTCGTCGGTCGACATCCCAGCTGATTTGGATTCACGGGTTTTGGAAACACAGCCTACCTTTAACTTCCCCTTACGCTCTTGCAGGGCCTTGGCAGTCAATGACTGGCACTTCGAGCAGTCGTCCGTGGCGTGGTCCTCGCCCAGGCACCACAAGCAGACACGGTGCAGGTCCGTGATGGACATCTTGGACCCGCAGTACCGACACTTCTTCAAGCCAGACCACCGGGTCATCGGGGTGGAAGAAGAAGACATAGTCGTACAATACGAAGTTGAAGACATGAGGCATGCCGAGTTCTCGAAGCAAACACGTTTGCAGAAAAAATGGATCTGAGGCTACGGGCGCCATGCGTCCAACTTGTAATATCCAATGACGTCACCCTCGAGGCCCTCGAGGGACATCGACCCGACACCATCGACGCAAGTACACCCTCTGCCGAAAAAATTTCCAAAGCAGCACAGCTGTGGACATTACATTTCATAGATGAGGAATACATTGGAGGACACAATCCAGGGCCGTTACTTTGGCCAGGACCTCATATACGTTTGCTTTCACTGTGCTCACTATGACATCATGAAATTTGATTCCCAAATATTTGAATCCTCCTGGACTCCACAAAAATCCACCCGCTTCACAGTGAGACTGGGAGCAGCAAGTGTTCAATGGCATAATTTCTGTCTTTTCCACATTTAACTTGCATGCGGACACCTCCGAATACACCTCAATCTCTTGAAGAAAGGGGGGGTAACGACGCCTGCGGGTCTTCCATCAGGACCAAAATATTGTTTGGATATGCTACCACCTTCACCTCCACCCCCGGGCACCACCCCTCGGATATATACCCTAGCCTGAATGCGTTGTAGCAGGGGCTCCAATAAGAGCAGAAATAGTATTGGCAATAGCGGGCAGCCCTGCTTCCTCCCCCGCTTGATGGGGAAGAACTGCAACATCACACTATTAACACACACCGCTGATCTGGGATGCTGATAAAGGGTACCAACTAAGTCAATGAACCAAGCTTCTAAGCCGTGCCACTTCAAGGCTTCCATTAAGAAAGGCCACCCCACCCTGTCGAAGGTCTCCTCTGCATCTAATGTTATAGCCCCCGTGGTTTATCTGAGCATTTCCCCAAATCCAATGTGGAGTATAGCAGAGGGTGTTCACCTCGGATAGTCTCCCTTTCACGAATCTGGTCTGGTCATTATGGATCAATTCGGCAGGACTGGTTCAAGCATCTTGGCAAAGATTTTCCCATCAGAATTAACCAAAGATATCAGTTGGTTGTTTTTCACTAACTTGGCTTCCCTCCTAAGTTTCTGTATGACGTGGATCATGGCTTCATAAAACGACCCTTGGGGGGTGTTCCCTGTTAATATAACCTCGATACACCTTTATCAGTTGAGGTGCGAGCAACCCCACAAGTGTACGGAAAAAGTCTGTTGGCACTCCATGAAGACCAGATGCCTTCCCCTTTTTCAACCTGCCAATGGTCAGTTCCACCTCCTCCCTTGTAAAGTCCCGCCCAGATCCCTTGGGGTAACCAGTCCTTATTTGAAGCTGAAGCCTTGTTCAAATACTGGGAAATTCGGCTCTGGCTAGGTGAGGACTCAGGCGTGTACAGCTTCTGATAAAAAGCTGCAAACTCCTTAGAGATTTCTTCGTCTACCCTAATGATCCCATTAGCTCCTTCTAAGGCAGTCAGAGCACTGCTTGTGGTATTCTACTTAATCCAACATCAGGGTCATCAACTTACCCCTGCTCTGTGTATTAAGGTACACCACCTCCCTGCGCTTTGTAGCCCAGAACCTCTTGCAAGCCTCTGCCCTTGCAACTTTGTTCTGCCTTCCCACAAACCCAATGATATTGCCCCGGAGCGTTGTTTATACGCATCCCAAACCATGCCCACCGAGGTCCCCTGCACCATATTGCACTGGAAAAACGTGCACAGTGAGGGTCCCTTGCTCAAAATTATCAGAGAGGCACAGCTCCACCCTACTGATGAGGTCCCACCAGACCGAAACACATGTCTGGGGTTGCTGTTGGTACTTTTGTTCAGAGGAGAATTGCCTAGCATTTCGGTGCTGGACTGCCCCAGGGCAGGACAAAGACTGATATGGTTGGGATATTTCTTCTCTGTGAAAGATAGTGAGCTAACGATTCTAGGTAAGTCTCTCATAACCAGGACTAATGTCTGGCAGAGGGACTCCCAGGACCCCCCCTTGTTAATTTGCATATTTAAGTAACTTTGGGATACCATTTGCGTATCCACTGAATATCTGAACAGAAAAGAGAATAAAAGAAGTTACTAGGGGAATCCAGACATGGACCCCTTGCTCACTATTCTCAGAGAGGCACAGCTCCACCCTACTGATGAGGTCCAACCAGACCGAAACACGTGTCTGGGGTTGCTGTTGGTACTCTTGTTCAGAGGAGAATTGCCTAGCATTTCGGTGCTGGACTGCCCCAGGGCAGGACAAAGACTGATATGTTTGGGATATTTCTTCTCTGTGAAAGATAGTTAGCTAAAGACTCTGGGTAAGTCTCTCGTAACCAGGACTAATGTCTGGCAGAGGGACTCCCAGGACCCCCCTTGTTAATCAGCATGATCTTAACCCTCCTCCTGTGGCAGTCCCCGAGTTTCTCAGGTGGACACCATAATGATAGATTAGCATCGTCTTACATACTACCTTTATTGTGAACTCGACCTTGGTTCCCTGGAGATGATGAGCCCAGCTGATCCCACGTGATGGAAGACGGACTGACGGGGCTTGGACCAATAGCAGCCTGGTATCCCCCCTGTGGAGCAGGCCGCCCAGGTATATGGTCTCACCAACCAGCCATGCTGGATTTTTACTTTATATGTGTGCATCATTGATGACAATGTTTTTCTTATAACATTCTACTTGTACCATTTTTCAGAAGAACGATCTTGAGCAGCAGAGTTCTTTGCTGGCATACTTATTTTTTGGTGTGATTAAAACTTGTTATCCTTACAAAAAACTCTTGCCCTTTTTTCCCTAGCGGGTTGTTTTTTTTCTGCCATGAGCATTTATGGGCGTGCCTTCACTACTAAGTTATTGTCCCGCGGCATTCTCTCAAATGCCCTGTGGATCTTGGTGGGCCTTAACAGAGCATGGGATTCCCTGTCAAGCACTGGATCTAACGGCAGGTTACAATCCCCCCACTCCAACATCCAAGATTCTCCTTCTAACCTTTGCTACTCCAAATTCAGGGAATCCCAAAAGCCACTATCCTGCTGGTTCGGACCGTATACATTCACTGAGGTGAGCAGGCCATCATCAAGCTTCCCTCTAGCAATCAGCCATCTCACCCCTCCTCCACAAGCACCTCCTTCACCTGGAACCTACAGTTCTTATGTACTAACATCGTGACCCCCCCTTTATGTCCCACCGCCTATGATGCAACCACCTGCCCCACCAACTGCTTTCTCAACATATTGCACCCCGCACTCAAAGATGAGTTTCTCAAAAGATGAGATGTAGTGGGGCTATCTGAGCACCCAACCTTCTCAAATGAGTCAACACCTTTTGCCTTTTAATAGGCGACTGGAGACCATTCACGTTCCAGGAATCGAATTTCGCCATCCCCCTGAGTGTTAGAATCCCAGCCTGATTAACCCTGCCATGCATGAGAGGATCTGCAACTTGCCTGATGCCACTCCGACCCACTCACCCTCTCCATCTAGGCCCATGAGATATCCACTGAATATCTGAACAGAAAAGAGAATAAAAGAAGCAACATAAACTAGGTGTAAGAAGGACCTGGGTCAGCTCAGCCCTCCTCCTCCACTGATAGAACCACCGTACCACCCTCCTCCACAAGGCGCCCCACACCCAAAGGCCCCGGGAGGACACGGAGCCAACAGAGCAAATCACCCCTGCCCAATCCAGTCAGTAGATCGCGGTACAGGATAAAAGAGGGGGGAGAAGCGACTCACCCGACCCTCACCAGCCATATAGGCTACATTAGCCATGCGGACAACAATAACCAATCAATCATACCAATAATACCAGTGCCACCGCACTTGTAGCCTTGACAACCCTGCTATAACAGATCTCAGGTGGCCTCAGAAGAGAGCAACTTGGATATCAGCTGAGAACCCCGCTCCTGTTCCCCTTTCCCTCAGCCCGCCCCTGAGATAACATCAACAGACCCCGATCTGGGCCTATGGGGCATATCCTTTTGATACTTGAAATGGGAGAGGCGTGACATCGCCCCCGGCAATGTTCCCATCTCGGATTACCGGCTTGGATCAACTTTAGACAGTCCTACGATATTGGGGATATAACCGACCTCCATGTCCAAACCATCATGATCCCCTTGTGACACCGTGAGTGTTAGGCAGAATCCTATGCAGTGCCCTTAGGGACCACTGCACACAAATAAGACCACAACTGGGAGCACAATTTCATCTTTGGTACAAGCCTGTACTACACAGTAAAAGTGGTAGCAATGGCTGAGCAGCCCGACTTATCTCAAGAGCAAATGAGCAGTTGTAGAGATTACACAAAGGACTACAATTACTGTGACTCAAGCAAACACTGACTCAAGGTTTCTGGTTAAAAAATATAAGTACATTTATTTTTAAACCATCTGTTTTCAAAACACTTCACTTCTATTAAAATAAAACCACACTCCAAATATACTACACACAACCAATTCCCCTTGTGCAGATCAATTCAAGGTAAGTACATTGGGATTTGACAGACCGGTGTTGTGAAACAAAGACGTTACCGTGGGTTAGTACGCGATCACTTTTTAACAGTAATGACAGTTCAGTCTTACGAAAGAAAAATGCGGGAAGCAATGTAACCGAAGTCAAACACACTTAGCACATGAATTAAAACAAGAGAATAGGGGATAAAAATCATAGGCAATACTTTTGTCAAGGCAAATAGAATCAGAGGACACTTTCTGAAAAGTAGATAAAAGTCAATAGGCCTGCGCCAGTGTCAAATGGAACAGAAGTCCTGTTGTCGAGGATCACAAGGTTAGAACAGTTCACGATTCGAGATTGCCAGGAGTACTCGGATATTGTCAAAAGGGGAAACAAAAGTTATAAGATGGAAGGAAGAAAAGGACAATCCTTTAGTGAGGAAGAAGGGTTCACCCCAATTCCTCGAAGTCAGACACAGTACCTTATTCGTTTGAAGAAAGCTGGTGCCACGGCAGTTTTTCCTGGTAGTTCCTGCAGGCTCACGGTTCCTGGAGCTTCAGTCGTGGGGACAAAAAGGACGATGTCTGGAGCGATCTGCACTACCCAGGGATGAGGCCAGCAGCAGCGAAGCAGCAGTGAATAAAAGGTGCGCTCCTTTAAAACAGGTGAGGCTCTTCAGATGGCTATCCGGACCACTACAGCTGTGTGCAGCGATTTCAACCAAGAAGTGGGTCCTCTGGCTGTGGAAGGTGAGCTGGTTGATCCCACCAGGCTCAAGGGAAGAAGACTCCAGATTGGATCTTCTCTGTCGTTGAAGGGTAGGTAGCTCAGTACTGCAGAAGGGCTTCACCGGGACTCGGGAGTTGCATCAGCCGTCTTCTTCTCCGCTTCTCTTCGGTTCTTGCAGTTCCAGTGGCGACTCTGACTTCCAGCCCAAGAGTCCTGCCTTTTATGCCAAAATCCCCCATTCACACAGCCTGGCTGTCAATCACTCAGCAGGGGGGTTCTCTGGCCTGGACAACCACCTCAGCCAATCGACACAAAGTGTGACTTGGGTCTCCAAGGAGAGGCTGTGCAGGGGGGTGACTAAACTCCTTCCTCACATTCAGCCCACCTAGACACCAAGACTCCAAAGGAGGGCTTCTGGACAGAAGCCCGCCAAAGGTCGGCGAACAAAGAAGGCAAGCCTGGTTTTGCGTGAAAAGTAAAACACAAGAAGGACTTTAACAAAAAGAAATGGTGACTAAACCCGACAGGAGCCAAAATAAAAAGTATTTGGTCAAGTGGGTTTATGTTTGAGGCTAACACAATAGCCAAAAACAGTACCACGTTTATATACTATAATCGCGGCAGAAAAGTTAGGGTAGGTACCACTCCCACCAGCCAAGTCTTAATGTTAAGAGAGCGAAACAAAGCTCCAAGAGGCACAAAAGGGTAGGAATAAGCCCTTTCCAATGCTCCATGCAAGATGGGGTGTACTGGGTCTGTAGTTTTAAAGAGACTACAGAAAGTTAATGGCAACTTTACATGTTTCTGGGGGACAGTAGTCAGCCCTAGAAAAAATGGAGTCAGCGGGAAGTCTCAAAAGACAACCCTGTGTCACTGCACTAAAGGTGCTGTGTTAACACACAAATAAATGGGGCTCATGGAGTGGTGTGGCTCCAGAGCCCAAGATCACACAAAAAGCAGAAATACACATGGCAAAACACATGTAAGAGTGGGAAAAAGACTCACACTCGTACCAGGTGGAAAAAATAAACCCCAGAAATCCAGCAAGGCTGCTGAGGGACTCATTAGGTGAGGGAAATTAGCCATAAATGAGAATTCTCTCTAACAGTGAGATATCTCTCCAAGTTCACGTTTAGTCCATTCGCATTAGAGACCTGCATCCTTGCCGTCGGGTACAGGCCAAATCGCAGGTCTTGCCCTCTCAACTCTAGGTACTGCCTATGCTTGAGCATTGTGTGCCTAGAGAAGTCCTGCACGATGGAGACTACTTGATTCTGCAGGCGCAATTTCCCCCTTGCCTGCTTTGCTATATCCAGCATCTGTAGCACCTGGCAGTGGGGGAGTAAGCAAGCAATAATGGTCCTCGGAGCCGGTCCACGCTTGGGGTCTTGTGGCCACACTCTGTGAGCTCTTTGGATCTCCAAAGCTGGCGAGAAATTAATGCTGAGAAATGAAGGGAGCCACTGTTCCATCCACCTTAACATGTCCTGCCCTTCCACGCCCTCGAGAACGCCAAAAATGTTTATGTTATTTCTGCGGTTTCTGTCTTCTAATTCGTTAACATTATTCTCAACCTCACAGACCCTCCCTTGCACATGTTCCAGGCCCTCAATGCAATCTTCTAGCGATTAAATACGGTCTTCCGTCTTCTGCAAGCAACCTGCAAAGTGCCCCATCTCCGCCTGCAGGGTTTTAATTTCGCCTTGCATCTCCTACGTACTCTTGTCCATCATCCCCATCATAAATCCAGTTAAAAATAAGCATTGGCAAATCCAACAGTTTTGGCCTGTGTATAAGTATTACGCTTTTTTGCCAGGCACTGTTATTACGTGCCAAGGTACTTGCATCAGTTTGCACCTGCTACCATCATTGGCCAGTTAATACCATTACAGCTATGCATGGCAAGTGCTTTTACCATGCCTACTCAAAAGTTCAAACTGTTGCAATTGCCATGCTTGTTTATAGACTGGAATAAGAATTTACTTGTTCCATGATAGAGGTATTAGAATGGAAGCTGTTACCATGAACTGGGTCCCTCTTGTAGATTATGTTAGCAAATCTGTCTGGGCCAGGGGCACAAGACACTTTGTGTGATCCGAAAAATAATGTCCTTTTCAGTAAACTCAAATTTACTAATGCACAGGCTTACGTTAAAGGCCTCGTTTTACTCTGGCTTCTAACCCGCCCAAGCATTACATGGCCCAGTTAAGCCCCTGCCTATGGGGGTTTATTGCTTCAACAAAAAAAATAAAACCTCCCATCGGGCATCCTTTGCTTCCTTTTTTGCCCTTGGGCTAATTGTGTGAAAACAACCAAAGTTAGCTACAGCATATATCCAAGTTTTATGCAAACGAAAGAGGTCAGACTTTCCTTTTGAATCTGGATGTTTTTAAAACTGCTGCCCTCAATCAATTGTTGGCATTCTGAAAGTGTTTTTGACAATTGAATCTGGACGTTCTTAAAATTGCTGCCTCTACTCAACTGTTGGCATTTTAAAAGTATGCTTAATAATTGAATCTGGATGTTTTTAAAACTGCCGCCTTCACTCACATGTTTGCATTTAGAATTTTGAATTTACTTTTTGATAATTGAAGCCTGTTGCTCTAAATTGTGAAATGTTCGTGCTTCCCTGCTGCTTGCTGTAACCTAGGTCCTTTCCCTCTTACCCTCTGATTTACGGTTTTCATTTGTTGCATAGACTCTTCTTCGCCTGATATGCTGCCTGATGAGTTCTGTGTGTATTGTGCAGTCCCCTGTCCTGCTCTCCAACCCCCCTGCAACTATGGTGCTCTCCATCAATTCTATCTACTCTAATTACTATTCTATCTCCTTTCCTACTCCTTACTCGAATACTGGAAGGAAAAAATGTAAAAAAAAGCACTCCTGGTCTCCAGCCCAGGATTGCCCATTGCTGACACCTATGTCAATGCCTCCTCCAGGCATACTATAATTGACATGCTCTTTACTGTCCCCTTTCCTAGCCTATGGACTCCCCACATGGTCTCCATCGCTCCCCTTTTTCCTCCTCTCCCATTAATGCTGGAACCAGATGGGAAGTGCTCTTGGCACACATCATCCAGATGCATCATTAATGTTTACCAGAATGGTGCTATCGTGGCCCAGGGCTCTCAGCCCAACCTCCTCCTACTGAAGGGTGTCTTCGCCCTCTCATTAACTTGCTCCCTTCTCCTGCCACTCCGCTTCCGGCCACCCCCTGGCCTCTTCGCCGCCACCGACGGATGTACCTCGTCCCTGTACCCCGCCTCAGAAGACCTTTAAAGGTGGAGACATGCTTCACCTAGCTACCCCCAATTATCGCTCTGCTGTCAAACACTCCTCTGACAATTGTCAACTCTGAAGACATCGACCTTGACGTTCTCGCTCTGACTGAGATGTGGTTCAAGGCCAGTTCTGTCACTGCTTTTGACAGTCTCCTTCCTGATGGCTACGCGATCCTCTCCAAGCCCAGGTTTAACCGGTCTGCGGGCGGAGTGGATCTTGTCCTCCCTGAATGGGTCCCTGCTTCCATCCTACCCACTCAATCCTACTCCTCCTTTGAATGTCTTGTTTGCAGGTTTTGCGTCTCTCCTTCCCTCTCGCTAACATCTACATGACATCTGGGCTGACTTTCCTCTTCCTCTTGGAATGGGCCGATCTCGCCTCCTCTCTTTTGACTTCTACCTCTAAGCTTCTTCCCCTTGGAGACTTCAATATTCACCTAGGATTGTCTGATGCAGCCACTCTACTCTTCCACAACGTTTGCGACTCTCTTTCCCTCACCATTCATCCCTCTGGTCCAACCCACTCAGCCGGCACACCTTGGATGCGCTCATCACAGCTGATATCTCCTTCTCTAACCCGCTCACTACCCTGCTCTCCTGGACTGACAATGCTCTCCTCTTCTCCCATCTGGAGCTCTTGGGCACCCCGGCTAAGCCTCTTCCTTCACTGCCAGTCTCCTTCTCCGTCATTCGACCGATGAACGAAGTGTCAGTAGCTGCTTTTGCCACCTCCTTCATTCCCGCCCCACTTCGCCTGCTATTGACTCCTACCCTTACTCTTCCCTTGCTAACCTTCACCTCTGCATCACCCTTGATATCCTTGCCCCTGCCATGAGGATCTGCATGAAGCCTGCTCCAAGCGCAATAGTTGGTATGATTCCAACATAGCCTAGCTGAAATGCAAGTGCAAAGTCGCTGAACGGAAATGGTTGACGTCTAGCACACCCTCTGACAAACTGGCCTGTCGCCTGATCAAGAGGTAATACAGACTCTACATCCACTCCAAGAAATGGGCCCATATCCAAGCCTGCATCTCTGGGGTCACAACACAAACAACACGGCTGAACTTTTCAAAATAAATCTGTAAGGAACTTTCCAATCCTACTTCTGTCTCCACTTCTCTTCATTCACAGGCCCGCTGCATGGCCTTGGCCACCCATTTCACTACTAGAACTCAGGACATCCTGTCCTCGCTCTCCTGTTTCCCCCTGCCCCTTCCCCATAGGCCTCCCTTGGCCCCCCTCTCTCCTGACCCCCTACTCTTCGCCATTTCACCAATTATGATCAATTTTGTAAATAATCTATGTATTCTTTGCTATGCACAAATGTATTACCAATGTCAAGCGGTCTGTAACCAAACTGTGATATCCCAGGGTCTGGGCGTGTAACAAATGAAAAAGAATAAATAAATAGCGCTGGATGAGGTCACCAAGACAGTCTACTCTATGAATGTCTCTTCCAAGTAGGTGCTCCCCTGCTCCTCTTTAACTATCAAGGACAATATTGTCTCTCTCGCTCCCTCCTTGGTGAGTTCTGTAACCATTAATTTGCCACTGGCTCCTTCCCATCATCCCTCAAGCACTCCCTTGTACACCCTCTCCTAAAAAGCCACCTGCGGACCCTTCTTACCCGGCTAACCACTGCCCAATCTCCACTAACCCCTTCTTGGGCAAACTCCTGGAGAAGTTGGTCATCTCCCAACTAATCCATCATACTGAATCTGTTGGCTGTATCCACGACCACCAGTCTGGCTTCAGAGCAGCCAGAGGCACGCAAACTGCTCTCCTGAACACCTGTGATGACTTGCTCTCAAACCTCCTCTGCAACTCTCCTTTCATTCTCATCATCCTCCATCCATCCTCTGCCTTTGACATGGTCAATCATTCCACCCTCATAAGTCAGTTACGTGATAACCTGGGCATTGCAGTCCGAGCACTGTATTGGTTGACCTCTTTCTTCTATAACCGGCCCTCCCAAGTGCAACTGAGCCCGTTTCTCTCCTCTATCTCACACTCTACTTGTGGCGTAACTAAGGGTTCTACCCTCTCGCCATGGCTTTTCAACATTTACCTTGCCCCTCTCGCCCACTTGATTTCCACCACCTCTCCTCATTTCCAATGTTGTGCTGATGACACTCAGCTCTCCTTTAAGCTTCCCTCCTCTTCCTCTCATTCGCGACTGACTGCTATTCAGGCATTGTGTGATGCCAACGATCTCTGCCTTAATGTCAGTAAGACAGATCTTTCTCATTGGGACTCCCGCCCCTCCTTCCCTCTGGCCGCCCCTCCTTGTGACCTCTCCCCTCACATTTGTGCGAGGCAAAAAACCTGGGTGTCATCTTCGGCTCCTCTCTCTCCTTGGCACCTCTTATCGCTGACCTTGTCAAGAAATCTAATTTTTAGCTTCACCTCCTCAGAGGCATTCTCCCTTTCCTCGCCTTCCCCCAGACACTCAATGTCTCCAGAGCTCTGGTTCTCTCCCGGCTGGACTGCTGAAACAGCCTCTTCCTTAATCTGCCTCTTTTCCCCCTCTGCCCTTTCAACTAATCCAGAATAGGACTGCAAGACTTATCCTTGGCCTCAAGCCCAGGGACGCATCTCTCCAGCCCTAAAATCTCTCCACTCGCTCCCTATGGTGGCAAGGATCAAATTCAAGACCCTCTGTATCATCCACAATGCTTTCTGGGGCCTGGGACCTCACTACATCCAACTCTCTCTACTTAAATAACTCCCTGCTAAAGTTCTTTGGTCTTCTAGCTCTAACTCTCTACAGGTCAGGTGTTTCTCCAAGCAGAGAGTGGGGGTAGATCTCTTTCTTCGGCAGGAGCTTCCCTCTGGAATGGCCTCGCTGCCCCTCTCTTTCTTGAGCCGGATCTCCTTAAGTTCCAGAAGCTTCTCAAGACCTTCCTTTTCTCCTCCTCCGTCCCTGCTAGCTTTTAACCTGCCTCTATGCCTGGTTGCCTGTATCCCCCTCATGAGCCTTACTGGGGCCAGGCCCTCCTTTGACCAGTCTACCTCCTCACCCCTTACCAGCACTTTCCCTCTGGCTAGCCTACTGAGTCTGGTCCACCCCCCCTCCTTTGGAGTAGTTGACCCCCATCCCTTCTTCCCCGAGCACTTGTCGTCCTGGGCCTCGATTAGCACTTACCCAGCCCCTGAGCCCCCTCTCCCTTGCACTTCTCCTGCTTTCCCTCTCCCTGCACTTACTGTTACTGCACGTGCACGATCCGAATGTCACATGGCCTATTAGGACTGTTATTGTCTCCTCTGTGATCCTCCCTCCCTGGTCCCCCTGTCTTGTGGTGCCTGGAAACACTTTTTGATGTATAGGCGCCATACAAATATTCAATAAATAAAATATTAGCTCAAACCCGTCTTTCCTGTTGGTAAAATGTGAGTAAGCTCTGGTATTGCAGAATAAAGTGCTGCAGCCAGAACTATCTTCCCTAGCTTCTCCATTGATAATTGTATGAGAACTCTAAAGGCAAGCAGTCCCAGTTGTTAGACTTCACATGATTACCTGGACGAGATATTTTCTTCTCAAAATCATCTATTTTTGCACAGCGGTCACACGTTATCTTCATTTTCGCAATGGGAATGATTAATTTCATGTCATCATCCGGACTGTGTATTGGTACTTTTTCAAATATGAAGCCCATTTTTCAGAACATTTGTAGCATATTCCATACCTAAACCCACATTTTGAGGAGCGAAACAGCAAACACAAGTACATCTAAATGTCGATAGGTTTACAACCCTAATATAAATTCAATGTCTTTGGAGGTAATGACCATGAGCAATGGAATAGCATTCAATAGGTTCAAGATGAAGGACCTATTTGTCAAATAGTTTCAGTAGGAAGATATTCAGTAACAGTAAACACATAAGGTTTGTACTGGTTCTTACAAGAAATGCTGTTCTGTTTGAGGGATTCTTCCTAGATACTTTGTTCCTGCATGTTGTCAGCTTGGTACATGCTGAGAGGATTCATAGATATAGAAGGGTCTTCACAGATTCCTTGGTGTCAGAAGAATGGTTTTTCACTACCCATTGTGATGTGATGAATCGAGGGAATTGGTCGTTTCTACCCAAGGGGGCCCTGTGATGCCAGGGAGGTGAGCCCGCTCCCCAATACCTTCCATGTGGTTAGAGGAATAGTGGGACCTCTGAGAGAGAGAGAGAGACTTACGTTCCTGTGAGGCACTCCCAGGACCTTTAAACATGATGGCATACCTGGGGTGCTCTAAAATATCTGAAATCCTTTTACAGCTCAGCTGGAACAAAGACATTCTACAGGGATATCATTATGGTATTGAAAAGGAACATGTCCCTTTAAAAGCAAATAACCAATCTACTGAGATGAGTATTTTAATTAACGTCGCTTAGACAACGCACACAGAGGAGAGAAAGAGAGAAGCCGACGTCGGTCTGGGGAGGTCTCGAGCTGCACACCACCTCCAGGAATCAGGACTCTAAAAACCTGCAAGTTTCGAACTCACCTACCAGCGGGAAGCAGAAAGCCAGAGCTGCAGTGTTGCAGTAACTTGAGAAGCCAGGGAAGCAAAACGCCAAGAACAGATGGTCGTGAGATCACAGTGAAGTACCCGTGGTGGACCAGGAGTCCAGCGAACTTCAATGATACCATTGCGTATGAGCAGCAGCAAGGTGCCTGGTATCGTATTCACTTACAAGAGAGCTGAAAAAAAGTTGAGAGACCAAGGAGAGAGGAGACGTTGTTATAAAGCGGATGCAGATGAGGGAAAGGCAGTGGCACCCGATGCCAAATGCGAAGGATTCCGAGCAGCCTGGCTCCAGAAGACTTACACCAACAGAGAAGAAGGTAATAGGGAGTACAGGAGTCACAAGTGGCCTTGAAGGGAGGATCATTATATCACACAGCCTCCTCGAGTCAGTAATAACATTGAAAGAAAGTTAAGCTTTTAACCTATAGCGCCACAGTCAGATAAAAAAACCAAACAAGTTATTGGGAACCTGAATCCAGTGAAAGAACCAGTGATTATAATTCCTTGGGAGAAAGGAAATGTATGTGAAGCAAATCTAAACTGGGACAAGAAGAGTGAGCACACCAGAGAAAACTTGAGCAGTAAAACTGATAAACCAATAAGAATAATACCTGGGAGGAAGCAGACAGAGTGCCACAAATATTAGGTCAAAGAGACCTAAGTACCTTGTACAACAATACTAATCTAAGAGGGGCAACTATTCCAAGCCACAGGGGAATCATTGAATACACTGAGAAATCCTTAGAGGATATGCAATAAGAAAGCAAGAAAAGACTTTGAAGACTATCCAGAAGCTCTACTGAAGAATTACAGATACTAATTAAAGAAGTCACAAAAAGATATTTAAAAATCCCATACTGAGGTCATGGGCAGATACTTAAGTATCCTGGGAGAAGGGAGTCATTCTCCTGATTTAAGTTAGTTCTCATAGTCGGGAGGTCAGATAGGTTAGTTTGAAGTGTGGACTTTATTATTTGGACTCTTACGACTGACAGACAAGCACATTAGTTAGTAAGAGAGGGAGGGACCACCCATAGTGATAGGGAAAGTTAGGCTTTAAAGTTATTATTTAATAAACCATTCTAAAAGATGTCGCATAATGGCCAGTGCCTTTTTTCTGCCCGACCACAAATCATGTCAGAAGTGGGATTTATAGAAGTGTATAGAAGTTTTGGACCTATGAAATATATAAGATTGAGTACCAAAGCCAACGCAACAACCTTTGCCATGGCTGTGGCCATAGGGTTTGACCTCCAAAGTACCGAAGAGATCGAGATTCCTGCTGGTGAGAGACGTCTGATTCCTACTAGACTGACATTAAATCCACCAAAAGGAATCTATATTAGTTAGCCTCCAAGTCCGGTCTAGCCTGGAGATATGAACTGAATGTCATGGCAGGGGTTATCGATCTGGATTTCTGAGTAGATGTTAAAATCCTATTACATAATCACAGGAAGAATTTTAGAAAAAACACTGTTTCCTGTTCCCCAAGAAGTATTTGATGAGGAGGAAATAGAATGGGGCACCAAAGGTTTCGGGGAAGCAGATGTACCCGTTGGAGAAATAAAACGTCAGAAGAGCTTGAAGAAGATACTGCCTTACCCAACTTGGCCTTCGCCCAGAGGAATTATCCCATCGTCACGGAAGCCTTTAATAAGGTCATTTCCAAGGAAAATGGATGTGGTCAGGCGAGTCCCTTCCTTTTTTATAAGAAAGGGATTACTTTATCAAAGAGACATAACACCTAAAGGGGTATGCCACACACAACTGGTGGTACCACAAAGCCATAGGCGGACTGTGTTAGAGTTAGCACACTCACATTTAACCTCAGCCCATCAAGGGGTAGGGAAAACACAGAACCAAATAATATGTAGGTTCTAATGGCCGGGCATATTCGCTGATGTAAAGAACTTCATACCCACATGCAAGGTATGTCAAAAGATGTCCAATACTCCTGCACCTCAGCTCCTTTACAACTTGTACCAATAATTGAGGCTCCATTTCAACACAAAGGTTAAACTCACTTATGAAAGTAGTATGAGAAATTGTCAAGAACCATCTTGGACAAACCCAGGTGCAACAACAGACTGTCTATAACAGACATGCCGTCAACTGTACTTTCTCAGCCGGACAGTCTCTATTGTTCCACTTACCCACCTCAAAAAATAAAATGGTCTCCCTTTAGCATGGGGCGTATAATATCATAGAACTGAAGGGTCCATTCACCTACCTTATATCACAACCAAAAAGACACCACGAGACTGGTCTATCAAGTAAATTTGCTTAAAGAGTGAAAGGTAGACCCTAGTGCCAATACTGTTACTTTGGCAGCCCTATTTACCGACTACCCTCGGGAAAGTACTTTAATCTCCCCAGAATTGTCACCAGCCAAAAGGATGACCTTAAAGATTTATTAGACCAATTTCCCGTGGTGTTTTCGGATCAACCAGGGAGGGTAACCCATTTTTTTCATTTTATTAAGACTGCCCCAGGAAAAACAGTAATCCTCAAACCCTATAGGATCCCCGAAGCACGGAAAAGGGTAGTCCAACAAGAAGTAGAAGAAATGGTGAATGCCGACATAATTAAACCATTAAATCCCTGTGTACAAACAGTAGGTAGACCAAAGCTGCTTACTACTCCACCACCACTGTGGCAGTCTCTAACAGGAGCAAAACCCTCTTTGAAGTAGTAAGGCATTGTACCAAACTCTCATCAAACCTCAAGGTAACAGCAACTCAGGAAAAATGCTACAGAATCAACACATTTTTTATTGAAAAAAATCCCGAAAATCTCAGAGACCATTGCATCAATATCTCACAGCTTTAGCATCCCTGCACCTTGGCACGCCCACTGCCCCTCTGGACCAAATTCTCTCCTCTCTTTCCCCCGGATCTCTGAAAAATGATCGCCTCCTTCAAACCTACGTCTTACTCAGACAATATAATTTTGGCCTCCATCATTAAACAATTGACGGCCCCGCCACATTACGCAATCCTCAACTTCAAGAATGCCTCCCTCGTAGAAGGATAATTCCCAGACACCCTCAAGACTGGTCTCATACAACCTCTTTTGAAAACAACAACCGGAGATCCAGATGAGCTGACCAACTAGAGGCCCATTTCCGTCCGTTAATTGCCAAAATCTTGGGTAAAAGTAGTTGCCACACAACTACTCACCAGAATCCAACAACTCCACCTCCTAAATGTCTATCAGTCAGGGTTCCTCTCAAAGTGTACCATCGAGACAGCCACCACCCAGGTGGTGGATGATGCTCTCCAAATCATGGATAAGGGTGACTCATGCCTCCTCGACCTTCACCTCTCGGCTGCATTTGACACCATCAACCACTGCATCCTTCTCTCCCTCCTTGCTGACAGGATTGGATTCTCTGGCAATGTCTTAAATTGATTTACCTCCTACCTCTCAGGCAGGCACTAAGCTGTCCACAGGAACTCTGTGTTCTAACCAACCTCAGGTCTCCTAAGGAGTCCCCCAAGGCTCCATCCTCTCACCAATCTGTTTTAACCTTTACATGGAGCCCCTGGGCACTCTCCCATCACAGATCCCAATATAGCCATCCACTAATATGCCCACAATATTCATTTGTACATGAGAGTAAATAGCGCACAAGACATCATTCGTCTCTGTGAATACCTAGCCATCATCCAGTCCTGGATGTCAACTTCCTACCTCAAACTAAACCAATCCAAGACTGAATTCGTCCTCATTGGTCCAACCGCTGAAAAACAACTCGTCCAACAATGGCTCAATGATATGCACCATGAAGGATTTGATCCACAACTCTCAGACTCAGCAAAATCCTTAGGCTTCACCATTGACGGTGATCTGTCCTTCTAGAAACACAGCGGAGAAGTCCCAAATAGCCTGGCTCAGAATCTCTACTCTGCAAAAAATCAAACCCTTTATCCGCCTGCATGACTTCTGGACCGTAGTGCAGGCCTTTGTGGTCTCACAGATCGATGGGGGAATTTCTCTCCTGAGAGGGCCTCCAGCTGCTCAACTGGCTCCCCTAAAAGCAGTCCACCACGCTGCAGCACGTCTTATTATGGGAGCATGGAACGGTTGCTAAATTACCCCTCTTCTCCACAAACTAGATTTGATTCCAAGCCAGGATACAGTTCAAGACTGCATGTATCATCTACAAAGCAGTCACAAGTAGCACACCAGCATACCTGGTGGCTATGCTCCACATACCTGATGGCACACGCTCCTCGCACAGCAAATTGACCAACTGGCTTGAATCACAACTTGTCTGCAAAGAGAGGACCCGCAAACAATCCTTCTCTCGTCATGCACCCACCCTCTGGAACTTGATCCCGGTGTCGGCTCAGAATGCACCCATAATTCTCCAATTTCACAAATCTATCAAAACATGGCTCATTCAACAACACTGGACCAAGAAATAATTCCAATGGACTCGCATACTGATGCACAGACATCACGGTACTGCGCTATTGTTCAAAGATGACACCACAAATGCGGCTACTCATACTCTGTACAGTGCTTCGCTGCTCTTGAGCTAGGTCTGCGCTTTAAAAAATAAAATTAATAAAAATAAGAGCCCCTGGTGTTCTCATAGTCCTAGTCGCCAAATCAGAGCAATCTTGGCACTTTTTTATTGATTTTAGAAAGTTGAATTCTATCTGCTTATTTGATATTTACCCAATGCCTTGTAGCGATGAGTTAATAGAAAAACTGGTCTCAGGCAAATACATTTCGACATTAGATCTAATGAAAGGATATTGGCAGGTACCACTGATTGTGGCAGATCGAGAGAAAACAGCTTTTTCGACTTTTTCGGGTCCGTTTTCATTTAAAGACCTGCCTTAATGTACAGGTTGTTAAAATCATGCTCAACCTACCGTAGAGCATACCTTGACGACATTGTGGTACATAGTGATACATGGCGGAACACATGCACATCTGTATGAGATCACCCGAGCCTTAAGAAAAGCCAGTCTGCGAGACAATCCAAGAAAACGTCATGTCTGACCATCGGGAGTCCGATACCTAGGGTTCTTTGTTGGTAATGGGTTAATTCAACCTCAAACAGAAAAGTACGAACATCAGTCCAAAATGGCACCCGCGTGCTGAGAGACGCAGGTTGTCTATCCAGATGACTCCCAACAGGACATCCAATTACAAGGCGAGTGTTGTAAATGTGCAGTTGTAAGGTTTATTAATTTTGGCTAATGGCCTTAGCTTAAAACAATGTATTGAGAATAAGGTAAGATAGTATTGTGCAACGTAGCTATTTAGTCAAGCATATAACATAGTAAGAATCTCACGCTTAATAATTTTACTGTCGAGACACTCCTGTTTATTACAGCCACTTATTCTTGAAATCTGTACACGCACTGGCCAACAGGCACTCAGTAGTGTAACACGGAATACACCAGATGAAGGTAAGATGGGGAATTTGTTTATCATATAGTCAGTTGGAGGCAGTGATTTCATACTTAATACAGTGATACTTATTAATTCACGCAGTACTTGAATAGTAGCTGAGAAACTGCTACTCTAGCATCTAATTACAAGTTACAACAGTACTGGGTAAGTCATTATATTCACCCACCGCATGCAGATAGTTCTAGTTTGGGAAACATATTTACTAGGCTCAATATCAGATATTTGACTTTCTCAATTCTTATTGCAAAGCACCTTTGCTCAGTGATCAGGGTGAGTTTGATTTTAAGCCACCCAATTCAGGTGCACCAGCATTAGGGTGCTTCACGCATGTACGGACATGGCTAACAGGCATGTAGAACATTTTGAAGTCTAATCTTTAGCACAACACATTTAAGAGACACAAATCTGTGTTCTGGTGTTCTATGGAAACAACCTATTAAATACCAGTTTCTGTCTCTCCTGTGTTTCGTTTGTATTCCTTATCTGCATACCCATCCTGCCACTGGTATTTACCTTTTCCTTTTGATGATTATATGTTCATCTATATTGTTGTGTTAGTAAACCAATGGTTGTACACTTTTTGTTGTCATTATGATTAACTGTGTCAGGCTTGAAAAAGATGTGTCGAAACATGTGTCGGCTGAATGTACTGCAATGTCATACTGAATGCACACTAATGACAAGATAAAATCAAGGCTGAATTCATACTTTAAAAAAATCCACAACAGGCAACTGTGTCATGTGTATACCTCAAAAAATATTTGTTGGCAAAGCGCATGCTACGAGTACAATTCTGTAATTCCTTACTAAACACCACTGTCCCCAAGACCAAGAGAGAACTTTGTGCATCCTTGGTGTTATAACAGGATGTTAATAGGATGTTCATCTTTAACTGCTCCAGGATTGCTGCCGGCCTGAAAGACAAGTTGAAAAATGCCCAACAACAAAAACTGAATTGGAATAAGAAAGTTCAGGAACGTTCACTGCCTTGAAAACCATCCTATGTAGTGAGCGAGTCCTTAAGATGCTAGACTTTAATAAATTGCTATTGTTATTTTGCATTTATATAGCGCCTTATATCCCATTGGTATGGTCGGAAGGCGCTGGTAGGTTGAACGCCCTTGAGAACCGAAGTTCAGATCAGTAGAGAGAGTAGAGGGAGTCAAAGGTGCGTGTGAGCACCGGGTATGTGTGCAGCTCGTGCGGTATTCGTGTAATAGCTGCTTCTTCGTTGTAGGTGAGGTGGTTGAGAGATCAGGAGTATGTGTTCGTTCTGGCAGGATTTATCCAGACCGGATGTGGCAGCGTTAGGCCTGAGGAGAACGCCTGGCTGGGGGTGTGTAACCAGCAGTATTTACTTAGAATGATGTGGAGTGAGCGGCAGATGTTGGTATGAGAACAGTTATACCGAATGGTGTCATAGTATCTCTGTGTTCTAGTTGAGTGGTGATGTAAAGGAGAGAGTAAGCGTGGTGGTGTGATATGATGGGTTATATGCTCTTTCAACGTTTTCTGCATTCCAAACCATATTATATACGTCACGCAATTCTATGCGCTCCATTGCTCCAGGCATTCATCCATTTTATGCCCTGACACGTACTATGCATTCGCCCCCTCTACACACTCATCCGCTCTACACACTCATCCGGTCTGTACATTTATCTTCTCTAGCGAGAAGGGTCAGCCGCTTCTCGAAGCAACGAGCTGGGGGTAGATCTCTCTCCGCGGCAGGGGCCTCCCTCTGGAACAGCCTTCCTGCCTCCCTGAAACTTGAGGAGAACCATCTCCGGTTCCGGAAGCACCTCAAAACCTTCCTCTTTGCCTCTGCTTTCTCTCTCCCTCTCCCCTGCTGAACAGCTAATATTCTTCACTGAAACTGCACTGATTCTGCAACTGGACCACTCTTAACGGCCTCGGTCCTGGGCCCAGCCACTCTCCACTTGCACTGATGCCCTGGAACCCCTCTGCACTGCGGGACTGTCTCTGTATCCCTACAGCCCCCCCCCCTTTTCCAGCACTTGTTCTGCACTTACCTTGCACTTGCCACCAGCTGGCCCTATTTATTTATTACTTTACGCCACTTACCTTGTACTGCACTTCCCCCCCTCCCCCACCCCTGCACTTGCGCGAGTAAGCGTGGTGGTGTGATATGATGGGTTATATGCTCTTTCAACGTTTTCTGCATTCCAAACCATATTATATACGTCACGCAATTCTATGCGCTCCATTGCTCCAGGCATTCATCCATTTTATGCCCTCACATGTACTATGCATTCGCCCCCTCTACACACTCATCCGCTCTACACACTCATCCGCTCTACACACTCATCCGGTCTGTACATTTATCTTCTCTAGCGAGAAGGGTCAGCCGCTTCTCGAAGCAACGAGCTGGGGGTAGATCTCTCTCCGCGGCAGGGGCCTCCCTCTGGAACAGCCTTCCTGCCTCCCTGAAACTTGAGGAGAACCATCTCCGGTTCCGGAAGCACCTCAAAACCTTCCTCTTTGCCTCTGCTTTCTCTCTCCCTCTCCCCTGCTGAACAGCTAATATTCTTCACTGAAACTGCACTGATTCTGCAACTGGACCACTCTTAACGGCCTCGGTCCTGGGCCCAGCCACTCTCCACTTGCACTGATGCCCTGGAACCCCTCTGCACTGCGGGACTGTCTCTGTATCCCTACAGCCCCCCCCTTTTCCAGCACTTGTTCTGCACTTACCTTGCACTTGCCACCAGCTGGCCCTATTTATTTATTACTTTACGCCACTTACCTTGTACTGCACTTCCCCCCCTCCCCCACCCCTGCACTTGCGCGATCTGAATGACACCTGGCCTAGTAGGATCGTTGTCTGTCTCCCCTTGTTTCCTCCCCTCCCTGCCTCGTCGCGCCTTGAAACACCTGTGTATAGGCGCGTTACAAATGCCATATCATATCATATCTACACACTGTCTGCACTTCTGAGTTCATCCGCTATCCACACTCATGCGCTTTACTTGCCTCTCCTGGGGAAACCTGCAGATATGACCTGGAGCTGTCACATGCTCTACAAACTCACCCGCTCCACATACTCATCTGTTCTCATCCGTTCCGCACATTCTTCTGTTTTACGCACTCATCCGTGCTACACGCTCGTCCACTCTACACACTCATCCGTTCAACATGTTCATCCATTCTATACACTCATCCAGTTTACTTATTCATTTGATTTCCACACTCATTCGCTATATAGCTATCTGTTCTTCCACTCATGCATTCTTTTCCACCTGCTTCATCAATTCTAACTATATCATCCATGCTATTCACTTCGTTCACTCCTCATGCAATCTGTCCATTTCAGCTTTAACTCTCTTTACTGTTTCCGTATGTTTTACTCTTATTAACCCTTATACTGCTTTGATCTACTTTATTCGTTTAATTCCGTTTGTCCTTCTAGTTTATAATAGGAGTTATTAGCTATCAATTTCTCGCATCAGGTAGTTTGTTGGATTGGTGTCATTGAGTTGTTGTTAGTCTGTTTTGGGATAGTATGGTACGGGTCGGTTTTAAGGGAAGAGCCAGGTTTTCAGCAGTTTGCGGAAAGACGTTAAATCCTCAGTTAGGCGGATGTGGGGTGGGAGTGAATTCCATATCGTGGGGGCCAAGGCTGAGAATGATGATCCGCCTAACCTGACTGAGTTTGTCTTCGGTATGACTAGGAGGCCGGCTGAGCTCGATCTTAGGGTGCGTGGGCGGTGATAGGGTTTTAGTTTGTCTTGAAGATATTCACGTCCGGTTTTATGCAGTGCTCGATGGGAGATGTAAAAGGTTTTGAAAGTCACCCTTTGGGCTAGTGGAAGCCAGTGCAGCGTCTTAAGGGCTGGGGAGACGTGGTCTCTTGGGCCAAGCGCAAGTAGCAGTTTGGCTGCTCCGTTTTGTGCCCTTTGGAGTTTATGGAGTTGGTACGCGTGGATTCCGAGGTATAGGGAGTTTGTTAGTCCAGTCTTGATATAACGATTGATTGGACGGCGGAGAGTCTGTTGGGAAAGGAGAGATATCGAAAGATGCGTCTAAGGGTTTTAAGGTGGTAGTGGCAGGACTTGGAGACGTTGACTTGGCGCGAGAGAGTTAGGTCAGAGTCAAGGGTGCATCCAAGATTTTTCACTGATTTGGAGGTGGTCGGTGAGTTGCCCATGGCGGATGGCCATGGTAGTGGGTGTGGAAGAAGTTCGGAGTTGCCACATACCATGATTTCTGTTTTGGAGGGGTTTAACAGGAGGTGGCTTTGGGTCATCCAGAGTTCTATGTCAAGGAGGTAGGAGGCCAGGTCAGGTCGGGAGTTGAGTTTTGAGTTCAGGAGTTTTAGAATTAGTTGAGTGTCGTCAGAATAGTTGTAGCATAGGATGTTGTGTGAACGGATTATTGGTGGGAGGGTGATCAGGTAGAGATTGAACAGGAGGGCAGATAGGCATGCTCCTTGTGGGACTCCCGTGTCGACTGGTCGGGCTTGGAAGGTATAGGTGGAGAGTATCGTTATTTGGTACCTATCTTTGAGGAATGAAGCTATCCATTTAAGAGCGGTTCCACAAATTCCTAGGGAGAGGAGGCGGTCTAGAAGGATTGAGTGATTGATCGTGTCAAAGGCGGCGGACAGGTTGAGAAGGATTAGCGCGGCACATCCCGCGGACTCTGCCGTCATTTTAAGGTCATCCCAGATTGAGGTTAGGGTGGTTTCAGTTCCGTGACAGGCTCTGAAACCTGATTGGGCGGGGTCTAGGAGATTGTTGGCTTCGACAAAGGCATTTAATTGGGAGCATGCGGTTCGGTGAATGAGTTTGGCAAGGAACCTGGTGTTTGAGATGGGGCGATAGTTTTTGGGCTCGACAGGGTTTTTAATTAGAGGTTTGACATGAACCTTTTTGAATGCATCGGGAAAGATACCAGAGGAAAGGGAGGCATTTATGATGGATCTTGCGTGTTCTCCTGCACAGGTGGAAGCAAACATTTCTTTGAGGATTGTGGCTGGGCAAGGGTCCAGCGGCGATCCAGATGGTTTGCGGGCAGATAGAAGTTTGAGAAATTGCTCTGGTGATATTAGGCTAAAGGATTCGAATGTTGGTTGCGTAGAGGTTGCAGCTGGTGGGCTGGCCGGTACGGGCGGAGAATTGCCTGGTGGATGTAAGAGAACCAGTTTGGTGGTTAGAGTTTTTGTTCTTTCGAGAGCCGTGGTGTGAAAGTGGAGGGAGAGTGAGTCGCACAGTGATTGTGAGGGGGTGGGGACGGTTGTGGTGCAGGCCGGATTGGTGAATTCGGAGATGATTTTGTGGAGTTCTTTGCTTGGGTTTTTGCAGTTTAGGATTCAGGATTTGTAGTGGGCTTTTTTTGCTTTCCGGATTTTGGCCTTGTACTGATAGAGGTGTCGGGACAAGGTGGCCCTGTTCTCCTGAGTTTTGTCTTTCTGCCATTTGCGTTCTAGATATTTATATCGTTGTTTAGTGATCTTCAACTCAGGAGTGAACCATCTGGGGAAGAGGCCACGGCGGGCTGATGGTTTGCACGGGGGTGTAAGCCGCATCAGAGATGCGTTGAGCCATGAGTCAAAGGCGTCAGGGGTTAGTTGTTTGTTGAGAAGGTTGATAGGTGGTGGAGACTGGAGGAGTGCGTGGGCTAGGTCCGGGGTGATTATTAGTTTTTTCCAGCATTTGCCTAGATTCGGAGGTTCAGATTCGAGTACGGGAAGGGGGTCGGGTGAGCGAATGGCAAACGAGAGAATAAAGTTATCAGACCAGATGATAGGGGTGGCGGGCTTTAAATGAATCAGAGTGCTGGAGGTAAAAATGGCATCAAGAGTGTGTCCTTTATAGTGAGTCAGGCCATTTATGCGGGGTTGGAGGTTAATTGCATCTAAACCGTCAACCAGAGAGAGTGTCTAGGGTTTGTGGGGATGTCGAGCCATATGTTGAAGTCTTCAATAAGGGTGCGGTTGGGATG
The DNA here is from genome assembly GCF_040938575.1 of Ambystoma mexicanum. Lineage (NCBI taxonomy): Eukaryota > Metazoa > Chordata > Amphibia > Caudata > Ambystomatidae > Ambystoma > Ambystoma mexicanum. Next base: position 729,092,479 of record NC_090924.1, read on the forward strand.
GTTTAGTTGAAGGGTGGCAATAGAGTCGCAGAGGTTGTTTGTGAATTGTCTATCGTAGCCAGGAGGCCTGTAGATTATTAGGAAGCTGTGTGAGAGCGATAGGGAGAGGGATAGTTTAACGAGGAGAGATTTGCAGGAAGGAATGGAAGGTTGGTTGTCGATGATTGAGGCGTGGAAGAGAGACTTGAAGACGAATGCTATTGCCCCTCCTCTGGAGGGACGGTTCAGTTGGATGAGGGAGTAGTCAGGGGGGAAGGCTTCATTAGCAATTGGGGCGAAGTCGTCAGAGAACCAAGTTTCAGTGATGAAAACTAGGTCTGGTTTGGCAGAGGCGAGGTCAAAGATGCAGTGTCTATTTTTTGCGACGGATCAGGCATTAAATAGGATGCAGTTCACATCGGCAGGCGAGGTTGGTCTCGGTGCTGGAGCGGGAGGGGGTGGTGGCGGAGAGAGTGGAGGGTGGTAGGGTGGGTGATGCTCGATGGGAATAGTGGGCGAGCAGAAAAATTGGCAGGCTTCGGGCGGGGTTGGGTGGCTGCGTGTGTTAGGATGATCGGGTTTGGTTCAGGGGATTTGAAAGAGGGGTTTGGGCGGTTAGGAGTTTCCGTTGCAGTTGATGAGAAATCGAGGGAGAGGGGTTTCAGGAAGGGTGAAGCCACGGGGGAAGGAGGTGATTGTGGGAATGAGGTGGTGGGTCGAGACAGGGGAGGCGACGAGTGCTGAGAGATTGAGGGGGACCAGGTATGTTTCCTCTTTAGTTTCCTTGTTGCGATTGGAGTGTGAGAGACGGTAGGAGGGTCAGAGGGGGAGAGGGATGCAGCTTCGGTTCTTGCAAGGGCTAGGTGTGCAGTTTTTAGGGAGGGGAAAGGGCGCGGTCGGAGGGGGAAGGTGGTAGGGGTGTGAGGGCAAGGCGGGGGGTGGGTGATTACAGGGTGGGGTGTGCCAGGTATGATAGTGAGGGGAGCGGGCATGGTTAACGTTGGCTGGTCGGTGGTGGGGTTCAGGGGAGGAGTGGTTTTAGGGTGGTTGGCTCGCCATCGTGCCCCTCTGGATTGGTGTTTGGAGAGGGGAATGGCAAGGAGTGCGAGGGAGGGTGGGGTGATTTGGGAAGGGGGATGGGACGGAAGGCAGATCGACGAGAGGGGGGCAGTCCACGGTGGCCGTTTCCGACAAACTCTGGTGGAGTGGGTGCACTCATGCTTGATACGCGCTTTTAGGTGGATTTTAGGAGGGCTTTCTAATTGTAGTTCTAAGTTCAGAGGGGGCACACTTTTAGGCACACTTCCAAGTTCAATTTGCACAGAGACGATACTAGACTATTAGGTGCACTTCTAGATTGAATTGTACACAGATGATATTAGGCTATTAGATACTATTAGGTACACTTCTAAGTTCACCTGTACACAGGGATGATATTAAGTCTACCTCTAGATTCAATTTTGTATAGAGGGGATATTAGATTATTAGGCACAGTTCTAGATTCTACATTACACAGATATACTTTTAGGCATACTAATAATTAGGATATTTAGGTACGCTTCTTAACCTTACTGGTGTCATGTACACTTCTAAGTTGAACTAAGTGTAGAGAGGCTATTCTGGACACTAGTTAGTTCAATTAGGGCACGCTAATAGGTGCACTTCTTTCAATTCAACTTTATACAGGGAGGGTATTAGGCATCAATCTAAATCAACTTTGCACAGGGAGGTTATTAGGGAGATTAGTCGGTTCAGCCCGGCATGGCATTATACTATTAGGAAATTCGGTACACTTCTAGACTCCACTTTCGAGGAGAGTCTATTGGGCACACTTGTACATTCAACTTTTACATGGAAGCTGTTCAGCACACTTCTAAATTCAACTTTCACAGAGAGTCTATTGGGCCCACAATTAAATTCAACTTTCACACGGAGGCTATTGAGCACACTTCTAAATTCAGCTTTTCACAGAGAGGCTGTTGGGCACACTTCTAGATTCAGGTTTCACAGAGAGGCTATTGGGCATACTTCTAAATTCAACTTTTCAGAGTGGCTATTGGGAACACTTCTGGATTCACAGGGAGGCTATTGGGAACACTTGTAAATTCAACTTTCCCAGAGAGGCTGTGGGGAACACTTCTAAATGCAACTTTCACAGAGAGGCTATTGGGCGCACTTCTAAATTCACAGAGAGGCTACTGGGAACGCTTCTAAATGCAATTTTCACAGAGAGGCTATTGGGAACACTTCTAAATGCAGCTTTCACAGAGAGGCTACTGGGAACGCTTCTAAATGCAATTTTCACAGAGAGGCTATTGGGAACACTTCTAAATGCAGCTTTCACAGAGAGGCTATTGGGAACACTTCTAAATGCAGCTTTCACAGAGAGGCTATTGGGAACACTTCTAAATGCCACTTTCACAGAGAGGCTATTGTGCGCAGTTCTAAATTTGCAGAGAGGCTATTGGGAACACTTCTAAATGCAACTTTCACAGAGAGGCTAATAAAGAGTTCCTGGTACAAACTGATTCATTCAAGGTTAGGCTAGGAGCTGTACTATCTCAGGAATATGATGGGGTTGAACATCCCGTATTGTACGCCAGCCAATTTTTTTTCGTAGAGACCAGTTCCCTGCTGCAGTAGAGCTGGAAGCTTTGGCCATAAAATGGGCAGTCATCCATTTGCGGTATTATATATCAGGCCAAAGGTTCAGGTTGATCACTGACCACTCCCCACTGACATGGATGAGCATGTGAAAAGACATCAACGCAGGAGTAATCAGATGGTTTATGGACTTGCAACCATTCTGTTTTTCAGTTAAACATTGCGAGAGTCAAGAACAAGGAAATGTTGACTTTTTGAGACGGTTTCCCATCAACCAAGAAGGGCAAGCCACAGAGGTAAGGGGAGGGGTATGTGACGAATAGAAGGATTCCACCTATTCTATCCAAGTGGGGAACCCCAATGGGAGGCTAGGGAGGTGATCCCCGCTCTGCAATAACCTCCCTAGGGGTAGAGGCAAGTGGGACCTCTCTGGGAGAGACTCCCCTTTGGGGACAACGACTCCCGTTCCTGTGAGGAACTCCCAGAACCTTTACAACACATGATGGCATACATGGGATGCTCTCAAACATCTGAAATCCTTTTCCAGCACAACTGGACCAAAGAAATTCTACGGGGATGTCATTATGTTATTGAAACAGAATATGTCCCTTTAAAACCGAATAACCAATCGACTGAGACAAGTATGTTCATTAACGTCGCTTCAATAACGCACACAGAGAGAGTGAGAGAGAAGCCGCGTTGGTCCGGAGAGGGCACAACACCTGCAGGAAGCATGATTTTAAAAACCTGCACGTTTCGAACTCACCTATGTAGGGGAGGCATGGTATTACAAGTATGAAACTGACACAATAGGCACAATTTGTAAAACCTTCATTTAGGTTTCCGGGGTTGGAAAAACTTCTACTTTGCCCTATAACTAAGATGAGAGAAGTCTCGGAAATCAAACGATAAACAAAACAATCCTAGTGGGGTCAGTCAAATCAAAACGGCCTATGCAAACAAAACCTAATGCCTGTACCTCTTGTACAAAAAAGTGTATAAAGGAGAAATATATGTAAATGAAAAATTAGTGTTCAAAAGAATAAATGTGGTTGAATCAGCTCTCCTCCCTAAATTAGGGCACAGGGAGTAAGGCAGTCTCTGTAGGCACACTCTGGCTCAAGTTTTTAGCACAATAAACAGTTCCAAAATGTGGATCAAGCCCGCCTGGCCTGCCACGTTAAAGTCTCTTTTTCCAGACTTCCAAATAATGTTTCAACAAATGTTGACATAGGTCCCTCTCTGTCTGGCTCACACTTTTCACAACAAAGTTCACCAAGACTTGCAAGGGGGCTCCCTTCCCCAAGCTAATTACACTTCGGGTCTCCCTTAGTCGGCTCAGACAGCTTTCGGATGTCGAAGACTTTCGAATTTGCGTAGCTTTCTTTGCAGACCCCTCTAGGACCACTTCAAGTAAAAGTTCAGGGTTCAACTTTCACTCTCTCCTTCGCTAGGAGTTAATTTTGCTTACTCCACTTTTGCAGTTCACTTGCTTCATGTTACAAACAATGCACCTTTTAGAGACATTCGAGTGGGCTACTTCCTTTAGCCGGACCACTCTGTTACTCACTATAGCTGACTTCACAGCTGTCCTTACTTCAAAGTTCATTCACAGGTCTGCCTTTCTTTCTGTCTCATCCACACGCGTGAAGCCTTCACTTGCGATATAATGTTGCCACTTCAAACTTCAAACACTGGCTGTGTGCGTTTCTTTCTTGGTTTTCCGATTTCCAATTCATGAGTCAAGGTTAGTACCACAGGCTTGGCCTAGCCTCCCCAGCTCTGCTGTTCACCCGGGAGGGTCACAGGCATCTTTGAAACACAATGCAGCCTTCTGCTGTGGGGCCTGGCCTTCTCCACATGTCTTTCTCGGCCTGTCAGAGGCAAAGACTTCCAACAGGGAATTCTTGGGGTTTTCAACCCACTGCTCTTGTCCCTTGGTCCGTCGCTCTGCTCCAGTAGGTTTGCCTTTGCCCCGGAAGTGCTGCTCGTACTCGTGTTCTGCCTTGCTCAGAGTGTATCTCTAGGTTCTGCCTTTTATCCGTGTGAGGAGAGCTAATTGGTATCAGGTGTATGTCCTTAAAGTTAAGTGCCTGACATTGCCCGACCCTATTAATGGGACATGTCCAGTACAATGTATGAGAGTTAGTCTGGTTACTCTCAATCACCCTCTTTCTCGGCCCAGTGTATGTGAGTCACTGTTGACATCACAGAGCCTCCCCGTCTCAATACGAACACTGAAAATAAGTTCAGCTTTCAACCCAGTGAGACAGAGCGGGATGAAATAACCGCACACGTGATTGGGAACCTGAATCCAGTGAAAGAAACAGCGATTTTAATTCCCTGGGAGAAAGGAAAAGTATGTGAAGCAAATCTAAATTGGGACAATAAGAAGGAGCACGCCAGTGAAAACCTGAGCAGTAAAACTGAGAAGCCAATAAGAATAATACCCAGTAGGAGGGCAAAAAGAGTGACACAGATATCAGGTCGCAAAGACCTAAAAAACATGTACAACAATAATAATCTAAGAGGGGTATCAACCCCAAGCTACAGGGGAATCATTGAATACATTTTGAAATCCCCACAAGAGGGGATTTACAATAAGAAAGCAAGAAACTAAAGAAACTAAAGAGTAAAAGAGAGAAGACTATCTAGCCAGAAGCTCTTCTTTAGCAATCTAAAGAACTCGAACGCCGGGAGACTTTGGGCAAGCTGAAACTTGTGCACCATCTGCTGAATGTGATGAGCCCTCACCTGGGGAGGAAAACACTGCCCCAGGGACGCGTCGAGCACAGCTCTGATGTACTGGAGCTTCTGAGTTGGTGTAAAATGGGACTTCTTTAAGTTGAGGGAGAAGCCCATCTTGTGGAGGGAGTGGCAGGTCACAGACAGATGATCCAGGACTTGCTCGGGAGAGCGCGCCCTTATCAATCAATCGTCCAGGTACGGGTAGACGTGGATCCCCCTTTCCTGAGGTGCGCTGCCAACTCTACCATGAGCTTGGTGAAGACCCTCGGGCGGAGGTCACCTCTGAAATAAACTCAAGATGGCGGTAAGAAGGCACAGAATGTGGAACAAAGCCATGCTTGACCTTGGCCAGAGCCTTTCTAAGGGGTTCCACCGAGCCCCGGGGTACCCCCGTCGAAACAGCCTCGAAAGGCGTCGAGGAGCCCCGACCGTGTCCCTTGACAGCCTGGGTGCCGATGGCGTCGATGACTTCTTCGGAGGCGGTGCCTCGAAAGAGTCCGTCGACAACCTTGGCGCCACCGGCGTTGACGTCTTCCTCGAAGACACCACAGGTGCATGCGGTCTCGAGCGCGTCGAGGACCGGGACCTGGACCGGGCATGACGAGAACGATTCCCCTTGTCCGAGCGGGAATCGTGCCGACCACCCGAGCCCGAAGGCGTGCGAGCGGTGTCTCTCGACTGATCACGGCCGACCCCACTCGGAGGTGCGGACGGACCAGTGCCCTGCGATTCGAGAATCGCTAACATTTTCTTCCCGAAGGAAGCCCATTCCTCTGGCGTCGCATGCTTGGTGGGATAAGCGACCCGCCGACAGGCGGAGTCCTCTGATGAGGACGGGGAAGGTGACCGATGACGGCGCTTCCGGGAGTGCCTCGAAGAGGCAGAGGAGTGGCGGGACCGACTCCGGGACCGAGACCCACTGGACTTCCGACGACGATGCGGAGAGTCGCTCGGCTTGGACACTTTACCCACCGACAACTTCTTCTTGCGCTCCTGCAAGGCTATGGACGTGAGCGACTGGCAGTCGACACAGTCATCCGTGTCATGGGCCTCCCAGAGGCAGGCGTCGTGCAAGTCCGTCACCGACATCTTGGACCCACAGTCCCCACACTTCTTAAAGCCCAGACGTGGGGTGTAAGATGAGGTAGACCTCTTCACAAAGAATATACTACACAATACGAACAGGTTCGAAGAACCGAGAAAGAACAGAAACTCCAAAGAGTCGAGGTGTGGCGAGATCTCCGAAGCGAACACGTTCGTGGAAAAAACAGAACTGAGGTTACGGGCATCTTGCGTCCTACTTATAACATCCAGTGACGTCGGCCGTCGGAGGAGGCCCTCGAGGGCGGCGTATCGATGTCATCGACGCAGGACGCAGACGCCGAAGATTTTCCGAAGCAGCACAGCTGTGGTGATTGCATGTCATAGATATGGAATACGTCGTCGGACCATCCCATCGAAAGAACGTTACCAGGTCAGAGTAACTTGTTCTTCCCTTGTCAGAATAATACCTACCGTGCCCCTGACATTGTAGGTTATTGTCAGTCATTCCTCTGTTTTTCTCACAAAATATCTCACAACCATTTTCCTTTAAGACTGGGATGAGGAGGCGACTAGGAGTTATGCATACTCCCATTCATTCACACCACTTTGGTACCGAGACAAGGAAGAGGACTGTAGTGGAGTACCAGTAAAAGAGTCAGGCATGTCCAGTTAATGGGCTTAATTGTGGTCAGGCAAGGACTTGCACCTGCAACCATTTAGTAGGCCACAGGATCATAAAAGGAGAGATCGCCAGCAGATGAGAGAGCAACCTGCCTGGAGGACAGTATGAGGCAGGGAGGCATGAAGCAGGCTGGAGCTGGCCATTGGGGAGAACGCTGTGTACAGCAGGAGGATGAAGGAGACACCGGGGACCAAGTCGGCTTTGAGAGGGTTGAGTCACCTGCAGTGCCCCTGGCCTTGTGTCCGCAGCCAAAGGCTCCTGAGCACCGCTGGATGTCTTTAGCTTCCGCGAGGGAAGAGCAGAGCTACTCGCAAGAAGCAGCAAGGTTTGAAGACGGTGAGCGCTGCTCACTGGGCTCCTGAAAAAGCAGAAGAGGATCGAAAGGAAGCCGGAAAGAAGACAGAAGACACCCAAAGGGGAGGCTGCATACGTGTGAGCGGAAAACAGGGAACACTCAGACCGGGGCGCCCCTATGACAGATGGTTTTGGAACACTAAGTGAGGGTTCCTGAATAACAAACAAGCTGCAAAGTGTTAGGAACACGTTTAAAAGTGCCACAAGAACTACTGAATAACGAACAAAAGGAAAGATGTGATAAGCATATGAATACTTATGAGCAAAGGGAAAAGCAAGTGATGAGCACTAATGAATAATGTGAAAAAAGGCTAAACTCCAGCGAGTGAGTTGTATGGAAAACATGTTGTGGCAAAGCCAAGAGACAACCAAGCAGAATCAAAGTGAATGTTAACTAATGATACAGGTTCATAGTGGCAGAGAAAACCTGCGTTGGTAAGAAAGTCTGACGAATACAGAAGTATAACAAAGTGCCATGGGTTATCGGTTGCATGACGTGTAATGGGTGGAGCATGTGGTTCACCCATTACATGTGGTAATCTCACAAGTTTACAATTAAGCATAAATTAGTTTTCAATCAACAGCATATTGTGCAGCATGGATGTGATTATTTTAGCTCATCCAGTTTCAATCATTTTAACATTTTAAAATTTCAATATTACATCTAATAGCACAATGTGTTTTTCTCTGTTTTCTTTCTCAAAGTTTTTGTTGTGTTTTTGTTTTTTATTGGTATTTGATCAATGATCATTTGACTTGTAAATTGCATGATGAGGTTACATTCCTTATACATATTTTCACTTTTATTTTTCAATTGCCTTGACATATCATTGTTCGATATCATGAAAAAAAGGGATGTGGGGTAAGCACTTAGAAGCTCCTTATGACTGCAAGGAAAGTCGGCAAGCTCCTTACCCACAATTGCTGTTAGAGGTACTGACAGCGCTAAGCCCACATAGAGGGCAAGCAACGACAGGATCTGTGAGCGAACACTCTTGATAGTATTGAATAAGGGAAATTAAAAACAGTACTCACAAGGACGAGAAATACCACTTGAATGTCAGCAAGCCCACGAACCCTGTTGATCAAACAGGGACCCAGAAAGGCTGTAACAGCAATGGGAGGATAACTAAATACATAAGACTCAAGACAAGGGGCAAGTAGGAATAGTGATTACAGAATAGTGAGGAAAACATAGGCATTCACACAGGAGCTAGCTACAGCAGCACACCACACCTAATAATCAATGGGAAATAAATGCAGAACTACAAGGGATAACATGGAATTAATTCCAAGAGAAAGTAAAGGAACAGGAGCAGGGAAAAAGAAATTACAAAGGAAAACTTCCCCCACCCATCCAAGGAAAAAAGCAGGAAGCTAAATCTAAAGAGGAAAGATTATAAACCATCAAGGTTTACAGCAGCCAAGGACAACGTCAAAGAAATATAGAACACAGCCAAACTGGGCTGCACCAAAAAGGAAAGCACTGACAAATGCTGCCTGCAAACAGAGGAAGACAGAAAGGGAATCTAGGAAGCAGAAATCAATTAAGCACACAAATTCGAAATCCAGGGATGGGGAACAAGAAATAGAAACTTGGAACTAGGCACAAAGCTAAGAACCAGGAACAAGGGACCAGTCACAAACAGGAACACTGCATCAATGACCAGCGCTGGGCTGAAGCAAACTGAGGCTTTTAAGGCTGCTTAACGAGCACACGCCTGAGGTGTGCTGCTTGCTGCACCTGCAGCCACAGGTGTTGCCTATCCTCCACCCAGCCTTGTCCTGCAAGGGTGGAGATGAAGCTGTGGGCCAGGCATTCTGGGAAGCATAGTTACTTGATTAAAGCAGCATACTGGCTACCAAAAACCTGGAATGGATCCGGAAAGGAAGTAGTTTGGAAAATAAGGATTTGTCGCTCCCAATTCATCACAGCACTGTAGCATAAGGTTCGGAAGGAAAGTCCAGTAGGGTATAAACCCCAAATCATGCCCCCAAGTGGTGGGAACGGGAGCGAAGGGAGCGAATCGTGACACAGGGAGACACACCCGTTTTCCTGTCCCCAGTGCGACTCACCACGTCATTTACTTCCCCACCTGCAGCGCAGTTGACTAGAATACTCCACTTCCCGGACCGTGTGGTCCGACAACTGCGCCTAGACCGAGAGACCCGTGCTTGGAAAGAGCCAAGGAAAAAAAAGATAGAACTTGCATTTTATAACAGGTTGCTGAAGTGAATGAGGAATAGAGCAATCTGTGTGAACTGTTGAAAAGCCTGGATAATTAGAAAGTTGAACTGGAACGGTTTTTGAAAGCCAAGAGATTTTAACTGCTTGTACGTTCTGAAACTGAAAGGGCGGACTACGTGGGGAAGGGAACCCCAAGACATTGTGAACTTTGTTGTCCTCTTGGGGAAGGGAACCCTGAGGCCTTTTGGAACTGTTTTTGAACTCGGGGAAGGGGAATCTGGAAAGGAAACCAGGAGCTGGAAGAAGATAGGTACTTTATTTGGAACACTGTTTCTTTTGTTGCTGCCATCCCTACACATCGTTTAGCTTTAGTTGTGAGGGCAAGTATAGGTTTTGGACACATACGTTTAAGTTGAACTTATTGACACAGATGATCACTAGTTTCTTTAGTTAGGGAAATCCGACCTTAGCATGAATCTGTTGTCTGTGTCTTACTTCATGATGCTTGACTCACCATTGTTTAAATTGTTGGTATCACTTTCAATAAATTTTGATACACATTTTTTCAAATTGATTTGTTTCTCTGGACAATCTTTTTCTGTTGTTCTATGCAATTGTAATACTCTGGTCCAGAGGCTAGAGTTTCCCTGCCCTTTTCAGATTTTTCGTTTACTTCATGATGCCTTCACAAAACTAAGTGCTAAAACATTCAGTGCCGACTGCACTTCACTGCTCGCCTTCCTACCCTTTTAGACGCTCTAGAACCATACACTGTCAAATTCCTACAAGCCAGGTGTCAGGTAAACAGTGTTATCCTGTTGGTAAAATGATTACTTTAGCACTTCAGCCAGTAGTACTTTCATGAGTCAAAGGGGTGCATTTAATAAAAAACATATCAGCCAGACATAAATGCCAGTTGTCCGTGTGCACAAGAGTCAAATATCACCAGCCAATGATTAGTGGAAAGTTCACATTCTGAGGTCTGATTTTGCTGTTTTGTTCGATAAAGCTGAACATCTATGTCTCTTTCTGATGCATCGTGGAATTGTTCTGAGATTGGATATTGTTGCCCCTGATAACTTTGCTTACCTTGGGTAAGGGGTTTGTCTGCAGCAGAAAAACGACCCAAGTCTCGTGCTTTCTTTTCTAGACCTGAGGCTTACACTTTGGTGTCCTGAAGAACAAACATTTCAATTTGGACAGAGACAATCCCGGATTAGTTTTTACAGAAAGAGGAAATTCTAGGTGTATTCAACGTGCATCATCAACTGTTTGATTACCTTAACAAGTGAGGACCAGTGAAAGGACCTATGAGACACTGTCTAGAATCTTGCATCTAGCAAAGTCCAAGAATCCAATTATTTGTTGGCTGCTCTAATGGCGGAATGATTGGATTCATGCCGCAGCTGTTGTATAAAATCCCATCCACTCTCTCAAGTGTTTTAATCAAGAGATCATGATCCAAATCTACATAAATAGAGCGGTTATGTTCATTCAAAGTTAAAGGAAGGTCCCGCCTGATTTCAGCTAGGACTGCTTCTGTTCCTCACCATCCTGAAACAAGCTATCAAACAAATAATATTTTTAGGTACCTGAATTAGTCTTGTCACTTCGATTGCAATGATTTTGCTGGAGCATGGGTGCTAGGGACTGGATGAAGAATAGTAAAAAGGATTATGGTGCACACCGAGTTTCTATCAAGAGGGACAGTTATTTATTATCGGGTACATACGATTAGGGCCTTGTTGTAGAGATGAAGATCAGCGCATTCAACTCTTGACTTGATCCCTTTATATTATCTGTAAACACAAGGGGACTCATTTTGTTTGAGCGGTATCTTAAAAAAAAGTGCAGAAAAGCCCTGTGTAAGGGCACATTTCATTAATGACAGCTCATTTACAACAGTGTACATGGTGGAGAGATGGCCCGATTCCGCCTTGCCCTTCCCCTCCACAATAAACATACTCCAACATTTGCACCAGCATGACATTTTCATGCTGGTGCAAATGCTGTGGATTCCCGTTTTTTACAGCAGCTTAAAGCAGGAGGATTCCATAGGAATCCATTGAAAACACTGCCTACCAAGCGTATGGCAGGCAGCACTTCTTATTCATTTTGCACAGCAGTGTACAAAATGGTGGCATATAATCGGGTACGCCACCTTTTTTAACTTTACTTTTGTATTCCGTTGTGCAAATGCAAGAAAGTTACTTAGGGGACCTGTCAAGGTGCAAACGTGACGAGTCCCCTCCTTGTGATAAGAAGGGAACCCGAAAATGAGCCCCTAGGCCTTCGTCTGCAAGCTGTATTTGACTATCTGACTGAATCTCAAGATGAACAGGTTTTCCACAAGTTCTCTAGTTGGTTTATACTCCACAGATCACTTGCAGGTGGAAATAGCCATAAAAGTGATAATGCAATTGAATGAGTCCTAGCTGCTTGATCTTGGTTCTCTGAATTAGCCAGCATGTCAAAACGTACAAACCACAATATTTTTGTTTCTGTGGATGATTCTAATGTGCTTAGTGGGAGCATGTAATTAAACAAGTGCATAAGAACTGAATGAGTGTTGATTAGGCCCACTTTTAAGAATAGGGTAGCTTTCAATTGTGCGCATATCTCAGACTGTGGCCACACCTTAGTAAACGCATGGCTCCATCCTTGTGGTCTGGTAGGGGCATGCTGCATGAAGTTTCAATATGGGTGTGAGAAAATGTAAATAAGCTCAGACATCAAGCCTTACATTTTTTACCACATTTTACCAATTTCCAATATGCTCATTGTGCAACAGGCCAGAGGTCTGCCATGGGTGGCTATGAATTTGAAAGACATTGTGTAGTTTTTATATTTTAGTTCTACTCACTATGGTTCTGTTTCTATTACGTGGGTCTAGGTGTTGCTGAAGGTGGGTTTGTTAAGGAGGTTGCAGGAGCTCTGCGTCTTTTAATATTAAAATTATAATGGCGCTGGTGCCTTGGATGTTGATTTTGAGTTTCCCGCAGTATTTGCCACAGCACTAATTTAATATCTCAGTTCAAAGATTTGCACTCAGGCCATTGCATCCATTAAGGATGTTCAAGCTGCGATAAATGTCATAAATGTCAGAGCTGTTCAGATTAGTACTGGTAATCTTCAATTCTCTGAGTCCAGTCTTTGTCATCACAGTCCTTTCAAGTGTAAAACCCACATTTACAGGAGAACAAATACTCTACATTTGCAACAGACTGACCTTTTGAAATTCTAATTCAATTTTAGCGATAGCTGGTGTCTTTAAAAAAAAGGGGGGCCAAACAACTAGCCGCTATTCTCAATTATTGGATTCGGGTTCCCATTGATACAGATATTAGAAAGTTGATATTCCTTTGTCAGTACAGATTTAGGGACACACCATAAGGCTATAGAAGCTTCTTGCCTAGAAAGCAAGGAATTCTTTCTTGTGCATATGTAGTGCAGTGACCAGGGCAGCTCCCATCACCTTTATCTAGCATTGTAAGTCTGGTGATCCCATTAGAAAGCTTCCGGCTCTGGATATTAGGTGTACTACAATAAATATAGGTTTCATTAAAACACTGCATGTGCAATTTAAACATCTGTGGAATATTTTTCTAATATAGGATATTTCATGGTAGATACTCCGATATACAACGATTTTGATAAGGTCGTAACTGCCCAATTACTTACTAGTTACTACTTTGAGTCCACTGTTCCTCATCACAGTCATTGGATTACCCCTTAAAGTTCCTGTTTTTATATATCCAGTTAATGCTGGCTAGGACGCTCTGACAAGTTGTCCAAACTCCTCACCCTTTCATGTGGGGGAAGGGCTGTACCAGGGACATGGATGGCCCAGCTGCTACCCAATGTACCTCCCAGAGGGGGAATGAGGAGGATCCTGGTACCTTGTTGTCACACTATAGACATGATAACGACCTAACTGGTGCCCTATCGTGGAGTACAGGTTTGCATAAGGACATCTCCCACTATGCCATGTAAAACACTGTTTAAAAACGAAGCACAGGGAAGCCTGAATGAATGGGTAAAGAAGAACAAATTACTTACTGCTGGTAATGATCTTCCTCCCACGTATTCCTCATCTTTAATGTATTCGATATCCTGCTAACAGATTCAGAAAGCTTTTTACAGCAGATGGCGCTGTGTGTCATCGACTAAATGTCCCTCGGCAAATGTCCCTCGGCAGCTTCCATCCCGCTCTCGACGATGACGTCAACACTGGTATAAATAGCAAGCACTGCGCCAGTTGCCTCAGTTCATGTCCTCTCGCCCCCCACTCCCCTCCCTTTATGCATAAATGTCTCGAAGGTCCCCAAAAACCCAGACGTTGAAAGAGAGAATGTTTGAAAACAATAGAAATTCGCCCAAAGATAGAGGGGTAGGTTGGGAGGGTGAACATCCAACCAAAAGAACATTACCAGGGAGAAGAAATATGTCCTCCCCATGCATTCCTCAACTTTGATAGACTCTCATAGCAGTATGTAGAAGGAGTTGGAAAAGGAGATTTTTTATTTATTTATCCTGTGTAGAACACCTTTTCCAAACTTTGCCTCCTGACCCAATAGATAATTCAGACAGTAATGCTTGGTAAATATATGCAGTGAGGACCAAGTTATAGCAGTGCAACTGCCCTGCACTCGTACCCCTCTCGGAAGAACCGAAGTACCACCCACAAATCTAGTGGAATGTGCCCACAAACCATCAGGGAGATGCTTGCTTGTCAAATTGTAGCATTCGGATATGCAGAAGATAATCCACCGGGATAGGGTCTGCTTTGTAACAGCCTGACCCAGCCTGTGACTAGTATATCCAACAAAGAGCTGGTTGTCTCGACAAATCTTGGCAAGCCTGTTGATGTAAAAACTCAATGCTCTTTTAGGGTACAAACGGTGTAGCCTCTCTTCATCCTTGGAAGGATGCGGATAAAAGGTAGATAGTAAGATATTTTGTGCTCGGTGAAATTCGGACACCACCCTCAAAACCACCGTTTCCTTATAAAAGGTAGTAAAAGGTAGTAAACAGTGGTTTACTATACAAAGCTGGAAGCTCGCTCGCTTACCCCACAAGCCGAAGTGATTGAGAGTTACAATCCTCAAAGGACATGAATTGAGAGGCTCAAATGGAGCTCCCATGAAGAAATTTAAAACTAAATTAAGATCCAAACTGGGACAATAAATGGAAAAGGTGGGAAAACGTTTGTCAGCCCCTTCAGAAACAGGATGACAATGGGAACTTTAAAATAGGAACCCTGTTCAGGGGAGCGCATAAAGATGCATAACAGCACCAGATATCCCTTCGCAGTGGAAAACTGCAGCCCTTAATGGGCCAAATATAGTCAGAAAGATAACACTGAAGGTGTATCACAAGAAAAAGGATCAATGTCATTAGCTCTACACCAGCTGCAAAAAGTGTTCCAACGACAGCTGTACAGAGCATAAGTTGCTGGCCTTCTGCCCGAAAGCAACACCTCCTTTACGTCTTGCAGGAAGTCCCAATCTCTGTATCTCAACTTCTCACAAACCAGGTGGGAAGGTTCAGGTTTCTGATTTCTTGGTGGAGAACGCAACCTCTTTCAGAAGTGAGCAGGTACCCTCTTTCAGGAAGGCGAATTGGAGGGCAGATGGACATGTCCAGAGGTTCTGGGAACCATGTCCTCCCGTGCCTAGTTCGGAGCAATCAGAATCATGGTCTTCCCGTACTTCCTCAACCTCCTGATGACATGAGGAATGACAGGGGCTGGTTGGAACGTGTACATGTTTGGAAATTCCCAGTCCACTACGAACACGTCCCCAGAAGACCTCTCTGAGGAAATTCCCTAGAGCAGAACAAGGTCGCATTTCCTGTTGATAATGGACCCAAACTGATCCACTTGAGGGGTCCCCCAAAGAGCGAAGATCTCTAGAAGGACTTCCCGAGATAGCTCTGACTCGTGGGAGACTGTCTTGTGCCTGCTCAGAGTGGCCATCACCATGTTGTCTTCTCCGGCCAGGTGAACGGCCAACATAGTGATTGCTTCTTGCAGTGCCCAAAGCCAGCTGCATTGCATCTCTGAACAGTGGAAGTGACCCTACACCTCCTCTCTTGTTGATTTATTGAATGGGGACTGTGTTGTCCATCATTATCAGGACATTCTTCTCCCGTACAGAAGGCAGAAAGGCCATCAGCATCAGTGCGATTGCCCTCAGTTCTAAAATGTTTATGTGTAGTTTGGACTGCAAAGGAGACCACCGACTGTTGAGTGTCAGATCGTTTGCATGAGCCCCCCAACCTGTGAGGTAGGCATCCGTAACTACTGTTATCTCCGGCCATGGTTGCCAAAAAGGTTCTCCTTTCATCATATTCTCCTTGCAGGCCCACCACAGGAGATCCTGCATGACCTTGCGCGGAATCTGGAGAAGATCTGTCATTCTGCCTAAGAACTGCGTCCACTGTGATCTGTGGGCCCATTGGAGGGATCTCATCCTCAGACGGGCCTGTGGCACCAAGAAAATGCAAGATGCCATGCGACCGAGCAACCTCAGGAAATCAAAGGCCGGAAGACATTGAGCACTTTGAAATTTTCTGACCATCTGCAAAATGTGCTGAGCCCTTCCCTCAGGGGAGAAGCTTTTCCTGAGGATGAGTCCAGGACCTCTCCAATAAACTTAAGCTTTTCAGAAGGTGTCATGTGGGACTTCTTTAAATTGAGGGAGAATACAGATTTTCCATACATTCGTTACAGAAAGTCATGATTCTATTAAAGACTCTGAGGTGAAAGATTATGGTCTCACTTCTCTTTACTTACTCGAGCAGCAATTCAACCAAACAAACATGAAAATAACAACAAAAACTAGAAATCCCAACAAAACCATCACATTTGTAGTCCGTTTTTCATAGGTTGTTCAAATCACGTGACTTCACAGTCCAATTACTTCTCTCCTATCCTCTATAACACCAGCTGTCCTCATAGTCCTTCCTCTTTCTTTTGCTGAACGAACATCCAAACTTTCGCCCCAAACGGTAGACGACTTTAACTTCCTCTTGTTCCCTTCTCAAGGCGATGTTTTCTGCTCAGTCCCTGCTGAAACAAATATAAACCATCACCAATCTCATCATGAACGGGGGGGCAATCGCGTAACAAGAACATTACCATATCAAATACAACTTCACATTATTTTCCCAAATACCATATGTACACATTTTTATTGTAGCTATTGAAATTGGGTGGAATAATCTTTCACCTCCGAGTCTTTCATAGAATCATGACTTTCTGTAACAAATGTATGGAAAATCTGTATTCTATGTCAAGACTCAGAGGCTCAGATTATGCTTACTTACCACCAACGACGCTACTTGTTCTACCAGTCTAAAATAAAAACTCTTAAACGTTTCCTCACAAGACCAGTCTGCCGCCTTCAAATTATCTTCTGGGCGGGCTCCTGCCATAAAGGCAGACAACGCCATAGCACACCTTGTGGAATGTGCCCCAAACTGATCTACATCTATACCTGCCTCTGCCATGCACCACCTTACCCATCTAGACAAGGTGGCTGATGCTACCGCTCTAAAAGGCTTCCTAATAGCTATCAGCAATTGATATTCCCCATTAGGTCTCACCCTATTCACTCTGTCTTCATACACTTCTAAGCATCTAACTGGACGCAATTTAGGTTTCCCCGGAAAAGCCATATACTCAACCGATTTAATGTTTGTCTTTGTTCTCTTCTCTATATAAAATACTACTCCTGAAGGTGAAAAGGATTTCCTATTTACCTCTAAAGCCTTCACATCAGACACTCTCTTGCATGAAATCCAACATAACAAAGTAGTTAACTTAGCCCAAAGTGCTTTCCTAGACAAATACTCATTGTCTGGCCAAGTCTCAAACATCTTTAATACCACCCTCACATCCCACAAATGAGAATATTTAGGTGTGGATGGTCTCATGTATCTGTTCTCTTTCAGGAGCCTACATACCAGAGGGTGCTCACCTACCGGCCTACCCTCAATGTACACATGACCTGCCGATATCGCTGATCTATAACTGTTAATGGTCCTGTAAGCCTTTGCCTGCACCGCCTGTGCTGCTAAAAAATTCATTATGTGAACTACATCTGTTCGTACGGGATCAACCCTTTCTCTCCATACACCAATCACTCCACTTACTCCATGCCACTCTATAGGTCTTCCCGGTAGCTGGGGCCCATGACTCTCTAATAAACTCCTGAGCCAGTCCTGGCTTAGACCAATTTTTGCTGAAATCACCCATGCTATCAGGTTCAAATTCCCTGACCTCATCAATGGGTGTGTTTCTCCTGATGGATTTAACAAAATGCCCTCTCTGCGTGGCAACAGAATTGGAGCCTCGTAAGACAACCCCAGAATGTCCGCAAACCAAGCCTGACCTCTCCAGTCTGGTGTCACTAGAACCACCGTAGCTTCTTGTCGCCTGACTTGCGCCACTGTGCGCGCTATCATGGCGAACGGAGGGAAAGCATATTCTCTTGCTGGTCCCCAAAACTGGAGAAATGCATCTGTCGCTTCTGGATCCGTACTCCAGCTGTAAAACCTGGAGATCTTCCTGTTCTATCTGGACGCAAACAGATCTGTCTGACATGGACCTCTGCAACGCATTATCTCCTGAAATACTGAGTTGTCCAGTTGTCAATCGCTGGAGTCCCTCAAGTATCTCGAATTCCAATCTTCTACCAGATTGAGATCTCCTGGCAGGTGTTCCGCTCTCACACTGACTTCCTTTTGGAGGCATATCTGCCAAAACTATTTGGCCATCTCTGTCAGCATCTTCAATCTCGTTCCGCCCATTCGATTTATATATATGACTGCCGAAACATTGTCCATCTTTAATAGAATGGCACCATTCATTCCTTCCGGAGTCCAACACTGGACTGCGAAGGATCCCGCTAGAAGCTACAGACAGTTGATGTGCAGACCCAGCTCCTCGCTCGACCATCTACCTCTTATCAATTGGTCTCCACATCTGGCTCCCCATCTCCAACGACTAGCATCCGACTATCACCAGGTTCGGGGATGAGCCAAATATCGCCCTGCCATTCCATGCCTCCATGTGGTAGTACCACCATTCCAGTTCCAATTTCGCCTCCTGGGACATAACCACCTTCTGTTCGTAAGATAGACCTTTCCTGGGATGATCTATCTTCAGCTTCTGCAATACTCTGTAGTGCAGAGGTCCTGGAAATATCGCCTGAATTGATGATGACAGATGACATACCAATCTTGCTATTTCCCTCAATGAAATCTCCTGTTTTGTCATCATACATTTTATCTCCTTTATTGAATTCACTTTCCCTAATGGGAGTTTGAGAGAACCCTATGTTGTCTCTAAACTGAAGCCTAGGAATTCCATTTCCTTCACTGGCGGCTCTAATTCTGATTTCTCCCAGTTTATCAAAAACCCAGTTGCTGCAACAAAACTGTAGTTATCCGAACCTGCTCTACTACAATCTCCTTGTCCTGAAACATCAGGCAGATATTGTCCAGATAAATA
This sequence comes from Ambystoma mexicanum, assembly GCF_040938575.1. Classification (NCBI taxonomy): domain Eukaryota; kingdom Metazoa; phylum Chordata; class Amphibia; order Caudata; family Ambystomatidae; genus Ambystoma; species Ambystoma mexicanum. The sequence continues at coordinate 729,111,595 of NC_090924.1, forward strand.
ATCATCCTGATACCCTGCTCTCTCAGGTATCTTACCACAGGTTTCAACAGCTTGGTGAAACACCATGGAGCTGACACCAGACCAAATGGAAGACATTTGAAAGACATTCTGTCCTTTCCATATAAACTGCAATAGCCTCCTCTGATCCCTTTGAATCGGAATTGTTAAGTATGCATCTCTGAGATCTATCCTGGCCAAACAATCTCCCTTCTGGTGGACATCTCTTAAAAGATGAATCCCTCCATCTTGAAGTGTCTGTACACCAGGAAATAATTCAATTATTTTAGATTTATCACCGGTCTTACCTTGTTTTTCCCCTTTCACTAAAAACAGGTTGCTTATGAATCCTCCAAGACCTTCTGAAGCTGGACCTATTGCGTTTTTTCCCTTGAGTAGCTCTACTTCTCCGTCTAGAAGTTCTTCGTCCTGTCTGCTGAACCTTATCTGCCTACGCAACCTTACGTGATAAGGTTCTCGCAGAACTCCAACAGAAAACCTCGCACAGTCTGTCTCACCCACGCATCTGAGGACAACTCCACCTTTTCTACTGCTTTCACTTCTCTCACCTGAATTATTCTGTTGCTGTTGTCTACCATTGCTTCTCCAACCTCTACCCCTGCCTCTTCCCCTGGAAGGGAAGAAGGGGTTCGACCTTCGGTCTTCTTGCTTCTAATTGTATCCGTCTCTATAGGGCCCTCTATATTGGCCACGGCTGGACAAGCAGCCCCTTCCTCCTCCAGCCCTGTCAAAAAACGTTCAACCAAAAATGTTCTTCAATGAAGATTGGGCTCTGTCCATAGACACATATGTGATGGCAAACTTTGCCATATCCTTGATAAACGGGTCCCCAAAGAGCTTGCCCTTCGCTGCCATCGCCTGTTCCGATGTCGCACTTTCACCTAACCTGGTGTCCAGTTTCATTAAAATGGACCTCCTCCTTTCAGTGGCCAGCGCCGTATTAGCATTAACTAACAGGCAGAGGGTCCTCTGGGTCCAACCAGCCACAATGTCAGGATCCATGGGCTCCACCTTAGCTTTTGCTTCCTCTGCCAGATGCCAGATTTTTGTAATCGGTCCCAACATGTCCAACAATTTATCCAGACAGGACCCTCCAGGACCTGTCAATGCCTCTCTTCACGTCCCTGCCATATCTGCCCAGGAACGTGAGGATCCTGTCGTCAATCTCTGGGGTCTCAGCCACCCCGTCCGGCACCCTCGGTCTTTAGCTTGCTTCTTGCTTGCTCAACGGTGCCCTCAACCGTCTCCTGATATATTCCGCAATCTTTCCTGGAGGATCCCACTCATTGGACCTTGGATGCACCAGGTCGTCTGGATCAAACTCATCTTTCAGTGGGTCCTCCTCTTCCCTCCTGCCTTTTTTTCCTTTGGGGCTCCCATTCGTCCTCATCTTGGGAGGTCTGAGGCTCTTATGTACTGCATTCCTCAGAATTTGAACTGCTTCTGCAGTAATCGTCATCAGACTCACTCGAGCTTGTGACTCGTCTCTTACGAGACCTCGCCTTCCTTTTCCCCGCTCTGGATCTGCGAGGTGAACCCGGGGGAGGGGGGGTCTGGGCGCTACGGTCCCTGCAGGTTTTATTCTTCCCCCTTTTTTCCTGTGCGCCTTGCCCTGTGACAAAGCACCCAGGTCACGTAATATGCCCCTCTCCCTATGGGGCCTCTCGCCACTCTCCATTCTTTGAACTGCTTCGCTCATGCGCAAGCCGCTTACGTGAGGACCTTCTGATCCTTCCGAGTAATCACTCATCTTGTTCCGGTGCCCTATAATAATGTATATGCAAGTTTACTTGGGCTGCCCCTGTCAAATTATACTTTATCTGTAGCCAGGCGAGTCTCAGTATATGCTAGCAGTTTGTCTATGGACTGAGCCCGTCAATGAGATATTTAACAATAACCTTTTTAATGCCACCTCCCCAGCAGGCAGAACAATGAGGTGTTTATTCAACTTTACCTGGGCTGGGCCCGTTATTTATCTTGTGGACAGCAGTGTCTATTCCAGCCTGCGGTGCCGCTTTTGGCCACCAGGTGGCATCTGCAGTCTATCCAGTAGAGCTTCTCACTCACTTGCCCCAAGCCGCACACGTTGAATACGGCTGCTTAATATATATTCCAATCGTTAATCTGATGCTTTTGTCTCAGCACGACACTATAATGCTCCACCACTCTATCTCACTATATTCGCAATGGCGCCGGAACCAAAAAGTCCCACCGCACTGGTGCGAACCTCCGTTATGCAGTGCCTCCTAACGAGGCGAGATGAGACGCTGGAACGAAAATCCTGTTGCGTCCTCTCTCCGCAGATATGTTCCGTCAATTCACCCTAACGCGCTGCATGCTTTATGTAACCTAACCGCGTGCTTGCACCTACCAAGTCCTAGCATTATAAGCATTTACCTATCCAACATTCATATAAAGATAAAAATTAATACACTTATCTCGGCTGCTCGAGCAGCAAAGAAAGAGGAAGGACTATGAGGACAGCTGGTGTTATAGAGGATAGTAGAGGTGTAATTGGACTGTGAAGTCACGTGATTTGAACAACCTATGAAAAATGGACTACAAATGTGATGGTTTTGTTGGGATTTGTATTGTTATTTGTTTTTCATGTTTGTTTGGTTGAATAGCTGCTCGTGTAAGTAAAGAGAAGTGAGAGCATAATCTGAGCCTCCGAGTCTTGACATAGAATCCCAGTCTGTGAAGAGAGTTGCAGGTACTGCTGGGTGTTAGGCAGAATTATATGCAGTACCCTTTGGGAACACCACACACAATTAAGACTACAAGTGACAGTACAAATTCACCTTTGGTACAAGCCTGTACTACACAGTAAAAGTGATCGCGATGGCTGAGCAGCCAGACTTATCTCAAGAGCAAGGGAGCAGTATCAAATAATTACACAAAGGACAGCAATTACTATGATTCAAACAAACACTGACTCAAGGTTTCTGAGTAAAAGAATATACATTTATTTACACATCAGTTGTATAACATTTCACTAAAGTAAAGCAGTTGAAAAATCACGTTACCAATACACCACACCACTCCCAATATATTCTGGAGAAGTTTTACTCAACATGAAGTAAGAGCAAAATGGCACTACAGCAATTTAAAAAGGGAGGGAAAAACAAAGTTAGGCAGAAATTAAGTAGCACCAACAGGTAAGTAAGCAGGGCAATCTAGAAAGAGGAACTACAGTGATGGAATCAGATCAAATAGCTTGGGGCCAAAGGCAATAGGACAAAAGTCTTTTGCTCAAGATCACACAGTTCAGGGTAGTTTGCGGTAAAGTCTTTGCCAAGAGTTCCGGACGAAGTTGGTCGGCAGAAAAGTTAGTTTAAAGAGTAGAGAAAGACAAGCCCTCGGATTGGCGAAAGGTTTCACAAACCTTCACCGCGGCTGGACAAAACGAACAACCGGATTTGCACAGTACTTTTAAATGGAGAAGAAGCGGTAGCTGAGGCGGACGTTCCTGGCAGTTCCTGCAGGCTCACGGTTCCTGAAGCGACTGTCGGACTGACATGAAGTAGGAAGACTGGAGGGTCCTGCACTGCCCAGGGAAGAAGCCAGCAGCAGAGCAAAGCAACGAATAAAAGGTGCGCTCCTTAAAACCCAAGCAGGGTCTGACTTTCCTTGCTATCTGGCCCACTGTAGCTCTGTACAGTGAATTCAACCGGAAGAGGAAGTCCTGGCTTGCAGTTTGGGCAAACTGGTTGGTGCCACCAGCTCATGGGAAGAAGATTCCGGGAGGATCTTCTCTGTCGTTGGCGTTTGAGGATTCGGACCTGCAGCAGGGCTTCACCGGGCGGTTCAGTCGTAGTAGGGGTCCTCTTCCATCAGCTCCTCGTCGGTTCTTTTGTTCCAGTGGCGACTCTGCCTTTCCAGACCCAGAGACCTGCTTTTTTTATGCAGTTTTCCCCCATTCAGACTGCCTGGCTGTCAATCAAACAGCAGGGTGGTTGTCCTGGCCGGACAGTCACCTAGCCAATCAAACAGGAGTGCGACTAGGGTTACCAAGGGAACCCATGGCAGGCGTCCTAAAACCCCTCCCTCACATCCTGCCTACCCAGACTTTCAGGCGCCTAAGGAAGGCTTCTATGTAGAAGCCCGCAAAGAGATGGTGAACAAAGGAACCAAACCTGGTTTGGCGCGCAGAGAAAAAAACTAGAAAGACATTTTCAAAAAAGCAATGGCGAATAAACCCAGTCGTAACCATAAAAAACGCATATGGTCTAGCGGGTTTAGGTTTGAGGCTACCAATAGCTTCTTGGAGGCCGACAATGACGAATGCTGACAAACACTTCTCCCGCTGAGGTGAAATATCCCTTGAGCTTCTCTCGTCGGACGACCTCATCTTGGACGGGGTAGTAAAAGGAGACTTAGATGGGGTTACTCTCCTTCAAGGCTTTAACAGTCATTGACTGGCATGAGCCGCAATTATCGAGCTGGTGGCCAGTTACCAGACACCAAAGGCATATTTGATGCAGATTGGTGATAGACATCTTCGACCCGCAGTCAGTACACCTTTTAAACCCGGTCTTTGGAATACATATTATTCGAAGATTGGGACAAAAACACAGTTGAAAAAGGACTGAGGAGATTCTGAACCGAAGCGTGCTGTGCATGTGGGAAAATGGAACTGAGGCAACGGGCACGGTGGATTCTATTTATACCAGTGTGGACGCCATGGTCGAGAGCGGGATGGAAGCCGCTGAGGGACATTTAGTTGACGACGCGCAGCGCCCACTGCCGTAAAAAGTTTCTGAGGCTGCTAGCAGCATATCAGATATATCAAAGATGAGGAATATGTGGGAGGACACAATCCATTAGAAATACAGTTTTCTGTACCTGTAAAGATTGAAAACTATGACGAAAGTAACAAATTGGCTTATAATCAGGCAACCGAGAGAACACCATCACACAGGCTGTGACTGCTGAAACGCTCAACCTGGGCAGAGTCCCAACAGAGCAGAGGAGCAGCACAAAGCCACTCTCCTCATGAAGGAGAAATCCGTGATGGCATAATAACTTCACAAGTGCTTTGAACACTTCAGAGGCCCATGCTAATGGCCCTAATGATCCTAAAGTAAGGGGTCAATGCTAATGCCCCAATAATAGTTTAATAAGGGATAATAGAACCTATCCTACAATAATCCTTTCAGCATTCCAGAATTCTACATCTATGAATAAACACCTAACACGGCTGAGTGTGACAACCCAGTCCCTAGGGAAGAAGGATACATGAGAAGGAAAACACAGAACAGTAGCGACTCCACAGGAGGATGTTGTGCCTTCCCAAGCTCTCTTGAAACAAGTGGAGATTTGTGATGACCAGACCGGATGCAAGAGGACGCTGTGTAGGAGATTCTGTACCCTGCAAGAGAATGGTATCCAGGGGGTGTGCTCAATTGATCTGCAATCTACAGGAAGTGCCCCTTGCAGCTCCAGTTGTGAAGCTACAGTCCAGGAGAGACCAGGTGTGATGTCAAGGTGCTGGAGAGACCTACTGTTAAATTGTTGTGCAATCCAGTTCCAAGAAGGACCTACTGTGAATCCACAAGCAAAGGTCCAGGAGGGACCAATGGTGAATCCAAGGTTCAGGGAGCATCTGCTACGAAACCAGCATTGAAGCTAAGGTACAGGAAGGATGTATTATGAAATCCATGTGAAATGGTTAAGGTACAGGAGGGACCGGTTGTGAAACCAGATGCGCAGCCAATGTCCAGGAGGGACCCCTTGAGAAACCTCTGTGAAGTCACTGTCGGGGAAGGACCTGGTGTGAACATATTTATGAAGCCAAGTTCCAGGAGCGACAGGCTGTGAACCCAAGGTCCAGAAAGAACCTATTGTGACCTTTCTGTAATGTCAAGATGCAGTAGGGGCCTTTTGTGAACCCCGGGTACAGGAGGGATGTACCAATAATCCACAGGGCTATTGGAATCCCAAAGCAACAGGGACAAAACTGAGGAAAGCCTAATGAGAGAAAGAACTGTAAGAACCTGAACTCTTGGAGCGAGCTGTGAAGACTCCTGCTAAAGCAGAGAAGCCACAGTGAGGAGCCGCCATAACTAGAGTGATCGGAAAGATGGTTCTGCCTATTTATCGTTTAGTGGCAGACTTTTCAAGAATAGATGAACAAGTTACTTACCAACTGGTAACGTTCTTTCGATTGGATGTTCCTCCAACGTATTCCTCATCTTAGATGTATTCCATCCAGCTTTAGCTGCTTCGGAAAAGTTTTTCGACAGAGGGCGCATTGCGTCAATGTCGTAGAGTCGATGGTCCCTCGAAGGCCTCCGTCGAGGGTGATGTCATCGGGTGTATAAGTAGCACGCGCGGCGCCCGTTGGTCTCAGTTTTTTTCCTCCTTTACTATTGTTTTGCACTGTGTAGATTGTGCCGGCAGACAGGTATTCGCCTTGCGAGAGTTGAAGTGGCAATAACCCGGAAAAATCTACAGAGGGGTAGGTTGGGAGGGCGATGAGGAATTCGCTGTAGGAACATCCAATTGAAAGAACGTTACCAGTTGGTAAGTAACTTGTTCTTCGAGTGGATTGTGTCCTCCAACGTATTCCTCATCTTAGATACACTCCCAAAGCAGTATGGACAATTTCTCTGGAGGAGGGGTTAGATTTTTCGATACCCTTAGATCGCTGAATATAGTACAGCTTTACCAAAATTAGGCTCCTTAGACTGGGAAGCATCCAGACTATAGAATTTTGAAAAGGTATGCAGCGAAGACCAAGTTGCTGCTTCACAAATGGACCTTATAGGAACACCTCTTTGTAGGGCTGTCGAAGAGGCAATGCCTCTGGTGGAATGAGCCCTTAGACGTTCTGGTGGGTCTTTTTGTGCTAATCGGTAGCACTCTGAAATGCAAAGCACAATCCAGAGTGATATTGTTTGCTTTGTCACCGAGTAACCCAATTTCCTTCCTGTGTAGCAGATCAACAGTTGATTGTCCACTCTAAGCTTGGAAAGCCTAGTGATGTTAAAGCTCTTTTTGGATCCAACCTATGTAATCTTTCCTCCTCCTTACTAGGATGAGGTGGAGGATAGAATGCGGGTAAAAAGATTTTCTGACAAATGAAAATCAGACACCACTTTAGGTAAAAATTAGGGCTTAATCCTCAACACAACTCTGTCCTTATGGAACACAGTATAGGGTGGCCCAGAAGACAGTGCCTGCAATTCGCTCACTCTTCTTGCAGATGTTAAAGCAACTAGGAAAGCAGTTTTCCATGTCAGTAATCTTAATGGACAAGTGTGCAAAGGCTCAAAGGGAGCACACATTAAGAATTTTAGTATCAGATTGATATCCCAATTTGGCACCTGAAAAGGGTAAGGAGGAAACACATTAGTGAGTCCTTTTAAGAATTGCACTACCAAAGGAATTTTGAAATAGGAGCATTCTTCCGACGAAAACTTGAAGATGGAAAGCGCCGCAAGATAACCTTTTATGGTTCCAACATTTAGACCTCTATGTGCTAGGGACAGGAGGAAGGACAATACTTCCGGAATAAAGCATAGAAAAGGATTGATATTCTTTTCTCTGCACCAGTTGCAAAACTTTTTCCAATGGCAACGGTATAGAGACTTTGTTGCTGGCCTTCTTGCCGAGAGCAACACCTCCATGACGTCATCTGGAAGGTCCCAATCCTTGTATCTCAGCCTTTCAGATACCAAGCGTGAAGGTTGAGCGTTTTGACCTCTGGATGGAGAACCTGGCCCTCTATTTGGAGAGAAGATCCTCTCTCTGATGAAGACTTACTTGGGGACAGATGGACATGTCTAGAACGTCCGGGTACCACATTCTCCTGGCCCAATCCGGGGCCATTAGGATTATGCGGCTCCCGAACCGTCTCAGTCTCCTGATGACCTGAGGAATGACGGGAATCGGAGGGAACGCGCACAATAGTAGGAAATTCAACTCCACCACAAACACGTCCCATAGGGCTCCTCTCGGGGGAAATTCCCTTGAGCAATACCTTTCGCACTTCCGGTGGATTCCAGTCGCAAATAAGTCTACTTGAGGGGTTCCCCAAAGGGACAAAGATCTCTGAATGACTTTGTGAGCCAGTTCCCATTCGTGGGACACTGTGCTCTGCCTGCTCATAACATCTGCCGTCATATTCTCCTCCCCGGCTAGATGAACTGCCGTTAAAGAGATTCCCTCCTGAATTGCCAATACCAGAGCTGCATTGCCTCTCTGCACAGAGGTAGTGACCCTACACTTCCTCTTTTGTTTAGATAATGCATGGCCACTGTGTTGTCCGTCATTATCAGGACATTTTTTCCCTTGACAGATGGCAGGAAAGCTTTCAGCGCTAGTCTGATTGCTCTCAGCTCTAAAAGGTTGATGTGTAGTTTGGACTCCGATGGAGACCAACGACCGCTGATTGTCAAACCGTTGGCACAAGCTCCCGAACCCATGAGTGAGGCGTCTGTCACTACTGTGATCTCCAGGCCATGGTTGCCAAAAAAGTTCTCCTTTCAGGACATTCTCTGAACAAGTACACCATAGAAGATCTTGTCGAACCTGGTTCGGAATCTGGAGAAGATCCGTCATTTGACCTGAGAACTGGGACCATTGAGTCTTTAGAGCCCATTGAAGGGATCCCATCCTCACATGTGTCTCCGGCACCAGGAAGATGCAGGATGCCATGAGGCCGAGTAAAGTTAAGAAGTTGTAGGCCTGAAGATTTTGGGCATTTTGGAATTTGGAAACCATCTGAACAACCTTGAGCCCTCGACCTGGGAGGCGAGCTCGTTACCAGGGATGTGTCTAATACAGCTCCTATGTATTGAAGCTGTTCAGAAGGTGTCATTTGTGACTTCTTGAAATTGAGGGAGAAGCCCAGTCTGTGGAGGAAGTGGCAGGTGACTTTCAGGTGATCCAGTGCCTGTTCGGCAGAACGTGCTCTGATCAACCAATCGTGTAGGTAGGGGTAGACGTGAATCCCCCTCTCCTGAGGTGCGCTGCCACTACTACTATCAGTCTGATGAAGACCCTCGGGCGGAGGTCTATCCGAATGGCAGGACTCTAAACTGATAGTGTGAGTCGCCAACTACGAACCTCAGGTATTTTCTGTGCTAGAGATGAATCGGCACATGAAAATAGGCATCCTGGAGGTCCAATGACACCAACCAATCCTAGAGTTGAAGGGCCTGAAGGATCTGAGAAAGAGTAACCATCTTGAACTTGTCCTTCCTGAGGAACTTGTTCAAGTTTCTTAAGTCCAAGATGGGTCTCAGTCCTCTGTCCTTTTTGGGGATAATAAAATACGGGGAGTACCATCCATTGTTCCTCTCCGCTGCAGGTACTGGTTCTATAGCACCTTTCTCCAGCAGGGATAGAACTTCCTGCTGTAGGGGCGGGTCTGAAAACTTTAAAGGGTGTCTCCTTGGTGGATTGCTTTGAGGTTGCGTTAGAAAAGGAAGGCAGTAACCTTGGGTTATTATTTCTAGAGCCCAAACATCTGAAGTAATGGCTCGCCATTCTTGCAGATGCTGTGACAGCCTGCCTACTACAGGTGTCTTGTGATGCAAGTCCTCAAAGTGGTTTTGTGGCGGTTGCTGCAGTCGCTGATGGCAAAGAGGCTGTAGCCAGAGCTAGTTTTGTGCGTTTTGCCCGTCCACCGCTAGTGGCCTTTCTCTGGCCCCTTTCACCCTCTCGCCTTTCCATATGAGGAGTAGTAGCGATAGGATCGTCCCCTCCAAGATGGATCTGGCGCACAAAAAGGCTGAGGTTACCTAATAGCAGCTCACAAAGACTTGGCAGCTGCTTTTGAGGTCTGCAACCTCTCAAGGCTCTCGTCAGCCTTGCTGCCAAAAAGGTGAGACCATTAAAAGGACATGTTCAAAAGGCGGTTCTGTACGTCTGGTGCGAAACCCGACTTCTGTAACCACGCAAATCTGCACATTACCGTGCTAGTGCCCACGGACCTGCTCACACTATCTACAGTGTCCAATCCTGATTCAAGGGATTCCTGCATGGCCTCCTTCCCATCTCTAACGATGGCTAGGAATCCTTCCCTTTCATCCCCTTCTGGTATGTGCTCTGCCGCCATTGCAATACACTCCCACAGATTGTACGAAAACTTTGCCAAGGCAAATGTGGATTTGGCTGATTTTAACGCCATACTCCCAGCTGAAAATACCTTCCGTGACCAGCCATCCACACGCTTATCATCCCTGTCCGGAGGGATAGAAGGGTATGCCAGTTTGTTAGAAGCTGTGGCTGCCTGTATGATCAAACTCTCAGGAGTGGGATGTTTAGAAAGATAGCCAGGGTCGCTACTGGCGTGGCGGTATTTTGAAGTGAGGGATTTATTCACTGGCGGAATAGAATCTGGAGTCTCCCAATTTTTGGCCACCCTATTTTGCAAGGCTACGTGAAAGGGTAGTATTGGGTCTTCAGTAGGACCATGATCCAATATGTCTGTCAGATTATCTTGGATGAATTGGCCTGGAGGTCTGGGACATCCTAAATAATCTATCACCTTTGTCATTAGCTGCAGGTATGATGGACTGACATGTTCTCCTGGTTCTGGCCTACCAAAGTCATTTTCAGGAGATGTATCAATGCCACTTGATTGTGTAGTGATTCAGCCAAATCCCTCATCCTGCTTTCTTCTGAAATCAGACATTCTGGGTATTTTGGGGTGCCATATTCCAGCCCAAAAGGTACATTCTCCTCATCAGATTTCTCCTGTTCCTCAAAAATTGAGGTCAGGGACTTGAAGAATTCCTTCCTAGGAAGAGGTTTGAAAATGGACTGTGATAGACATTTTTGAACCGCACGATTTGCATTTCTTGAAACCCGATCTCTGGGTCGTGGTCGGCGTCGAAGACAAGGACATATTTTGTTATATTTAGTTTATTCTCACAGAACTCGAGATGCGCCGAATCTCTGAAGCAACGTATACTGCGGAAAAACGGAACTGAGACCAACGGGCGCAGCGTGTGCTACTTATACACCCGATGACGTCACCCTCGAAGGAGGCCTTCGAGGGACCATCGACTCGACATCGACGCACGGCACCTCTGCCGAAATTTTTTTCCGAAGCAGCTAAAGCTGGATGGAATACATCTAAGATGAGGAATACGTTGGAGGACACAATCCACTCGAAATAATACTTTCATTTTGGCCAATCAGTGGAACTGTTGTTTTCTAGGAATAGGGGCATCCAGGGGGCAGCAGAAGTCCATAAAATTAGAATTTGAAATGTTTGTGGGTCATCACCTTTGCAACCTTCTGTAGTATACTAAGGTGTCACAATGTAGGTAAGGACATATTTAGTTTAGGGAGTAGGTGTTGGACAACTGACGAAAATAACCTATGTGTTATGATCCATCATTCACTGGTTTGCTTAGAACATACCCCAGTTGGTTATAATCCCTTTAGGTGTTCATCCAAGCCCAGAGACCTACTTATAAGGCAAATAAAAGAGCTTTGTGAATTCCGTCAAGTTTATAATTTACTAGCCTCCCTACAACTGACGGGAGTTGAGAGTGTGGGAAGCCTGTGTTGTATGGCCCGGAAGAGGCAGAAGAGAAGAAACAAATGTTTAATCGAAACTGAAGTAAGAGACACTGGACACAGCAGGTGATCACCCTTCTGTTAGGGAAGTGCAGCATTACATTTTCATCCCTGGGAGGGAAAATGTAAATGGAAGTAATGAGCTATGTTTCAGTCTGACAGTCTTTAATTTCCATTTGGCATTATGATATGATAGTTTATTTATATAGCGCCTATACACAATGTGTTTCAAAGTGCTTTAAGGCAAGGAAGGGAACAAGGGAAAATACGACGACATTCTTACAGGCCATGAACAGTAAGGATGTGAAATGAACTACCGTACTAGGCCTAACGACATTTCAGATAGTGCAAGTGTTAAGACATAGATAAGGGAGTGGGAGAGTGGGAAGGAAATGGAAACAGACAGGCGACTACCGTACTAGGCCTGACAACATTTCTGGTAGAGCCGGAGGAAAACAAAAGGTGAGGGAGAGGGGTGCAGAAAGGGAGGGGAGGAACTAAACAAGTGACTATCATACTAGGCCTGACAACGTTTCAGATAGTGCTGGAGGGAGGGGGGGCAACGGTAAGGGGATAGGGGAGCGACAGATGAGGTTGCTATCAAAGTAGGTCTAGGGACAATTCTGATAGAGTAAGTGCATAGAAGAAAGTAAGGGGAGGAGGGGAGGGGATAGGAAAAGGGAGACGGGAGGGGGGAGAGAACAGAGAGTAAGCAGTCAAAAAGAGTCGGGAAGCAAGAGAGGAGAGCGAATACAATTGCAGAAGCCAGTAGTAACACATAATGTTGCAAGCCAGGATACAAGATGAAGATGGAAAAGCATGATTCAGGGCCACCATGAGTACAAGATGCAAAGGAAGTCCAGCATGAGAGTTGAGAAGGGTGACGCACCATGAATCAATGAAGTCCATAAAAGTAAAATCCAGCATTGGCCACAAGATGGTGATGGTGAAACCAGAATGTATCAGAACAGACTCCTGTGTGCAGGAAGGGAGGGGGGTGCACAAGGGAACAACACGGGGGGACCAGAGAGGGTGGGGATGGCCTGTTGGGACAGAGTGTGTAAACACGTTGGTGCATGCTTACCTGCTGTTTTAGCAGGGGGTCGGACCCTGGATCCTCCTGGTCCAAACAGGTCCAAACAGCAATAGCCCTTCACTTTGGACACCCGGGCGAGAGACGACCTTCATCTAAGAGTTAAGAGCAGGAAGGAAGAGGTAGGGCTAAGAAGGTGGGCGAGGCTTAGGCCAGGTGACCTAGATCTACTTACACCTGCTCCCCAGTTGCAAAGGAAAAGAGGCTGGAGGGCTCCTTAAGTAGGGAAAAGAGCGGCAAGCAGGAAGGCACCCGGTGGGCGGGGCTTGCTAAGTGGTGAAAAGGAGTGGCAAGCAGGAAGGAACCAGGTGGGCGGGGCTTGCTAAGTGGTGAAAAGGAGCACCAAGCAGAAAGGCACCAGGTGGGCACAGCTTGCTAAGTGGTGAAAAGGAGTGTCAAGCAGGAAGGCACCAGGTGGGCGGGGCTTGCTAAGAGGTGAAAAGGAGCGGCAAGCAGTAAGGCACCAGGTGGGCGAGGCATGCTAAGTGGTGAAAAGGAGCAGCAACCAGGAAGGCACCAGGTGGGCAGGGCTTAGGCCAGGTGACCTAGATCCACTTACACCTGCTCCCCAGTTGCAAAGGAAAAGAGGCTGGAGGGCTCCTTAAGTAGGGAAAAGAGCGGCAAGCAGGAAGGCACCAGGTGGGCGGGGCTTGCTAAGTGGTGAAAAGGAGTGGCAAGCAGGAAGGAACCAGGTGGGCGGGGCTTGCTAAGTGGTGAAAAGGAGCACCAAGCAGAAAGGCACCAGGTGGGCACAGCTTGCTAAGTGGTGAAAAGGAGTGTCAAGCAGGAAGGCACCAGGTGGGCGGGGCTTGCTAAGAGGTGAAAAGGAGCGGCAAGCAGGAAGGCACCAGGTGGGCGAGGCTTGCTAAGTGGTGAAAAGGAGCAGCAACCAGGAAGGCACCAGGTGGGCAGGGCTTAGGCCAGGTGACCTAGATCCACTTACACCTGCTCCCCAGCTGCAAAGGAAAAGAGGCTGGAGGGCTCCTTAAGTAGGGAAAAGAGCGGCAAGCTGGAAGACACCAGGTGTGCGGGGCTTGCTAAGTGGTGAAAAAGGAGTGGCAAGCAGTGGGAAGTGGCATTTACACTGCACATTCATATAGAACTCTCTTGACCTGCCTTTGGCAAATGTCTTCCCAAGTGATAGCTGCCCTCTCCATAAGCCCTTCATTTACTTGTCTATTCTCCTTCTCCGTTTATTTATACCTAAGGTGATCAGTTTTCCTCTCAGATCCATAATGCCCACTTCGGTTATTATCTGGGTATAGTTTCCATTTCTTTGAAACATCATGTTGTCTTCAGACCTTTCTTCCCAGTGCAATCTTCCTCCATCATTATGCCTCTAACAGTCCCTTACCCTTGTAGTTGTTCTCTGCCCATTTCATGTTTTCTCATCCATGCTGCTGTCTCTCCAGTTTGCTTTCTCGTCCTTTCGTATTCCGATCATATCCTCTGCTCCTAAGTCTATTTTTTCCATGCTCCTTATTTCTCTAATCTTTTCTGCTTTACCTTTCCTCTGGTATCTCCTTTATTGTCCTTCCATCCAATACTGGTATATTCCAGTATCATTTTAAAATCCACTGCATTTTCTTAAGTTTATCACCCTTCCAAGCTCCTTCAGCATTTCACTACTTAGTATTCTGTCCAGTTTGTTTCAGCAGGTTGATTTTGGAATTCTCTTCACTCATTTACCACAGAATTTATATCTCTGTATTTTAATAACAGTTTCCTTCTGGTGTTCAGTTATACCCGTCTATAGGACTATAGGACTGTATATCAGTTTCAGATACCCATTCAATCCATTTTGACCAGTGGTTGCCAGTCCAGTCTTCTCGGTCTACTGCCCTGGGTGACTGTCACTTTCTGCATCCTGCAGAGGTAGTCTTCTGTCAGTTTCCTAAACGTATAGTGGTCGAGCTGAATTTCTTCTAGTCTACGCGTTCTATGACCCATGCCACTTCCCTGCATGGGTGCTACACCATCCAATGTTATAACTCCTCTTTGAATCCTCACCTCCACTAGGACCAATCCAAGGCTCAATTGCCTCTCTCCTCCACTTCTGTGTATCCCCCACCTCATGCTTCTATAATGCCCAAATAACGGAAGAGTTGCTACAGCGGACGTCTAAATGCCAGTGTTTATAAGCAAAATGCTCTTGTGAAAGAAGTGCATTTAATAATACTGTGCTCTTTGCCACTCCCTGGGTTCTGGTACAGAGCAGAGGGGCATTATAGCCATATCAATAAATAAGAAACTCAAGTGTACGTTAAAGGACCACATCAAAATGTTTGCACATGGGAGGCATGGCCTGGCTGGAGGCTGATGGCGGTGTGAGCCCATGAGCTCTGCAGCCCTGAGGAGGGTAAATGGTAATTAAAGCCTCATTTCATCTCGACCTGCAGCCACAAAGCTGGGGATTGAGATCTGAACCCTCCGGTATCCGGTGCCATGAGTTTCTGGAGCTGGGGAGATGGCAGTTACTCCGAAACCAGCGCTGACCTAGAGCGAGAACAGTGCGGCCGCCGGCATGGTGTGGTTGGGAGCCCCGACCGGAGAGGTGCCCACCAATGCGCTTGAGCCCAGCCGTTGTTAGAGGCACTGGCCAGAATGGGGGACAGCGACACGCTGCAGCGGTTTGACTGCCTGGTGGGGAGCAGTGACGTGACCCACTGGTTGCCGAGGCAGAGACAGCAGAGCGCAGACTCGGCTCAGACCAAATCACTGTGCACCCCACCTCCCCAAGGAGCAGTGCAGCAGAGTAGGGAGAGCAGCTCCCTATGACAGCGGGAGTCCATCTGGGAAGCGGGCTCCACGACAAATGCTGTGTGGCTGGGCTGGGTGCCGGCAGATCCAGAGCGTGGAGAGTTAGAAAGCGGAGGGAGAGCCTCCCGTTATTGCAGTGGGGCTGACCTTCCCAAGAGGTCTGAGCTCCTGTGTTAGGGAAGATTTCCATTTATGGGTGATTTTCCCTCCAGTTGTGTAGCCCAACTTTTTTCTGTTGTCTGACCACCCTAGCCTGACTCTTGTCAGTGAAGCCCAGCCTTCTACTGTACTCCGCTGGGCTTTTGCTCATTTTGTTATGGGGAAACTGACATGCCCTTAAGACAGTAAGTACTGGGAGACTTTGTTTCCCTTAGTCTTTCACTTTGTTGCTATTTCTTAGTAACATTTTATCAGTGCACAAAGTACCTTATAGCACAGTGCACTGGGGTCCTCTTCACCTAGACATCCGTGATTGGTCCACCTCTGGAATGGCTATATGTGAGCAGATCTCCCATTGGTTTCTCTTTGTTTTGGCGCGAAGGAGATTTTGGATAAGAGAAGGCATCTTACACCCATTCCAGGTCGATCTTCCGAGTTCACAACGAACTTAGTAATGGAGCCAAGTTTCCAGAATAAACGAAGCAGCTCCGTGGAATCATTGGTGACCCGTTGGAAGGTTTGGCACCCTGAGCCTGCTGTTGTCCCGTCGGACCCCCCGTTGCTGATCGAACCTAGGCCTGCAAGGGCCCTTCAACCCATTGGAATAGTGGGAACAACTATTCTCGGCACCTCCAACTTAACATGTAAGCGAGCCTTTTTGGAAGTGTTCCTAGACCACCCAGTGAACTGACCAGCTTGTACAGGACCTTTGCCCTGGAGCTGCTGTCTCGAGTGTCGACTTGAGCTTTTGGAGGCTGTAAGCTCTGGGTATAAGGCACTCTCCTGCCGAGTTTCGTACACCTAGCATTCCTAGGTCTGGAATTAGGAGAGTCTGCCTGAACCCGAGCATACGCGGTCACTGTGTCGCCCATCTGTGGTGATGAAATTCCTGGGTTCCTTGCTCATGTGCCCCCGTGTCCTCAGACTCGCTGCAACGGAAATGGCCTGATCCCTTCATCAGGTGCGGAGAAATAACCACTGCCCCGCCACAGAATCATTCCTGGAACGCAGCCCGCGCAACTGCAGGATTTGAACCTGCGACCGAAGTGGACTCGACTTCTGAAGTTTGGTCCGGAGTGCGCCGAGGGTCGGTGAGTACTTGCAACCCTTACTGGTGGCCCCTGGCGGATCCATCAATTTTTACGCACGAGTGTCCCCTGAGGGCCACTCTTTTTTTATCGAGGTAGCCTGTGCTACTGAGCTATTCCCAATTCTTGGATCCTGTTCTGCCCTCTTGGGGAGACCCCCCTCAAATAGTGGGAACTTATTCTTCACTGCCTCATCCACCTTCTCGAGTCGCTACAGCCCCATGAAGAGACCCCGCTTTGACTTAACCGCACGATCGCGTGCGCCAGCAGCGAAAGTACTTTTGAGCTCAAGGCTCCACTCATTTTAGGGACTGCACTGCCTCTTAGTTTGGGTTTGAATTGTGAAGAACTGCCTAAACAATATTCGCACTGTATGACCCCCTTTCTTTGCAGGCCGTGGATCAATATTGTGTACTATTCCTTTAGGCCATTGGTTACTGCATATGTTTGCTAGATTAGTGTTGCGTTGGTTTTGTTATAACTGCTGAATAATTACTTTGTGTTTGACTTAAAATGCCTCTAATAAATGTATATCTATTTTGATATACACCTGAATGAGAGTCATTTGTGGTTTTGTTTACTGTGTGTGCTCATTGTGGGCTTTCGATCACCCTCACCCTTCCTGAGACCTAGTCTTGACCACCGCCAATGCTCCCATGATTGGTCTAGTTTGTCCAGAAGGTTACCCTGTTCCATGAAACTAGGCTGGCCTTCGGAACCTCTACCCACCAGGTCAGAGTTCAGAAACCCATCTTAACATCCGGTGCGGAGTGTATGCTGGAGATCTCATCGGAACTGAGTTGTCAAGGGACAGGCTGAGGAGTCTGAGGAATAGACTCTCCAATTTCGCCAAATACAGCAAGCGTGCTTTAACTGGTTTATCTGCAGAGTGAATTAAGCTACTCTCACTCCTGAGGGGATGATTGGAGGCTTCATTGCCACACTTGACTGGGTCAGCTGGCACCTTTTAGAGGCTGGAGTGGTGGTGGCGGAGAGCGGAAATGCAGGACACTACTTATTCCCACTAATGGCCAGGAACGCTGATCCTGCTTGAGGACGTCATGGGACGTGGCGCTCTCATCTAAATCTGAACTTTTTTTTGGGAACTACAACGGTGACTCCACCCCTTTTTCCCAGAAACCCTTATCTACTGCAGCCCGCGCGCATCTGCGCGCGCGCATCAAGTACGCGCTCTAAGTAGCGCTGTTTGCTGGCCAGGAACGCTGCTCCTGCTTGAGGACGTTGTGGGACGTGGCGCTCTCATCTAAATCTGGACTTTTTTTGGGAACTACAACGGTACTTGCATATTGTACTTTAATAGGGCGTCTACTATAATATTTAGCACAATATATACCATATACATTCTTTATATTTTCCAACTTTTACCTTCTTCGTAGGTGACTCTGCCCCTTTTTCCCCAGAAACCCTTATCTACTGACGCCCGCGCGCACCAAGTACGCGCTCTAAGTAGCGCTGTTTGCTGTTAGCTGGTTGCCAGTTGCTACCAATAACTTAAAAATGTGCAAAAGGGAGGGAACTTGGTAAGGGAGCGATTAATTGTTGTTCATGGTTTGCCCGGTTATACACTCATTCAGCCATTTGTTCGTTGATTCTGAACTGGTTACCATATGGGATACATTACTCACCGTAATCGTATTTCTGATGCTTGTATCTGCTTAGATTCACATGCTGTGCATAGGCCGACATCTAGTGGAAGCTGCGGAGTATTACAGTTTGTTTTTCGAAAGTCGAAAATGGGCGTCGACACAGGCGTGCCAGTAATACTATCCCTAGTGTGACGTCCACTGTACCCAAGATCCCTCACGCGTGTAGGATCCTCAGATTGTATTTTTTCTGACATGAGGAAGCATGAGGAGTAGCGTGAGTACAGATAATCCAAGCAGATAGACAGAAAGGTAAGACTACAAGCAATCATGCGCCTTCTCTCGGAGGGGAGGAAGGGTGGGTCGCATGTGAATCTAAGCAGATACAAGCATCAGAAGAACTAGTTACTCTTACCTTGTAACGTTCTTTCGATGGGATGTTCCTCCGACGTATTCCTTATCTTAGATATAAATCCTTCAGCTTTGCTGGCCTCGGAAAATTTTTTCGCCAGAGGGCGCTGCGCGTCGATGATCGCCGAGTCGATGACCCTCGACGGCCTCCGTGCCGACGTCGACGTCATCCTGCCTATAAAGGCCGCGCGCAGCGTCCGTTGCTCAGTTCCGTTTTGTAGTCCCCAGTAATGTTTTTGGATTAGACTAATCACCTTGAAGGAGCATAGGCTGCAAACCCACAGGAAGTCATACTGCGGGGATGGATGGGAGGGTCGATAAGGAATACGTCGGAGGAACATCCCATCGAAAGAACGTTACAAGGTAAGAGTAACTAGTTCTTCGAAGGGATTGTGTCCTCCGACGTATTCCTTATCTTAGATAGACTCCCATAGCAGTGGTATTGTGACTGGAGGCGGGAGTAATAAAAGTTATGTTACCCTTCCAGAATGGACAGAGTGTAACACAGCCTTGCCGAATCTAGTTTCTTGACTAGAGGAGGAATCCAGGCTATAGAATTTGGTAAATGTATGTGCGGACGACCATGTGGCAGCCGCACATATATCTCGAATTGGCACCCCTCTTTGAAGGGCTGAGGATGTTGCGATACCCCTGGTAGAATGAGCCCTTAGATTTTGAGGAGGCTCCTTTCCTGCCAATTTGTAGCACTCCAGAATGGCTAAAATAATCCATCTGGAGATGGTTTGTTTTGTTATTGGAAGGCCCAACTTATGTCCTGCATAACCTACAAAGAGTTGGTCTGCTTGTCTGATCTTAGCCAATCTGCTGATATAGAAGCTCAAGGCTCGCTTAGGGTCCAGCCTGTGCAGTCTCTCTTCCTCCTTCCCCGGATGAGGAGGAGGGTAGAAAGAAGGTAATATAATCTTCTGAGTGATGTGAAACTCCGAGACTACCTTCGGGAGGAAGTTAGGCTTCACCTGAAGAACAACTTTGTCCTTGTAAAAGATTGTATGTGGAGGTTTACACGATAAGGCTTGCAACTCGCTAACCCTTCTAGCAGATGTCAATGCTATTAGCAAAACAGTTTTGAGGGTGAGAAGCTTCAATGAACAAGAGTGTAGTGGTTCAAAAGGGGCACCCTTTAGGAAGTTTAAAATTAGGTTTAAATCCCATAAGGGAACTTGAAAAGGTTTCGGGGGATAAACATTAGTTAATCCTTTTAGGTATTGTATTACCAATGGAATTTTGAAGTATGAAGGCTCCTCTGCAGTGCGCTTAAAGATTGATAGCGCTGCGAGATAGCCCTTAATTGTGCCAACCTGTAGGCCTGAATTAGCCAGGTAAAGTAAGAATGACAACACCATAGGTGTACCACAAGAAAAGGGTTCAATATTCTTTTCTCTGCACCAGCTGCAAAATTTGTTCCAACGGCAGCGGTATAGAGTTTTAGTTGCCGGCCTTCTGGCCGAAAGCAACACCTCCATAACATCATCCGGAAGGTCCCAATCCTTGTACCTCAACCTTTCAGACACCAAGCGTGAAGGTTGAGGGTCTTGATGGCTGGATGGAGAACCTGACCTTCCTTCTGCGAGAGAAGATCCTCTCTGTATGGCAGTCGAATTGGAGGGCAGATGGACATGTCTAGAAGGTCCGGGTACCACGTTCTCCTGGCCCAATCCGGGGCAATTAGGATCATGGTCTTCCGAAACCTTCTCAACCTCCTGATCATTTGAGGAATGACAGGGACCGGAGGGAACGCGTACAGAAGTGGGAACTCCCAGTCCACTACGAACGCATCTCCTAGAGCTCCTCTCGGGGGAAATTCCCTTGAGCAAAATCTGTCGCACTTCCTGTTGATACTGGTGGCGAACAGATCCACTTGAGGGGTTCCCCAAAGGGCGAAGATCTCTTGAAGGACTTCCTGAGCTATCTCCCACTCGTGAGAGACTGTGCTCTGCCTGCTCAGAGCGTCCGCTGTCAAGTTCTTCTCTCCGGCTAGGTGAATTGCCGATAGAGAGATTCCTTCCTGAATTGCCCAAAACCAGAGCTGCATCGCCTCTCTGCACAGTGGTAGTGAGCCTACGCCTCCTCTTTTGTTGAGGTAGTGCATGGCCACTGTATTGTCCGTCATTATTAGGACGTTTCTTCCCCGTACAGACGGCAGAAAAGCCTTCAGCGCTAGTCTGATGGCTCTCAGCTCCAACAGGTTGATATGTAGTCTGGACTCCGATGGAGACCAACGACCGCTGATGGTCAAGTCGTTGGCGTGAGCTCCCCACCCCGTGAGTGAGGCATCCGTGACTACTGTTATCTCCGGCCATGGTTGCCAAAACATTTCTCCTTTCAGGATGTTCTCCCGACAGGCCCACCACTGAAGGTCTCGGGCTACTTTGACCGGGATCCGAAGGAGATCTGTCATCCTTCCTGAGAACTGTGACCACTGAGTTCTCAGTGCCCACTGGAGGGATCTCATTCTCAGGCGAGCCTCCGGCACGAGGAATATGCAGGATGCCATGAGGCCTAGCAACCTCAGAAAGTCGTAGGCTGGGAGATATTGGGCATTCTGAAATCTGATGACCATCTGCAGAATATCTCGAGCCCTCACCTCTGGTGGCAAGGCTTTTCCCAGGGAAGTGTCCAGGACTGCTCCAATGAATTGGAGTCTCTGTGATGGTATCATCTGTGACTTCTTTAAATTGAGGGAGAAGCCCAGCTTGTGAAGGAAGTGGCAAACATAATCTAGTTGTCTCTGAGCCTGTTCCGAAGATACAGCTCTGATCAACCAATCGTCTAGGTAAGGGTAGACATGAATCCCTTCCCTCCTTAGACTTGCAGCCACAACCGACATTAGCTTGGTAAAGACCCTCGGGGCGGAGGTTAGCCCAAATGGCAGAACTCGAAATTGATAATGAGAGCTGCCAATTGCGAACCTCAGGTATCTCCTGTGCCTGGGATGGATCGGCACATGGAAATAAGCGTCCTGGAGGTCTAGAGATACCAACCAGTCCTGAAGCTGGAGGGCCTGAAGGATCTGAGAGAGAGTCACCATCTTGAACTTGTCCTTTCGGAGGAATTTGTTCAATTCCCGTAAGTCTAAGATGGGTCTCAGTCCTCCGTCCTTCTTCGGTATTATGAAGTAGGGGGAGTACCAACCCTTGTTCCTTTCCGCTACAGGTACCAGTTCTATGGCACCTTTCTCTAGCAGGTCTAAAACCTCCTGCAAGAGGAGCGGATCTGGAAGCTTCAAAGGGTTGTTCCCCGGTGGATGACTCTGAGGGATATGTAGGAAGGGCAGGCAGTAACCTTGGGCCACTGTCTCCAGAGCCCAAGCATCTGACGTAATAGCCTGCCATTCCGTCAGATGGTGAGTTAACCTGCCCCCTACTGGTGTTCTGTGAGGGGAGACCTCAGAGTGGTTTTGAAGCGGCTGATGCAGTTGCCGAAGGTAAAGTGGCTCCTGCTCCTGCGGGTGCGGCTTTCTTTCCCCTACCCCGTCCACCACGGGTAAATCTTCCTTGGCCTCTTTGAGCCGGTCGTCCCCTGCCCCTTCCATATGAGGAATAGTAACGAAAGGACCGTCCTCTCCACGATGATCCCGAAGGACGAAAGGTATTCTGACGGATAGCAGCTCCCAATGACTTGGCTGCTGCCTTGGACGTTTGCAGTTTCTCCAAACTGTCATCCGCCTTCTTTCCAAAGAGGGTAGAACCGTCAAAGGGCATATTCAAAAGCCTGGTCTGCACGTCAGAGGCAAAACCAGACTTCCTCAACCACGCATGCCTGCGGATTGTGGTACTTGCCGCCATGGCCCTGCTGATACTGTCAGCAGAATCTAGGCCAGTTTGTAGGGTCTCGCACATCGCATCTTTACCATCCCTGATGATGTTTAAAAATGCGTCCCTTTCCTCTCCTTCTTGGAGGCAGTCAGCCGCTGATGAAGCGCACTCCCAAAGGGTGTGGCTGAACCTAGCGAGCGTACAGGTCGCGTTAATAGACTTTAACGCCATGCTACAGGCAGAAAAAACCTTCTTAGCCATGGCATCATACTTTTTGTCATCCCTATCCTGCGGAGCAGTGGGGTATGCAGATGTGCTGCCTGATGAGGTTGCAGCCTGTACAACCAAGCTCTCAGGAGTAGGGTGTTTTGACAAATATTCAGGGTCAGAACTAGCCACCCTGTATTTTGTTGACAGTTTTTTATTTACTGCCGGGATAATTTCTGGCGTTTCCCAGTTTGTCAAAATCCTTCTCTGTAGAGCAGAGTGAAATGGAACCACAGGATCCTCCTGTGGGCCCTTGTCCAGTATGTCAGTGAGGTCATCCTGCTGAAAGGCAGGAGAAGGTGCAGACCAACCCATAAATTCTATGATTCTAGACATCAGAGCTCTATATGGAGTCTCCGCATGTTCTCCTGGGTCTGGTTTGATAAATTCTGCTTCAGGAGAAGTGTCCAAGCCACTAGCTTCCTGAAGTGCATCCTGAAGATTTTTTAATCTTCCTTCCTCAGAGGCGAAAGTCTCTGGCTCTGGTGATGTGGTCCTCTGTAAATCAATATCTTGGTCTGAATCCTCCCTTTCCTCAAAAATCGAGGTTAAAGGGGGATACATTGGTTTTTGGAATGGTATAAACCCCATTTCCAATGCAGAAGGAGCCATCATCACAGGCCTTGAAAACGTCGATGTCGTCGACACCGACGTGAAAGTACTCGAAGGCGCCGTGAAAAGCGTCGAGAAATGTGTACTAGGCCTCGAAGAACTCGAAAGGATCGGAGTCCTGCTCCAGAACGACGTCGACGTTCTCGGCGTCGAGTCGGAGGTCTTTTGTCTAACCGTTGGCTGTGGAGTAGCCGTGGTTCTTTCCTTCACCGGCGTCGATATCGGCGTCGACGTCGGCGTCGACTCGATCGACTGATGCGCCGATGAATCCTTCGACAACGGCGTCGATGGCGCCGACCTCTGTTTCGAAGGAGTTTTCGACGATGGCGTCGATGATGCTTTATCTCCCGATGGCTCGAGGCGCTTTCGGGTTGACTTTTCCGCCGGGTACTGCGACTCGCGGCGTTTAGATTTTTTGGGTTTTTTACCCGGGGTATCACCCTCAGCTGTCTTCGAGGGGGACGAGGCCGCTTTCTCGAAGACGCTTAGCATCTTTTTCCTGAATTCCTCCCACTCAGCTTGCGAGCTGCGTTTTGTGGGGCAATGAACTCTCTCAGGAGAACTCGACGAAGATGACGAAGGGGATCTCCTACGTCTCTTCTTCGAGTGTCTCGATGTCGACGAGTGGTGGGAGCCACTTCGTGATCTAGATCGAGAGTGTTTTTTATGGTGAGGAGACGAACGTCTCGACTCTACCGAAGAAGCTTTCGAGGAAGTTAAAGTTGACCTACCTCTCTCGAGCTTCCCCCTACGCTCCTTCAAGGCTTTCGCCGTCATGGAAAGGCATTCCTCACACTCCGAACTCTGGTGCGTGATTCCCAGACACCACAAACAGACCCTGTGAGGGTCCGTCAACGACATTTTCTTCCCGCAGTCTCGGCACTTTTTGAAACCGGACCGAGGGGTCGTCGGGTCGGAGGAGGATGCCATCGATATCGAGGTAAATAGTAGTTATTATATACGTTATCTTGACGAGAACTGAGCAACGGTGTTCCGAGGCACAACGAAGCGCGGAAAAACGGAACTGAGCAACGGACGCTGCGCGCGGCCTTTATAGGCAGGATGACGTCGACGTCGGCACGGAGGCCGTCGAGGGTCATCGACTCGGCGATCATCGACGCGCAGCGCCCTCTGGCGAAAAATTTTTCCGAGGCCAGCAAAGCTGAAGGATTTATATCTAAGATAAGGAATACGTCGGAGGACACAATCCCTTCGAAATACGATTACGGTGAGTAATGTATCCCTTCTGAGGCTTGTGGAATCTGCTTAGATCACATGCTGTGCATAGATTAGCGAGCAGTACCAGAAGAAGGAGGTGGGATGTGAGAAGGGTCATGAGCAAACAGGTGTCTTAGAACCGCTTGTCCCACTTGTGTATCTGTCTTGGAATGAGTGTCAATGCAGTAATGCTGAGTAAAAGTGTGAATAGAGCTCCAAGTAGCCGCTTTGCAAATGGTGTCGAGGGGAACATTTGCAATGAAAGCCAGAGTGGCACCAATGCCTCTAGTAGAGTGGGCCCTTGGCGTAAAAGGCAGAGTCTTTTCAGAAAGAGAGTAACACAGCTGTATACAGTTGATAATCCACTTCGAGATAGCGCCCTTAGAGACGCGATCCCCCTCTCTGCCTGTAGCTACGGAGACAAACAGTTGATCTGTTTTCCTTAGCGGTCTGGTTTTATTTACATAGTATAGGACCGCCCTACGCACATCTAGGGTGTGTAGTTTCACCTCAGCCGAGCTTTGCGGGTTTTGGAAGAAAGCCGGAAGCTCGATGGACTGGTTTACATGGAACTTGGATATGAATTTAGGTGAGAACCTAGGGTGTGTGCGTAAAACCAGTTTGTCCTTGTGGATAGTAAAGAAAGGATCCTGCACTGACAGAGCCTGAATTTCACTGACCCTTCTTATGGAGGTAATGGCTACTAAGAAGGCCGTTTTATAAGTCAGGTGTTTGAGACTACTTTTATGCATGGGTTCGAATGGGGGTCCCATGAGCTTAGCTAGCACCACGTTGAGGTCCCATCCTGGCGGTGGGTTCGAAATAGGAGGGTGAAGTCTCTTTACTCCTTCCATGAAGGCTTTAACCACTGGTACTTTCCACCACGAGACCTTGTTATGGGATGTGGTGTAAGCCGAGAGGGCTGCCAGGTGTACTTTCAGCGAGTTAAAAACCAACCCTGCATCCAGCAGGTGGAGCATGTATGTCACAACGTTGGAAGGAGTGCAATCAACCGGGTTGATTTGTTTATTCTGGCACCAGATAACGAATCTTTTCCACTTATCAAAGTAACAGTGCCTTGTATTTGGTTTCCTGGACTCCTTTAGAATGTCCATACACCTCTGTGGTAATTTGAGATGTCCAAACTCTATGACTTCAGGAGCCATGCTGCTAGGTTCATAGAGTTGGGTTCCTGATGCACTGTTTGACCCTGTTGCTGGGACAGTAGGTTGTACCAGGCTGGGAGTCTGATGGGCTCGCACACCGCCATCCTGCGTAGGTGTGGAAACCATGGTTGTCTCGCCCATATGGGAGCAACTAGGATGAGCGTCATCGATTCCTTGTTCATCTTGTACACCACCTTCCTGATGAGAGGAGTTGGTGGAAAAGCGTACGCAAACATCCCTGACCAGTTCATCCACAGGGCATTCCCTTGGGAGTCCGGCTGGGGGAACCTGGATGCAAATCCTGGGCATTGTTTGTTTTCGCTTGTGGCGAATAGGTCTATAGTGGGGAAACCCCACTGAGAGAAGAGATCTTCTACTACGTCTCTGTGAAGGACCCATTCGTGTTCTTCTGGGAGGGAGTCTCTGCTTAGAGCATCCGCTAGGGAATTGAGCTCCCCTGGAACATGTTGCGATGACAGGAAGATGTTCCGTCTGAGTGCCCATATCCATATTTTCTGGGCCAGCTTGGACAGATTTGGCGAACGAGTCCCCCCTTGCTTGTTCAGATAGAACATGGCTGTCGTGCTGTCCGTCCTGCTCTGCACCGACAAGTTCAGTAGATGGGGCTCGAACGCCTTTAGCGCTCGGAATACTGCCAGAAGCTCTAGCAGATTGATGTGGTTCTTGGCTACTGAGTGAGACCAGAGACCCTGAGCTGTGTGGTGGAGAAGGTGAGCTCCCCACCCAGTTAGGCATGCATCTGTAGTCACCACGGCTTGTACTTCGGGATCGTAAAAGGGTTTCCCCTTTGCGAGATTCTCTCTTGTCCACCAGTGTAGGCTCTGTACGAGTGTTGGCGAAACGACCACTAGATCGTCCCACTGACCACTTGCCTGAGACCACTGTTTCGCCAACCATTCCTGCATGGGACGCATGCGCAGACGCGCGTGGGGGACCAGGTAAATGCAGGACGCCATCATGCCCAGTAACCGCATAGCTTTGCGTACTGTTATCTGTTGACCTGACTGATAAGGCGGAATTTGCAGAAGTATATTGCGAATTCTCTCTTCCGAAGGGAAGGTCAATCCTTTCTGAGTATCTAGGATAGCTCCTAGAAACTGTTTTGAGGTGCTTGGCACCAGACTTGACTTTTTCTTGTTGATAGAGAAGCCTAATTCGTGGAGGAGGTCGATAGTCCTCTGAATGTTTGACCTGCAAATTCCTGGGGTTTCCCCCGTTATGAGCCAGTCGTCCAGATAAGGGTACACCGGGATTGCCTCCCTGCGTAGGTGTGCAGCCGCCACCGCCAGTACCTTGGTGAATACCCTTGGTGCTGAAGCTATCCCGAAGGGCAGTACCTTGAATTGGTAGTGGCGACTGTCCACCTTGAAGCGCAAGTACTTTTTGTGCGCTGGGAGCATGGAAATATGAAAATAAGCATCTTTCATATCCAAGGTTGCCATGTAATCCCCCTTTTTTAGGAGGGGGATTACCTCTTGTAGCGTGGTCATACGGAATTTTTGGGGCTTGACATACTTGTTGGCAGGCCGTAGGTCCAATACTGGGCGCATTGTCAAATCTTTTTTTGGCACAAGGAAGTAAGTTGAATAGATACCCTTGTTTACCTGGTGTCCTGGGACGAGTTCTATCGCGTCCTTTTCTAGCAGAATGGCGATCTCCTCGAGAAGGATCCTTTGATGCTCTAGGGAGTGCACTCTTTGTCGTGGAGGATGGTTCCGGGGACGCTGCAGTAGTTCTATACAATATCCTGCGGATACTGTTGACAGCACCCATCTGTCTGAGGTGATCCCTTCCCAAGCTTGGGTGAAGGTGGAAATGCGTCCCCCTACCGGGGTTGCGTGACAAGGGACCCTGAACTGAGCGTCACTGTTTTGGTGGAGGCGTGCCACCTCCCTTGTTGGGGCTGCCTCTGCCTCTTCCACGACCTCTCTTGTTACCCCTGCCGTAACTCTGGGTAGACTGCTGGTTGTTATTCCATTGTGTACCCTGTCCCTGGGCATAGTTGCCTCTTTGTGAATTTTGGCCGCGTGGGCGACGAAAATTACTGTTCCCCCTCTGGTTAGGGGGTTTGTTGGTAAGCTGGCCAAGGGATTTGAGAGTCTCATATTCATCTTTGGCATTTTTAAGTGCGTCTTCGACCGCTTTCCCAAACAATAGGTCGGGTTCCACTGGCTTGTCTATTAAAGAAGCCTGGGTTTCTGTCTTGAATCCTGACTGCCGTAACCACGCATGTCTCTTGATAACAGTACCTTCTGCTATCAATCTCCCTGCGTTGTCAGCGGCGTCGAAAGTTGCTTTTAAAATGCAACCAGACACGGCTCTCCCCTCTGCCGAGATCCGAGCCAGCTGGCCCTTTAACGGTTCTGGAGCAGAGGCAATGAGCGCCGCGACTTCTTCCCATTGATGGCAATTGTAACTAGCCAACAGGGTGGTGGAGTTCGCAATCCTTGCTTGGTAGGCGGACGTTGAGGCTACCTTCCTGCCAAACCCGTAAAGTTTTTTGCTCTCCTTGTCGGGAGGAGCTTCTGATGAAGATAAGGGCGTGCCAGCCCTTTTTCTAGTGTTGGTAACCACTAGGGAATCTGGTTTAAGATGTCCCCTTATATACAGAGGGTCAGACTGGGCTGCCCGGAAAATCTTCTCAATTCTGGGGTTGACAGCTCTGGTGAGGTTAGGATTCACCAGGGAAGGATCTATTCTTCGTTGGATGGATTTGAGGACAGGGATGGTCTGTGCGACCGGTCTTCTCTCTCCTACAAACTCCTCCGCGAAGTCCCTTTCCTCCTGTACACCGTGGGTGTCGATGTGGAAGTGTTCCGCTGCTCGAGCGAGAACCTCGTTAAGGAGGGGCTGGTTATCAACTGGAGAGTCGGTAACTGGGGCTTCGCTTTGTACTGGGGAATCTACTCTGTAAATTTCCTGCTCATCTTCTCCCTCCTCCAGGTCCTCATCCTCTGCATAGTAATCTGTCCCGGTTTGTTCTTCCATAATTTCAAACTCCTGGTCCTCTTCAGGGAAAACTTGTCCCTGGTAACTGGGGAGTGGAGTAGAATATGGAGTGGAGTAAGGCTGAACCTCGAAGGGTTCAGGTCTTTCGAACCGGGGCTTTTTACTTAGCGGGATAGGATCGGAGGAGCCTGAGGGTGTGGCCCCTTGAGGGTTATATGAAAGAAAGTGGTCTGGGTTCTTATCATAAAAATCAGCCAAGGAAGACATCCTAGACATAACCCTGTCTATGTCTTCACTGGACCATTCCCTGGAACAGGGTATTACTTTAGTAGGTGATGATTTATGGGATTTTTGAAGGGTAGACTTGTGTTTGCTTGTCTGCCTAGGGTGAGAGGATGGCTTTACAGGGGTGGAAGGCTGTGCTTTCCGCTGTTTCCCCCCCTCCCCGTGCGTGGAAAAATGTTTTCCCTGTCCCTTGGAGGCCCCAGAGACTTTCGACGCCTGGCGCCGAGGGTCTGGAGAGGTATCTGTGTGCTTCGGGCGTGGGGCCTCACTGGTGTTAACCGCGGTCTCGGTATCTTGGAGCGCGGCTTGGGGGTGGAAGTCGTCTTCGTCTCCCGACGATCGAACTTCCGTTAATGTGTGTAGCGAGGCACTCTTGGCAAGAGTGGATGATTGCCTTGCGTCGTGAGGTGATCTCGATCGAGAGCGCCCAGAGGACACCGAGTCGGACCGTTCTTTTTGTGCCTCCTTCCGGGAAGTCGACGTCGTCGAAGTCCGGTTGGTCTTAGTGTGTTTAGTGTGTGTTAGGTGTGTAGCGCTTGCGTCGCCGGGGGTCTTCCCCATAGCCGCCCTGCCGGACGACCTTCCGAGGTCGGGGACCTGCGCTCGCCGGCTGTCTTTCGACGCCGTAATGCCCTCGCCGTCCGAAAGTACGGCGTCGCTGCCATCGCTGAAGGCGCCCTCCGCTGCCATGGCCTCCTGCCTGGCGTGGTGGGCCCAACGCTTTGTCGAACGGTCCTTAAGTGTCTTAGGTTTAAACCTACTACACGCTCTGCAGTTCGCTTCGGGGTGATCCCTCGGCAAGCAGAGATTGCACGTGGCGTGCCTGTCGACCCAAGGGTATTTGCGATTGCACTTGGGGCAGAATTGAAAAGGGGTACCCTCCATACGCACCTTAAGGCAGCGGGCTGCTAAGTGTAGGAATATATAAATGTAACTATATATCAAGAGTGAAGAGTATGTACCACCCCCCACTCTCCCTACTTGTAAGGGCCGAGGCCAGCGGCCTACTAGGCCCGGGCCGAGGCCAGCGGCCTTCCGAGGCCCAGATCCGTCGTGCAGCAGTCGACGGTCGATGACTTCTCCAGCCGTCGTCGAGGTTGAGGGTCGACGTTGGGGTGGGGAAGGGAATGAATAAGAATTATAATTATAATAACAGCAAAAGTAAGGCTAAGGCCAGGGAACTCCGCAAGATGCTTCCGACCAGTATGGCGGAAAAAAACAATCTGAGGATCCTACACGCGTGAGGGATCTTGGGTACAGTGGACGTCACACTAGGGATAGTATTACTGGCACGCCTGTGTCGACGCCCATTTTCGACTTTCGAAAAACAAACTGTAATACTCCGCAGCTTCCACTAGATGTCGGCCTATGCACAGCATGTGATCTAAGCAGATTCCACAAGCCTCAGAAACACTGTTTCTACTCTTCTACTGTTAAGGCGTTTATAATTCTAAATTCAAAACGCCACCAACCACTGCTACCTCCTCCCTGAGCTCACTACGTTATACTACTATTGATGCAAATATGGCAAGCGGATTAAGAAGTGTTAAGGGCAAATTACTCACCTTTTTCCCGCTTTCAGCTAGTAACAGACTCGCTTGTATGCCTTGGGAAAACCGCATACAACGAACCAGCAGTTTCTGAAGCTCACGCTGTGATACCTCTTAAAGAAGAGCTATCCACGCCTTGTCCTGCTGCACATACTGTTCAAGTACATGCACAGGAAAAATCATTGATCCCCACACACACTCAGTCTCATGTACCTTCTGTACCTCTTACCTCTCCTCCCTCCATCCATCAGCCCCGAAGTACGTAAGGCCATTGATGACTTCAAAAGCTGTTCTGAATCACCTCTGGCCCTCGAGACTGATAAAAGGCAATTTGATTTAACAATGGAGAAAATGGAGGCGTTAGACAAGGCTGTTTGTCATTATATTGGCACCTTGACACCAATAGTATTTAATTCGGTAAAAAAGCACATGGCCTTTCAATCGACCTTACCGCGTCACTCAAAAAGTCTCTTGGACATGAGCATTGAACTTGTTGACGATATAAATAAAGAGCGACTTCCATCGCAAATCATCTTTTCTCCTGAACCGGTGTTAGCATACGATAAATCTGCTCACCCATCACCATCCCCTGACGAGAGTCAAATACAACATTCCCCTGGTTCCTTTCCTGTGATTATTCGGATCTTAGATTTACTTGATAAAGGCCATGATCTGACTCACCTTGAATTGAAGGACATTAAATCGATGCTCTTATGTCTGCAAAGATGGATCGCATCGAAGGGTTCATTATAGCAGCTGAAACATTAAAAAATCTTAATCTAGAGCCTACTTTGAACCATTCATCTGTGGCCAATCCGATTCTGAAAAATAAAAACTCCTATACCTTCCCTATCCTCCATGGAAGTATCACTAAATCCTGTTGCATGCAAATGCCCAAACTTTCCAAAGGAGCTAACAACAGCCATAGAAAAAATTAACACAATCATAGCACTACACACCCCAATAGCTACCTTTTCCAAAAATGGCCCTGATAGCCCAACTGCTCGGCTCAAAGTATTTGAACAAATGCAGTCAGATCCACAGGAACACACTCCGACTGAGAAGCCCCAGGGTTTCATGTCTAGGAGAGCTAAAAAACTCCATCAAAGGGCTATTAAAAGGAACGCTAGAAGGAAAAATAATGCACCAATGAAAGGCTCCGATTTACAAACTGATCCAATTAATCAGTCTCCACTTATCATTGCTGAAACATCAACAGATGAGGATCATATAGATCTTCAACAACTTTCAAATGAAAGCCAAGAAGCCTTAATTTCATCTACAACACCTAATTTGAAACTAATCGATGAATCAACAAATCCTTCAAAAATATCTGTGACGACTGCTAAAGTAAACTCACTTAAAGAAATTAAACCTGTTGATTCCGACATTAAAGAAATGGAAACAAATCCTAACGAGTTTAATGTCGTACCAACATCGACCAAACGAAGAAACGAAAAAAATAATGTAATGTCAAAAAACTCACCTGCGTGCCTGGAGCTCTCAAATGACCAGGTCTCGACACAATTGACGGGAGTTAAATCGAACCTGACCAATTATTTTCCAATATGTGGCAGAATTCGAACTACCCGTCATGACGATACTCTGCCTTTGGAGCCTTCAACCACTGCAATGACAAAAACGTATAGCAAAGTCTGCACAAACAATTCTAATTCTGTTCCAGTCTCCACATGAATAACTGACCCCCCTAACATCATTGGTCCTACGACCGTAGTAAATCGACGAGAAAACGAGCTACACGCACCTCCACTGTTACCAGCACAAATACCATTTTTACACCTGAGCAACGCAAACTTGACTACCATCAAGCCACCACCATCTGCTTCTTCCGAGTCTACTATTGAATCCAATTGTTCCACTATCAGGACTGGTAAAATAGACCTCTCCAGTATAGCTCGACCTGAGATAGTAGTCAATGGCCTTGGAAAGTAACATTATTCTCATCGTCACCTTCCATGGACTCACTTTCTCTGATTACAAATAATCAGGATTTGCATACTGCACTTCCATCCTCTGCGCAGAACTGCACACTGGTGCATGGTCCTCCGGCACATAGACATATTTCAGAATTTCAAACTTCTACAATGTTAACTCATCACGTCATCTTAGACATCTTGAGGAAGGAACTCTATCAGAGATCCATGAAAGCTAATCCCGATAATGAACTACCAAGTGAAAATTCGATCAATACGATCAATCACGTCCCCTCTGCTGATAATGTCTCTTGACCCTCACATAAAATCATTTGATCGCCTACATGAAAAGACAGAATACACTATCACAGAAAAATATCATCTTATAGGATTTGAAGGAAAGCGTGACTTACTTGGCACAAATCGTATTAACCGAGCCTTCCTCTTGACACTCTTTAGTCGAATCCCTCAACTATGGATGTTTAAATCAGAAGACATCCTGAGAGTATCTTTATCCTTGGGAAATAACTACTGTGCCGTGTGTTACTTGTCTTCTGAGGCTGTCATGAAATATTTATGGTTTAACAGGGAAGGCATTAAAGAAGAAGGCCTTGTTCTAACCTCAATGGAAAATGAACAAGAAGCAATGAAATTCATCCAGTATGAATGTCCTCAGGTTTCCATATCCGATTCACATCTATTTCGCGATCTAAAACTAATGAGGTTGGAAATGGAGCTATTAAAAAACTTCTGATTAAAGCAGGCATTTCACATGACCTCCCGTGGCTTGCTCCAATGCTCAACTCTTTCTTCAAATCTAAGGACTTATCGTCCACATCGTAGCTGCCTATAAAAACTTCCCTATCTTTTCAATCTTGGAACTCGTGTGGATTCCTTAATCTTATGAAATGGCATTCAACGTTAGACTGCCTTAATCGTCCATCAATAATAATGATCCAAGAAACTATGAAAACCACTGTCTTTTCTCTACCTGATTATACAACGTATTGCATCCCTGCCATACGAACTTCCGTTGGTCGTCCCTACGGAGGTATCCTGATAGCAGTAGACAATGCCTTGATGTTTAATTCGAATATTGTTTGGACAGCTAACAACCTGCTTGCGATACTGCTAGAGACAAATATCCATGGGCATTGCTACTTAATTGTTATTACAATTTATTGGAATCCGGTCCATACTTGAATCGACAAGATGATTGATATAGTTGAGAACTGTTTAGAATTTGTAACCCATGAATACGAAAACATTGAAATAATACTAGGTGGAGACTTTAACTGTGAATGTAGGACCAACAATGAACTTTGCGGCTCTACAAGCAATTCACTATCGAAACGTAGAGGCACAATATGGAGGACCTTTTTAAAAGACTGGGATTTGGATATTATTCCACCTGATCAAAAATCAACTTGGACCACATGGTCAAGAGATGCAAAAACCTCCACGATCGACTTTATATTTGTCACTCACAGCTTGCTTATAACCTCACTACCCTTAAAAATCACTACGATGCCATTCGGAGATCATGCACAGCTATTGGGCAATCTAAAACTCAACTTCTCCATCACAGCAGTTGACCCTTCTAATACGCTGTGCGAAGTAGATCGTCCAAAAATCTCCCTTAGATGGACTCAAGCTCTATGCAAACAATTCATACAATATGTAAAGTTGGCTATTGCCGACCGCAACATTAATGAAAGAATTTCTGTGAGTGCTATCGAACAGCTCTATGCTGAAATAATCCATACAGCGCTATTACACTTTAGCAAATAAAGTACTGTCATTAAAAATCGGCACCTATTTGACCCCCTCTGTAAAATACAGAAGCGAGAAAAAAATAAGGCCCTAAGAGCTTTGAAAAAAAACAATGAACTCCCCCGTGAAATGTATTTAACACAGCGAAATCGCATTGTAACTTCATACAAACAAAATCTAAAACAGATAAGGATACGAAGAAACAATGAGCTTAATTACAATCTTATTGGAGCCATAACAGCTCACGACACACGAACCATCTGGCGAACAATTAAAAGCAATAAAGCCCAAGTGTCACTCTTAATGCCCAACGCTATATCTGAATCCACCTGGCACTCCTATATCACGAACAAATTTCGGATACCAGACCAATATTTGAATATTTCCACTACTCCGCTAATATATCAAGATCTTCCACGTTTAAACTGGACCATTGCCGATATTAAGTGGGCTATATCCAAACTTACCTATTCTAGATCAGCTGGTCCTGATGGCTTCCCTCCATGCCTGTACAAAGCGGACCCGGATCTATGGGCAATGATCATAAATAACAAATTTCAGGTCATTCTTAATTCGGGAATAATTCCTGCTTCATGGCTTTCGGCTAACATCATACCGATATTTAAAAAGGGAGATGCCGCCCTGCCACAGAATTACCGGCCAATTGCCTTAATTGACACTGTAGCGTAACTATTTGCAATTCTCCTTCTTTACGATCTCGAAAAACATATCGAAATGCACTAACTACACTCCAAATATCAAACTGGGTTCAGGAAATGAATGAGCACCTCGCTTAACGCCATGATAATGGCATTTGCCATTGCAGGAGCAAAAAAAACATCATCGAATCCGGTTTATATCGCCCTCATCGATATGTCTTCAGCCTTCGACACTGTGATACGGAACCTATTGTGGGCTAAATTAACTGAAATGGGAATTCCTCCTGTGCTAATTTATTTGTTTATAGCCCTACACACCAATACTTCTTATAAAATCAAGCTTACTTCAGAAGGGCGTACAACTAAACCTATCACCACTGAAATAGGCTTAAAGCAAGGTTGCAATTTAGCCGCTACCTTTTTCAATTTATATCTTGCAGAGCTCGATAAAGGATGGGATGCAAAAAACCTGTTCTCTGTGAAAACCGGCCTTATTCGTCTAAAATGGCTCGCTTTCGCAGATGATATCATACTATTTGATCCAACTCCGGTAGGCCTTCAAATCAAACTACGGTTATTTGAAGAATTTGCAATGCACATAACTTAACGCCTAATCCTGCCAAAACAGCAGTAATGAAATTTGGGGTCCAGAAGCGAACTGGAAAGTTCCAATGGCATATTATGCGAACCACCATCCCCTCTATTGTAGAAACGATCTACCTAGGGTACTACTTATCAGAGATACATTCCATCAAATTGTGGACTATTTAAATAATAAAATTAGACCACTCACATCGCAGTTCAAAGTAATACATGCGAAATACTGCAAGTTTTCACTAACTCCTCTTATCGAGTTTTTTACGTTGAAAATTGAAAGCGTTAACCTTTATTCACTTGATATATGTTTGGTTGAAATGGGTATGATCTTGGACCAACTGCAAGGGACAGCCTTGAAACGTGCTATGTTGCTTCCAATGTCACTACCCAACGCAGTTCTAAGGCATGAGTTGGGCCTAGTGGCGTTATCATCTCGTTGGAAATGGCGACTTCTAACTAATTTTGCGAAAATAAGCTATCCTAGAGTGAATTCCCTATATGTTGAAAAGAAGCAAACATTTGATCTAATGCCAACGACCTCGATGGCCCAATATTTGACAAGAATACATGTTATTCTCAATGAGGCCAATATCACAGTGGATGACGTTCATACTAGACCTGCGTATGCTAAAAAAAAGCTGTTTGAACTTGATTGGAGCATAACCATCAATCAAATAGGATCTTACAAACTATAAGGAATATTACCTATTCACACAAAAACGTATACCGAGATATGATCACATTGTCTTATTCCCTTGTAACCATACCCGCAAGGTCTTCCTACGGTTCATATTTAACTTGTTAGATACTAAAGAAAGAATTTCGAATTGGGCTAGTTACAAGATGAACGTAGTAAATAAGCATTGCAGATTTCCTACGTGTACTGAAACTATCAAAACACTAAAGCATTTGATTTTATACTGCCCTCATTTTAAACATCAAAGAACTGTTTTACTTATGGAATTTGTAAACATCAATTTCATTGATTGCTTAGTATTTCTTTGGGCCAGAATGATGCAAGGCAATCATAAACCTCTTATTTATGCCTTAACAAGTCTATGTAAATCAATAGAAAAGAACTAGACAACTATGTTAACATCACTGCTTGACAAACTAAATAGGCTAACCCATCAATTCAGGCGAAGTGATATACTATTGATGTTACATTCTAAACCTGTGTATGTTTGTGTCTTCATTCCTTACCTTTTTTTCTTTTTTGCAAAGTCAAACCTTGTCTCTTGTTATAGGCAATGTTTTATAATGAAATTTTTATTGAATGATGATTTTAAATTTTGGTGTTAAGTATATTGCAATGTTTATTTAACATTTTTATTTAACATTTCTATTTTTGTAAAGATTTTGTTACCTTGTAATAGAATCAAGCATAAATAAAATAATAAAAAATATTCCCACTAATGGTGCAAGTGACCAGTTGCTGGCCTTGACGCAGGGTACAAGGACTGAGCTGTTCACCTAGCCTTGCATTCTGAAGCATTTCATCCTACAGCGCTATGCCCCTGGTCTGCTGAGCTGGAGTTTGAGCTGTTCCTCTGCTGGAGGTGAAGGTAGGTGCAAGGCTTAAAGAGGAGGGGCTTAGTGCGGAAGGAGAAGGACCAGCTGGAGATGTACTGGTTTGCTTCTGGGGAAGACCCTGGTAGTCCCAGGGGGAACATCAGTGTACTTTTCCCACATTTCTAGCAGATTGTGGTGCCTTTCTCTGCTACAATCCACCTAGGCGCAGGATGAAGCCTAGTAAAGTTAAAGAAAAGCTGGTGACTTCTATCAAGAAGATGCTCCAACAGCCGAGGCCGGCTTCCGTTCCGGCGCCTGCTGTGGATGAGGATGCGTAACCTGCCACTAAAGGGGATATCCTACGCTTGTTTCAGTCAATACAGACGAAAAGGCCATCGAGAGTTACCTTTACGCTGCCCAAATAGTGCCTTTTCTAGAAAGCCAAGCAGCCACACATAGCCCAAAACAGTGGCTATATATAGAGCAGAATGCATTGTGGGCCCCCTACATTGATGGTGCTGGTTCTATCCGAGGACGCGGAGAGAAAAGAGTGGGGGCTTCCAACAGCTAGTACTAGAATGGAGTATTGGGACAAAGCTGCGCGACGGTACGCCACAACTACCTTCCCCTCTCCTATGATGGCTATATGGGGAAATAACAGATTCCCCCTGGGTTTGAGCATAGGTCGATTCCTCTGGTGGTCCAAGGGCAGGTATACAGGCAGGGCAGATGTTTAGAGACAATCATCCTCTCACATTTGAACAATGCATGAAAGCCTATATGGTTAATGGCTCAGGCAGATATGGGTATATACAGCTAAGACAGTGGGTATCCTGAGCAAATTTAACTGCTCAAGGGAGGCGACACACAACCCACTTTGAGGATCTATTCAGAGTTGAACCCCCAGCAGCTACGCTCAAATCTCTTTACAAAGTGCAGAATTCTAGCAGTTTCAAAGCCCCACCCCCCCATGGATACATGACTAGATGGGAAGAGGACATAGGGAGACCTATAGATGACTTGACCTGGTACAACATCTGGATAAGGGCGGGCACGTCATCCCAAGCGGTGCAACTTAAGCAGAATTGCTTTATGTTGTGCCGCTGGTACCTGACCCTGGAATGGTTGCACAAGATGAACCCTGAGCTCTCCCTCCATTGCTGGAGGTGTGAGGCATCCCCTGGCTCTTTTTTCCATGTGATGGGCTTGTCCTCAGATGCAGGGCTTCTGGAGGTAAGTGTTTGCCCAGATTAAAGAAATATGTGGGATGAGTTTGACATGGAACCCTTGGTGTTTCTTTTGGGAAACAAGGATCCGCAGGGACATTACAAATTGGGAGCCAAACGTTCTAGGTTGATTACCCACTTTTTAGCAGCGAGACTGGTGATAACAAAGCATTGGAAGTCCCAAGCAGCGTCTGACATGAAGGAGTGGCGGGCGCCAGTATGGTAGGTGGCCGCCACAAACAAAATAGATGGAGCAATGCAGCAATGGTAGGTGCAATTTTTAACTTATTGGAGGCCGTTAAATACGTTGCTAAACAATCACGATAACCCCAATATCCATCCTAAGCCACATGAGATAACATCCTTTTAGTTGATATAATTTACCAGCTGACAACTGTTCTTATCCCGACATCAATATGGTACACTGTACTATGCACCTGACATTGAACTTGCTTTGATTCACTTTTGATGTATCTGAGTTTTATTTTGGCAAACTGGTTTAATGTTTCTTATCTACAGCATTGTACCGAATGTGCTGAGGAGGTTTTTAGTAGAGGAGTTTCGGAATTAAGGACCTGTTACCTTTTCCTATGTATGAAAACGTCCGCTTTAATTGTTTTTGGTACAAGGAGGACTGTACTTTAATAAAGTTTAAATGGCAAAAACAAATGTTTGCATATGGTGCATTTACTTTCTCCTTACATGTTGCACGAGGCCTAGATGATCAGTATAACCCTAATAGCCATTTGCTAGGTACCTGCTGCAGGGAATGCCCAGTGTGAAGAGGAAAGGTCTGCAGGCAAGCCAGCTGGTGTGTGGAAGCAGCACACAGAGGAGAGGTGTTGCCAATAGCCTGCTAAGTGCATTGGTGAAAGTCCCTGTGTGTGACAATGCAGAGAAGAGCCTGTAACAATCTCTGAAAGGAGTCCATATTGCAATGCTTCCAAGGAGGGCATAAACACTATGGTGTCCGGTTAAAGGGCCACAGTGGATGTGCTATGTGCAATGTTCCATAGAGTTAAGAGATAATGTACTTGAAGCAAACACATTTGTTGGGCCTAGCTTTATATTTTTGCTAACCCACACTTTCCGCAGCTGCGTGCTAGACGGACTTATTTGTGCACCTAATGGCCTTGACAGCCAACTTGCTATTGGAGTTGTGTGTTTAGACATTTGATTGGAAATAGCCGCGCCACCTCAACAGGGTCACTCAATTTACTCAAGTGGCGAGTCCACTTTTCACTCCAATCTACTCTGCTCTCCCAAAATAACACACTTTTATGAACTTCTCTTCCATAATCCCCCACTACTCTCACCATCCATCTGCTACTCTTTTTCTATCCATCCATCTAGACACTCCTCTCACCTTCCACCAACTCTCCCCCTTGATTTTAATCAAACTTGCCTTTTCAACAGAATGAAATTTAAAAACTGTATGCTGCAGACCCTTGAAAAAGAGACTGAAAGGTGAAACGCAATGAGTCATGCCCTAAGAATAAATGAAAGGTAACTTTTATTGAACATACATGCATTAATTGATTTATTAAAATCGGTACAAGTCCAGAGGTAAAGAGAAGAAAGGTAGTGTGGCAGCATCAATCTACAGATTTTCCCTTTCCATCAGCCCCCCCTTTTCTCGTCCAACCGCTGCCCCTACATCTTTCACGCAGTCCCCTAACCACCATTCCTATTGATCACTACTCCCATGCAGTATGCACACCCCCACCTTGTCCACTTAACCTGGTTTGGGAGAAGCAAGGATGAGGCATGCACTCTTCCTTGAGGGCTGAGCAATGAGGCCACAGGGTTGCCTCCACCTCAGCTTCAGCACACTCCAGCAATGCCTCCCTGTATGTTTTGTCCAAACCCAGTAGACTGTGGAGGATGAGCTTTGGGACCCAAACATTTGTTGTGAAAGACAGATCTCACCAAAATACTGAAGCACGGAACAGGACATTTTGTGGCTTAAAATAACATGTTGTAACAGGAATATATATGTATTGCTGCGTGTGTCTGGCATGATGGAGTGCGAGGATGCAGGGCAGAGAGCCAGGGTGAAACAACACACAGAAATGTGAAAGACAGACAGACACACACACCCCTCTCTTTGTCTGGTGAATATGAATGGTCATATTATATGCGGAGGAACACCAATTTTGGATTATCAAACTGAATCACTACTAAGGGCAATTCATTTTAGCAGATACGATACAATGAAATTAAGTAATTTCCACAGGATCACACACTTTGGTTAAGTGGTAAAGCTAGAATGTAAGCCTTAACTGAAATGTAGGTACTTTGACCACATATCTTCCCAGGTAAAATGGGTATAAATGTGTGTATGAGTTTGAAGTTACAAAAGAATACTCTGGGGCATAGAGATGACTATAAAAGTAGACATCACATGATAAATCAAACAATATTACTAATCATTATAGAGGAATGTTGATCAGAATTAGCTTGATTGTAACCTTATTTTACCCCATAATGAAAACCTACGGTTAGGGAGAATTTTCATAAATGTGCTAATTCCCTCTACCTTAGAGCCCTCCAGCTCTTTTGCTAAACTTTGGGACTTTAAACTTTTAATTTTTCTGTGTTTATTTCTTTTGGTTATGGAGTCTAAACAACTCCATAGGCATCATATTTTCATTTAGGTCACACAGCATCTTCAGTGCAGTGACAAAGGGAAGCCTTTTAGGCTGTCCCAAGGTTTAAATACCTTCTCTGGGATAAGTTACTGTTTCCCAGAGAAAGTAAAGTGAAATTGACTTTACTAGTCTTTTCAAATTCCTATACCCACACACTTATCTTACATTAGAGTGCTGGAGGGGTTACCTAGTATCTCCTGTGTCTAGAAACTCATGTAGCGGTCAAATGCTTCCCGTTCCTCTCGAAATGGCTGGTGGCAGTGGTTTTACAATGAACTACCATGATTTTCCCCGAACGCGAACACTGGTAGCGTTAAATCGGGGGAGCCATGCTTTTCAAAAAGCCGCGTGAGCCCCCTTTGTTTAAACAGGTCACGGTCTTCTTTTTTCACCATTTCTTTTTGGAAAGGTCCTTCCAGAATTTGTCTCTGAGCGGCAAACAAGGTTTGGTCCCTTTGTTCCTACGCCTTTGGCGGGCTTCAGGACTGAAGACCGCCTCTGGCGCCCGAGTGTCTGGGGTGGGCAGGAATTGAGGGGGGTGCCCGTCTCCTAGGAGGCCCAAATGCACTCTGGCGTGATTGGCTGGCTGACTGTCCAGCATGGACAGCCACCCTGCTGGGTGATTGGCAGCTAGGCTGGAATGAATGGGAGGAAACTGGATAAAAGGCGAGTCTCTTGGCTTGGAAGGCAGAGTCGACCACTGGAACAAAAGAACCGAAGACGAGCTGGAAGAGGACGGCTGCTGCAACTCCTGAACCATTGGTTTGCCCGGTGAGCCCTGCTGCAGGTCCGAATCGCCAAGTTCATCTCGACAGAGAAGCCCTTCAACTGAGGTGGTTGTATTTTCCTCAGAGTGCTGCAGGAAACCAAATAGCCAGGGAGAAGGACACCAGTTTGTGTGCTTGACTACAGCTACCGGAAATGAAGATTTGCCTTTGCCAGCTTTTTGACGAGTCCCAGTGCAATGCAGCAGTCCCCTGATGTCCTCCCTCTTGTCTCTACGACTGAGGCTCAGGAACAGCGAGATCTGCAGGAACTGCTAGGAACAGATGTCTTTAGTTGCATCTTTTTCTTCATTGTAAGATACTGTGAAAACCTGACCGAGAGAACTTACCTCTCACTGCGAAAGTGCTTGAAACTTGGGCAGCTTGCAGGCCTAGTCAGCTTGTGACCCAACATATGAATCTTCCTTTTACAAACTACTTCTGAGAACTTTGGCAAAGACTTTTCCGTTTAACATCCAGAACTGCTTTATCCTCTACAAGACTTTAGCCCATTGACTTTGGCCTAGCCTATTGCATTGAATCAACTCCTCTGGTGAACACAAACTATTTGCATTGTTTTAGAGTAAATATAATATTCGTTTTATAAACTTATGCCTTTTTGCTCCTACTTCAAATGCTCTGAATGCCATTTTGCTCCTCCTTCAAAGTAGTTTAAATGCCTCAGAAAATGATATTGTGAAGTACTGAAGTATATTTTTGTGTGATATAGATTGTCTCCTTCTAGTGAATGTTTTATAACTGACTGAAATAAATTAATAAGTGTTTTACCAAGAAACCTTGAGTATAAGAGTCTATTTGAATACTTGTAATTATAGACCTCTGTGTAACATCCTTGCAGCTCACATTCCCTCTTGAGATAAGCCTGGCTGCTCAGCAACGCTACCACAAAACGATGTAGGACAGACTTCTACCAAAGGTTGGTTTTGCTTACACCTGTAGTCCTAGTTGTGTGTAGTGGTCCCAAAGGGTACTGCATACAAACTTTGCATAACACCTACAAGTCCCAGAATGCAAAGTAATGAGAACGTACAACAAAACCCTCCTACAAACAGAAAGAGAAACTAATGAATGACAAGCTCATGGTTTCAGTAATTTGCGGGTGGGCACCTCTAACTTAATTCAGTGTCAGAAATATTTTTGCAACATTCAAAGCTAGTAGATTAAACAATATGTGGTCATAACCAGAAAAAAACTCTACGCAAGGGTTTTTACAGAAAACAAGGCTTGTCAGAAACCAGGCAAACCCCTTTGGGAATCATACTGAAATGTGTTATAGTCAGGTTGTGTAACATATACATATAAATCACTCACTGTAGTGACTAACGTACTCCTAGTACATAGACCCCTTTCCTCCATACTGCATAGGCGTCCCTATCTAGGGATGGGAAACGGAACAATTTTCACCAGAAAAATGCCTATACCCCTTTAAATGAATGTGCGCGGGGGCGTGGCCCTGGGAGCACGCGCTCCCTTGACTACGCTCTCTGGCACCACACCTCAGTCTCCTTTGACGCATCAGCCGGATTAACCACCTAAACTACATATCTTCTTAATGGGGGAAGGATGGAGGGACGTATGGAGGAAAGACCACTATGGACTACAATTATGTTAGTCACCACAGTGAGTAATTTATGATTACTCCTACGTCCCGTCCCCAGTCCTCCATACAGCATAGGTGATTACTACTGAATGATGCCCAAGGGAGGTCCAATGCTTTTCCTAAGAAAACAGGTTCCTCAGAACCACTTGCCCGAATGCTGCCTCAGATCCTGCACTGCTATCCAGGCAGTAATGCTTGCAGAAGGCCGATGGAGTCGCCCATGTAGCTGCTCTGCTAATGGTTTGCCATGGCACATGCCTGTCGATGGCGACCGCCGTTGCTTTGGCCCTCACTGCATGAGCATGTATGTTTTGTGGGACTTCCTTGTGCTGAGATTTATAGGCCTCCTGAATGGCTGCAACCATCCACCTGGCTATGGAGGCCTTAGAGGATTGGTCCCCTGGCTCAGAGCCACCGAAGGTGACAAATAAAGCCTCTGTCTTGCGAAACCATTTGGTCCTGTCTAGATAGAATTTCAGGGCTCTTCAACGTCCAGACAGTGCAACACTCTCTCTGCTTTGTCCCTTGGGTTAGGAAAAAAGGATGGCAACACGACTTCTTCATTCAAGTGGAATGAGGAGACCACCTTCTGAAGAAATGTCGGATGGGTGCAAAGCA
Source organism: Ambystoma mexicanum (assembly GCF_040938575.1). Taxonomy (NCBI): domain Eukaryota; kingdom Metazoa; phylum Chordata; class Amphibia; order Caudata; family Ambystomatidae; genus Ambystoma; species Ambystoma mexicanum. The sequence goes on from NC_090924.1 coordinate 729,155,465, forward strand.
CCACCTCGTCTCGATGGAACATGGTATATGGTTTTGTTGCCATCAGGGCCTGAATTTTGCTCACCCTCCTCGCTGAGGTAAGACCCACCAGCAGGGCTGTTTTGATTGTGACCAGTTTTTTGTCTACCGATGCCACAGACTCAAAGGGCCTATGCGCCACGGCCACGAGCACCACATTGAGGTCCCACACCTGATGCTGTCTTTTGGTAGACGGATATAGCCTCGTCAGCCCCGTCAGATGTCTTTTGACTACTGGGTTGGAGGAAAATAATGATTTGTGGTCAAAATGACTGTAAGCGCCAATGGCGGCCAGGTAGGTCTGACATGTCTCCACCTGTACCCCTGAACACGTCAAGTGCGCTGAGAAAGAAAGCACCTGATCTAGCGTGCACACCAGAGGGTCGATCCCTTTGTCCTTCACACAGAGGCAAAATCTGGCCCATTTGCTTTTCTATTGCCTTCTCGCTTTCTGAATTATTTCCATGTTGTTTTGTGACAGATTGAGATGCTGCATTGTTACTTGCTCAGGAACCAGGCCAATAGGGCCAACTTCTCGGGAGCAGGGTGAACTTTTGCCCCCCCCCCACCCGCTGTGAGAGGAGCATTTGATCGTGAATCGGTAGGTTCACTGGACCCTGCACTGCCAGCCGTATGAGGTCAGAGAACCATTTCTTGTGGTTGATGGAAACCCACAAATTGTGCACGGTGTCTATAAGCCTGGAGGCCGATTGCCGAACCCCCTCGGGCAATTCCACCCTGACCAATCAGTCATCGGAATCTGGATATAGATGGTGGCCTGCCGATCTGAGTAAAGCTGCTATCGCATTCATCAACCTTGTGAACATCTGCGGGGCTGAGTTGAGCCCAGACGGCAGCACCTTGTACTGAAAATGTAGTCCCATCACTCTGAACCTCAGGAACAAGCGGTGGGGCTGCAGATAAGGACATTTAAGTATGCATCCTTCAGGTCTAGAAGCATGTCCAGTCTCCCCAAAACAGAGACTCTGCTATCAGCGCTGGCGTCAACATCTTGAATTTTTGCCGTAACCATCTTGAATTTTTGGGATAGGTTCAGGAATGACAGATCTGAAACCACTCACAGGCCAGCCTGGTTCTTTTTCTGTATGGCAAAAATCTGCAAGTAGAAGCCCCAGCCTAGTTGAGAGGGGGGTACTTCCTCAACTGCCGCACTTTGTACCAGTGAGCGGATCTCCGCGAGGAGTGTTGGTGTCCCGATCTGAGGTAGGGGAGAGGATGAAGGAGGTTCTGTAGTGACCGGGAGACTAAACCTGTGCGAAACCACAGAAAGGATCCAGGGATCCAAAAAGAGAGTCCACCAGGACTGAGTGTGGAGAGCAAATCTGCCCCCAACGGGAGAACTGTGCACCTTGATGGGGCCGTCATTGCTTCTTTGAGCATGAAGCTGGTGCTTGGGAGGGGGAGTGAAAGAAGACCTTGTGTGAAGTGCGCTGAGTCTGCGCTTGTGATGGCTGGGGGACCGGTCTGGTTGCCTTGCCTACCGATCATGGAAGCCTCTGAACCCGCCAAAGGTCATTCCAGTCAGGCTTGGTTTGGCACTGTCCGAATGCCCTGGGCACCCGCTTTGCCAGAATGGCGAGTGATTTGGGAGTTTGGAAACTATTTTTCTTTTTGCCTAGTTCCTCGTCTGTGGACAAGTGGAAGAGATCTACCCCCCGCACCCCCAAACGCAGGTCCAGGATAAAGTCTTGTACATCCGTGTTGATCTCTAAGCCATGCTGCTGTTCTCATATCTGTAGCTACGCAGATTGCTCTGCCAGCCATGTCGATAAACCCTACAGTGGATTCCAGAATATCTTGCGCCACTATTTTGGCCTCTGCGAGCCCCGCCTTGAATGAGGCCTGTTAGTGCACAGGGATGTCTGGCAGGAAATCCGAGATTTCCCTCCATAGCCTCTGGTTTGCCGCGGCTAACATGGCGACCGCATTCGCCTGTCGCAGGTGGAAAGCAGCATTCAAAAAAATATTTTTCCTGTATGCTTCTAGCACCTTTACCTCCTTGTCCAGCAAGCCTGAGGTCGATGTGGAGGACTTGGGCTTTGCATACATGGACGTTGCTGCTATTACTGATGAATGTGGCTGGGGATGCACCGACAGGAGCAGGGAATCCCAGTCAGCCTGCCTGTACTTTGCCTCCAGTCTTCTGTTGGTGGATTGTGTTGAGTGAGGCTTTGTCCAACCCTTTTTTGCTAAGGCTTCCAGTGTTTTTTTTAAGAGGATGCCAGACCTGGAGGCCGATTTTACTGTGAGGGACTCTGCTAATAACCCCCTTAGGAGGTTCCTTTGGGGGCTGTGGAATGCTTAGCTACTCTGCCAGTCTGTCATGGAAGGCCCTGGCCGATGACAAGGTATCAGGGTCCGCCTCCTCCTCGGTATCCGTCTAGTCCGGAGCACCCAAAGCGGCCGGGTCCACAGGCAGTGTAGCCAGAGATACTGGAGTGGGGTGGGTCGGTATAGCCGGCGGCGCAACTATGCTAGGCTGCGCAGGTACCTGTAACGGTGCAGGAGGAGACTCCACCACACACGTAGGGGTGGCTTGCTGCCACTGCACTGCAGCCTGAGGAGGAACTGGAGCTGATGGAAGCATGTCCTTTATGATGCCCCTGAAAATGGTGCCCATCTGCGTGGATCTCATAAGCCTGAGGAATTTGTCAAAGAACCTGTCCTCACAGGCTGGGGATGCACGTTCCTGTGCCGTGGGCATGGATGCGCCCTTACGGCACCCTGTCCACTCTGTACATAGTAGTGCTCTGTGTAGCATCCCTGCCCTGCAAGCGGGTATGCTGTGCACCAGGAGACCTGATGAGTGACCATGGGGAACCACTGCCCCCTAAAAGTGGGCTCTGTGCTTTGCCACCCTTCCGACTGGCACGCAGGTTCACGTGTCCCATTTTGTCCAACTGCGCCGCCATTTTGTCCTGCCCCGACACGCCTGGCACTGTACTAGGCCTAGCCTCCCCTTGCATACTGCTATGGGCAGGTTCGTGCTTTTCCTGTACCTCAGGCGCCTCTCTGAAAGGTTGTGCACCTTCGGCCCGATGGCCAGTAGTGTGGTCGCGTGCAGGCGCCCTCGGCATGGGCCCGGTCCTAGGGCAGAGCCGCTCAGGAGATTCCCCGGTGACAGAGCCAACAGGCCCCTCAGCAATAAAACCGGTAGGATCGGAGGACCCCTCGGCCGTGATGCCGGTAGCTTGATGAGCCTCGGTACCCGAGCTGGTGACGGGGCTTTCCTGGCACCTCCCGCACGGCTGTTTTGTGGGAAAGGAATCGCCATTGCGGGGTGTTTTGTTAAAGAGAATACTCATCTTTGCCTTTGTCTTCCTGTGGACGTACTCCTTTATGTGCTCTGGGGGAGACCTGAAGAACAGCTCCCTCCACCTGGCAAGCCGGTTCTTCAGGGACCGGTGAGTAAGGGCATTGCAAGCCGAACAGCCCAAAACCCCCTCTGACATAACCATTGGCCAGGTGGAGTCAGGACTCGGGCCTCTAGAGCCTGGCATCCTCTTCAAAAGCCCTCATGGGCCAGTCCTGGCACCTATGGCGCTAGGCTCATACACCATGAATAACAATGTTCTTGGGACCTAATTTATTGTATTGTCAGCCAACATGGAGGCATCCACATAGCTTGGTTCCTAAGAACCAAGCTATGCGGTATAGTGTTTTAGGTGTGGCTGGCCTGGAACTACTTTCCCTGGTACTACTTTACCTGGGCTATATAAACCACACCCTGACTGCAGAACATGCTTCGTGTTACTTTGCGGCTTGCAACGTGATGCTCACCGTGTCCAGCTATTCCCTCGAACCTCGGAGAAGCAGAACCTGCAAGGAGACAAAAGGAACATCATTAGCAGCAGCATCTTATCTGCAGTCTTCATCTTTAAACACTCGCAGCTACTGAGAACAGCTTCCTCGAATCTGCACGCCTCCCGGACAGAACGACCTGAAAGAGGAAGATAGAGGCAACATTAAAGAAAGCTGTAGAGACATTTACAAATTACGAACTGCTCAAAAGGCTTACCTGGCTGGTCGCTTCTCGGCTGACACCACTCCGGACATTCCACTCGCGCTGAAGAACACCACGAACTACAAGGAAGGAAAACACAGGTTAGCAAAGGCAAGACTTCGCAGGGCTGCGCATAGCGCTTACTTACCGCATCATAGCGCTCTTCATGCGCCATCATTTACCAGCGGGGCTCAACCAAGCCAGTTTGCCGCGCTGAAGCTCCGCATACCTAAAGGAGAAAAAAAGAGACATTTTAAACAAAGAAAGGCATGCAGGATAGCAACAAAACTAAAGAAAAGCAATAAGGCCTACCTGAACAATATCAAACGGGCCGGTGTCAGTGAAGTAACTGGACTGCACTCGCCCATGAAAGACAACGTGGCCCTGAAAAGAAGGCAGGACGGAGAGCACGCCTAATTCTACCACAAGGCAGAACCTTCCCCGCAGACCACATCAGGGCAAAGCTGAGAAGCATACCAGCGAGTAACCCAGCTGGGTGGCGTCCCTTTGGATACCAGGTGAGCGTAACAGCGGGTCCGACGAGGGAAAGGGTCCGTAGCAGGAAGGGCACCGACTAAAGGCCACCTGGGCCGACATGCGCCAGGGAGGGGTGAGCCGCCAGAGGCCATGAGCTGATAAAAGAAAAGTTATTAGTAATTTGAGACCAAGGTCCCTGCGGTAACTAGAAACAATACTGGAATTATGAAGAAAAAGGGCCTCAACCACAGCTCTAGTGAAGTAGGTCCTCTCCAGTCGATGCAGAAAAGAGGACTGAGGTGTGGCGCCAGAGGGCGGAGCCAAGGGAGCACGTGCTTCTGTGCCCACGTCCCCACGCGCATACATTTAATGGGGTATAGACATTTTTCTGGTGAAAATGGTTCCATTTTGTGTCCCTAGCGAGCTTGTTTTTACTCGCATAATTTCTGATCACCAACAATCACACTTTAAATAGCTCATAAAAACCTAAAGAATGTTAAGAAATAAAGTGCCAGAGACATTGTGCCTCATTTCTAGTTGGTGGTAAGTGGTAAGAGTGGTGGTAATAAAATTATCACCATTTTTACCAGTCCACAGAATAAGGGACTTCCAGTAACTGGGCGTTAATTGCACCGACGAAATTAACGCCAGCTGATTTACTGCCGAAAAGCGGCAGAAGCCAGCGGAATTCACGCCATAATCTTAAACGGTAATTCCAAAGTATCACAAGTTGAAATATTGCCGAAACACTGCTAGAAATGGGCGCTAAATCCGCCAAAAACGCAGTGCAGTTTCCTACACCTAAAAGGAGAAGGTAAATGCAAACAGGTGAGTCCAATGCAGCCACAGGTGCACTCAATGGACTCAGAAAGGGTACAAAACGCCCATACTTTCCCCAAACACGCTTTAACACCTTGCTGCCACTAACAGTTGCTAACTTGGAAATCCAGCACCTCCTGCTGTATATTGAGGTCGCAGAGGCAGGAACAGCATCACAGACCAAATAGAGCACAGAGGCGGAGGAGACGATATGCAAGGCGAGCTGCGATTCCCCAGGTCAGGCCATCACCCTGACGTGAACAGATGGCAAGCTCATCAGCCCAAAAGGGAGACTATTGTTGAACTATTCTCCCCGATCCAAGATGAAACAAGAGCAAAATCAACATTCCAAACGCCTTATCCCAGCTGGTCAAGATCGTGTCTGTGCTGCATTTCCTAGACACAGTCACCTACCAGCACACTGTGGGCATGCCGCGGCCCACATTTTCAATGGTGCTTGGGCAGGTGCTGGATGCACTCCTGCAGCATGCACCCAGCACATCTCCATGCCCACTACCCCGGCACAGATAAATGCCACACAGGCACAATTTTACTTGGCAGCCCCTCTGCCCAACATTATTACAGCCCTGGTCTGCACCCATGTGGCCTTGGTGGTCCCCCAGGCAGTGGATGAGGTATACAAAACAGGAAGCAGTACCATTCTTTGAATCTACAGGTGACCTGCGAGGCAGACCTCACCATCACACACTGCTGCGTCCACTTTCCTGGTTCCACCCATGACCCCATGCTCATGCAGAACAGCACACTGCCTGCTACTGTAAGGAAGGCATGTTATCAAACAGTAAGACAGACACAAGTGACTACAGTTCTAGGGTGTTTAATGGACTTCAATTGGGTTTGAAAAACGCCTATCGAATCCAAAGTCTAAAGATGGGAGTAAGCTACGAGCCATCAAATAATAACAACGCAGTCCTAGTGGTGTTTTGTCAAAATAAAAGGGTCTATGCTAATAAACCTATTGCAAATTCTTTTTTTCAAAATACAAATGATGTGGGAAACGATGTTATACAAAAGAAAAGTGTTCAAGAAATTATATGTCAGGATATTTAAGCCGTTAGCCTCCCCTCCCCAAGTTTCAGCATGGGACAAGGCGTCACACGCGAGCTTAGCACATACTCTGGCCTTTCTAGCGCGATGATGCAGTTCAAAATCTCAGTATCGGGGCCTTCTGTGCCAAAGTCTCTTTACCACTCAGAGTCCTACTTCAGAGGGCCTGATGCGACAAACAAATATTCAAAGTTCCTTTCTCCTCAGGATTCTCATATACACAACTTCTCTTGGATTATTCACTTTTCACCTAGGGTCCCCCTCTGCCGGGCTCAGACCCACTTTAATACAAAAACCTTCAATTAGACTCCCTCTGCCGGGTTCGGACCAATTCATCTTGTTTTTTCAAACTTTCTTCTCTGTATCAAAAAATCCAAGACTTTCGACTGTGCGTGGGATTTTGCTTGACCCGTCGCAGGACCACTTCGATTTACAATTCTTTACAACTCTTTGAATTTCACTTTTGCTACTTCGCAACTGGATACATTACAGAGACCTTCGATTGAGCACCCATGCAGTGCCAGACCATTCTGTCAAAAGTATTGCATCTTTTCCTTTCAAAGTTCAAACACTCAGCAGTTTTTGCTTGCATCTTTTATCGCACGCGTTTTAACAATGATCGTTCCAGCACTCGCCATACAATGTTGCTGCTTGAAACCTTGGCTTCAACACAAACCTGTCTTGTATCGGTCTCCCCAACTCACCGGCTGTGTTGTTTGTTACTGATGCTGCTTTGTTCTTGGAGCCAAGGATGGTACCACGTGGCTGCTGCTTCTGCCCGCCTTGATTAATAACGCGCGAGGGCCCCGGGTATCTCCGACACAATGCAGAATTCTTCATCGTGGTTTCCTGGTCTTACGCTTTCTACTTTGAAGGGGTCTTGAAAGTTAAAGCTCCTTGTTGCAAAGTCAAGGGAATGTCCCTCCTTGCGATCCCCTCCTGTTTCGCCGTCTTTCTTCCCTCGTCCAGCTGCCATCTTGAAACTGACGTTTCCCAGTGTGCTTTGCCTCGCTCAGAGTGTGCTCTTGTGCTCTGCCTTTTATCCATGTGGGGAAGTTTAATGGAAGTCAGGTGTGAGTAATTGTCAGTAATTGCCTGACCTCGCCTGACCAATGCATTGGAACATGTCAGGTACACGGCTCAGGTGTTAAGTCTGTTTTCTCCCATAGCTGGCTGTCCATGTGAAAGTGTTTGTGTTGTAAAGGGGGTTGAGGGGTAGGGTTTCTAAGTATCCTACCTGGTAGGATGGGGTAAAGGTGTTACAGGGAAGGGGATACAGTGTCTCACCATCCAGAGTCCCACTCCCACTCCCCGAAGACCCCTCACCCAGATTATGTTCCCGCACTGGTCCACCCCAGGAACTGGATCCAAAAGTGATGGCCATGTCCTGGCCACCTTGATGACAGATCCTCCAGGACTAGCGGGTGAGACACCTTCTGGTTTCTCACACTACATGGGGAGCCACAGAGGGTAACAAACATGGATACTGGTAAGTGCCATCAGACATTACAAACTTGCACCACATGTGAAAATGGTCCTGAAAGGGGGACACCGATTACAATGACAAATCAATGCATGCCCCAACACAACCCTGTGCATGCAGGACCTGCACTCTCACCCCACACATTACAGCCACCAACCCACAGGATTAGGCCCTGAAGGACAATGCTGTAGCATGACAGTAAAGCATAATGCTATAGCAAGTAAGTAATGCACCATGAGAGACCTAGAGGCACCACAATGGATAGGACAATCATACCTACACAGGCAATAGCACAGTTTAGCACTGCACAATGATAACACAACTCTGCCAGACATTGATGGTGTGTATGCTGCAAACCATGAATAGCATTCCACAAGAGCAATCACGCACAAACCATAGAAATTCATCAGACACTGTCAAGCAATGAGATTCAGCAGGTTGTGAACAGGCTGCATTCAAGCACAAAATGTACAAGCTGCGGAACGGCGGCCCTGATTCGACGAGCGAAAAGCGCCAAAGCCCTGAGCCCAGAAAGGTTGATCAATCTCTTGGAAAGACTAACCCTGCACTCTGCCGAGAAAGCACCAGATCAGAAGAGGATCGCCCAGGGCAAAATAAAGCAGATGGGCGTTGTGAAATCCTATGCCTGGAAAGGCTGGAATTAGTGTAGCAACGGTTGGCAAGAGGGCTCGGGGATGAAATAAAACCCGAGGGCAAAGCAGCTTGTTAAAATGAAAAAAAAAAAAGAAATAAAAAAAAAGAAATTCACAATTACATCTGTATGCCCCTCAGGGCATATGCATAACAGCACAGGACTACCCCGACAGCATGTACATTCCTAATCCTGTCACTGTATATAAATGTTACAAATGGTAGTTGAGAGATGTGTAAACGTGGAATCCCAAAGTGACATTGCATATGTACCCCCGTAGTACATGACACATAAATTAATGTATGGATATATGAGCATGATGTTCACCAATGCACCCTAAATTCGAGAGCGTGTTGATCAACATGCCATGAACAAATACCACACATCCTCATGTTTGTCTGTTACTGATACCTGTGTCCTTTGCCCTGACAGGTGACTCTGGATACCCACCACAGATGTGACTTATGACACCAGTGCCCAATCCATGCACACCACAGGAGGTGGCCTACAAGGAGGCACACATCAGGACCAGGCTGTGCATCAATCAGACCTTCGGACTACTGAGGGGACCTTTCCAGTGTCTCCACCTGACCAGAGGGGCCCTGATGTATATGTCAGAGGAGGTGAGGAAAAACGTTATAGTCTGTACCATGCTGCACAACATGTGCATTAGGTGAATTGTCCCTCTGCCCCAGATGTCGACATGCCTCCCCCAGAGGACGACGTGCATGTTGCTGCTGAAGTGCTGCCACACAGTGAGCATGATGAAGGCAGACACTGTCTCCCAGTGCAGCAAGAACTCAGACAATTTCTTTTAGACACATTTCTTTCTAACAAAGTCACTCATCTGTACAAAGCCATGTATCAAATTGTTCACTCTCACGCAAAAATCATTGTCCGTGCATTCTTTCAAGTTTACATGTGATTTATTTTGTACTGAGCAAAACACACACACGCTCCCCTCACCTTCAATCATCAACACCCATGCCCTTCCACCTCCCTCAATCCCCAATACCCATGCTCTCCCCACCTCCCTCAAACCCCAACACTCATGCCCTCCCACCTCTCTCAATCCCCAAAACCAATGCCCTTCCACCTCCCTTGTGCCTAGTATAAATATCAACTCTGAATCAGTGTCATTTCTGTGCCCTCTTGGGCATGGGCTGCTTGTTCAGGCTGTGAGTGGGCCACATTCCTCGGGGAGTGGTGTTGGGTGCTTCTAGGCAGTGAGCGCTCCATGGGGGTGACATAGGTAGATGACTCAGACTCCTGGCCCCGGATATGCTGGAGGGTCAGGAGCACGGTTCTCTGCATGGTTTCAGCAAATGCTGAGATTACCTCTGTCAGCTCCCTGACGCTTTGGTCCAAAACAATAATGGCAGCAGTTGCTGCTGACAGATGGCAGCACTGTCCAGTCCATGAACCAGGCCATCCTGTGGATGAGCCCTGCACCAAATCACGGATTGCCTGCAGATGTTGTAGCTGCAGTTCAGCAATATTTTCAATCCACACCTGGGTTGCTCTGTGGTGTTCAGCGGCCTCCAGATGGCATCCAGTAAATGCTGTGGAAGACTCACAGGGCTATGTACATGGCTGAGTCTGAAGAAAGGGGACCAAATTCCCATACTACCTGCATCCACTGATCCAATGCCATCACCATTGCTTCCTATGTCGGCGTCATGATGCTGATGGCATTGGATCAAAGACTCAGGTTAGATGGGGAAAATCAGTGGACAGATGGGGGTGTGAGTGAGATCTCATGGGTGGCATGGGGCTCCTCAAATGTCACAACAGGGGCGACCAGTGGAATGGCTTCTGCAGCTGGTGGGGGTGGAGCTCCTGCAGCTGTGCCAGCTGTACTGGCATCTAGTGGTGTACCAGCAGTGGCATGCACAATGCTGGCAGAGAGTTCTGTTCCCACACTTAATAGATGCAGTGTGTCTGCTTCCTGCTGCTGGCATGCTGCTGGTGTTTGTGTGACTGGTGACTCACTTTTGGTTGTCTTCCTGTTCTTTCCATTTATGCAGGGCCTAGGGGTGGAGGTGCTTGGGCCGATGGATGTGCACTGGGATGTGGTTGGCCTGGAATCATCTCCCTGAGTGGACTGTGGACCTGTTGGGCGATGATTGATACGCAGACAGTCATCATGCATACTAGTACATGTATTGCAAGAAACTACTAAACTACGATGGGTGCTGATCCTAGACACATGTAGTTTAACAGTGGTTTAACATACTGCAAGATGTGTTCAATATTTTCAACAGATGTGGGCTCTGTGTCACACAGACCATGCAGGATGCGAGGGCTGTATCCCATGTAACATGGTGATAAGTGCCATATGTGTATTGGGCAGTGGGTGGCCCCAGGGGACATGGGCAGAGTAGGTTGTCAGGTAAAAGACACTGCTCCTGAAATATAGGAGTAGGATCATGAGACGGTCCCCAATTCATATACATGGCTTCATGGGCAGATGGCTTGCACAAATGGCATTTACATGTATTATAATTGTTCTATTATAACACGCTTAATAGCGGGGATCAGTTGCTATGCATTGTCCTGCTTCCAAGACAAATGCTTTGCCCCTCAGCTATCCTCCCGGGGCAATCATTGGCAATGGCGATTCCTATGTGGGTTGATTGCCATTTGGGTGTTCCAGTGATGTATGTGTGCACACTGGGTTCACATTGGCACTTGGTCATGGCCTACCCTCATGGGTGCGTCTCATCATTGCAAGGGGTCACAAGTGCACTTACTCAATGGTAGCTATCTTTTTGCACACTGTTCCACCTTCCCTTGCATAAGCATGTTGTTGCTGTGCCCTTCTTCACATTGCCATTTGGTGGGGCATTCCCCTGTGCATTGTGTCATCTATGCTGGGAGACACATGCATGGGATAGGGAATTTTGGTAGTGCATTGTCATGAGAGATGGGACATTCATATTCACCAGCATCAGGTTGACTTCTTGCTCCAACGTTGGCCCCTCCTGCGCCCTCACTGCCTTCCATGTGGAGGATTATGCTAGCTTTTTCCTCTGATGGCATGTGGGCAAGTGGCTGCACAGTGCTGCCTCTTGTGGCAGCTGTCTGCCATCGATAGTTGGATAAGAGACAGCTGACCCTGGCCTTGCGATCATTCCACCTCTTCCGGCAGTCCTCGCGGTCACGTGGTACTGTGCCCACTGCCAACACCTTCTACCGTATTTTAGCTCAGATGGCATTCTTTCTCAGGGCGGATGTCTTCCTCTGCTTTCCCTAGTAAAGCTGCTCTGCATGGGTGGAGCCTCGTCAGCTAGGACCTGCAGCTCTGCCTCACTGAATTTTTGTTTCCTCTGCCCCATTTCAAGGACTTTTGACTTGCCTTTGTCCTGGGACATGTTTACCACCAGTGGTATGTTTGGATGCCTACAGAGAATGGAAGATTCAGAACGGATTGTATTTTTAAAGATGGACCCCACTAGACTTCCCATTTGCTACATGACACTATTTTCCCCCTGCAGTAAATCCGCCTGAGGAAAATCAGTAGATTTTCCTAGCAGGAACAGTAATTCCACCAAAACATGACAGAAATACCGTCTGAACTTGATGTTCGGCAGTAATTACTCTGGACGGAATTACCATTACAGCCGATTGTTTTTGCGCTCTACCGTTAACATGTAATGTGGCGTCATTTCCATCGGACATCACGGTGGTGATGGTAATTCCGTCTGGCAGAATTACCCCATACTTAACAACCAACTTGTAATGAGACCCAATGTTTACTGCCAGCTACACGTTCCCACCACTAATCACTTCACATTGTGAATGGTGTGCAAATAAGTGTTAAAAAGCCAATTAAGACCTTGCTGGAACACCATGTGCAACACTTGCTGTTTATCTTGGAGTTGAGCGAGAAAGTGCTGGGGAAACTTGTTGACATTTTAACCATGGCCGGCTGCTCAATCCACCTCTTGAGAAGTGCTATGTGGAGCCAGGGCTGAGCAATACAGAGTATAGTGGAGCCATCTTCAAAATGGCCATCAGACTTTTTGAAAGCTTAGAGCACCTTGGACTCCCGGAACAAGGGGCAAAAGGGGAGGTGGCACAAATCAATACAAGGGTGTTAAGATGGATTACTGAACTCTGACCTGGAGGGGCAGAGGTTCAGAAGGCCAGCCTAGTTTCTTGGAACAGGGTAACCTCTGGACAAGCCAGACCAATCAGGGTAGCGATGGCGGCGGTCAAGACTAAGTCTCAAGAGGGGTGAGGGTGATTGAAAGACCGCAATGTGCACACAAAGCAAGGACACTTACAAATGACTCCAGACAGGTGTTATATTAAAAATATAGACACATTTATTACAAGGCCTTTGTAACATCGACCATAGCAAAGAATCACAATAATACTAAAGTAAACCAACACATCACAATCAATACAATATATATACAAGACCGAGGGGTCTAAGGAGTTAGGAGCACATAATATGAAGACCACCTAAATGGGGAGGAAAACAGGCATTGCAAGTAATCATTAGGCCCAGTTCGACATCTGAAATACACCTAACTAGGAGGAAGTCCGAGCCCTACGAACAGAGGAGCCTTGTGCTCAAAAGTACCTGCACACGCTGGTGCCAATGGACAAAAGAGGGCCTCTTCAAGGATATCAGGCAGTTCAGGAAGGTGAATGAAGCGATGCAGAACAAGTCCCCACTACTCAAGCAAGGCCTCCACTTGTGGGCAGAGGCGGGGTGAGAGTGCTGGATAGAGTCGCTATTTCGCAACAGCGGTAGAAAAGGAACGGGCTCCTGCTCGAGGGACCACCGGTTGGGGTATGGACTACTCACCGGTCCCTGACGCAGGCAGACCCAGACTTCTCCAGTTCAGTTCGCGTTGTTGGCAGGTTCAGCTGCGATGATCAGGACGTCTCGACACCATGTAGATTCTGCGTAGCAGGATGCAGGGTAGAGGGTGTCCCAAATGCAGCAGACGTGCACAGGTTGTTACCACAGCAGGGCAACACGGCAACCGCGTTTACTCTGGTCCGTGCGCACTCGTCTCACTTCAGACCTGGGAATGCCAAGTGTACGAAATTCGGTGTGAGGGTGCCGTGGACGCAGAGCAAGCAGTAGACCAAGTTTCGAGGGCTTCCACGAAACAGCGGCGGTGACGGAGCAAAGCGTCCTGCGTAAGCTGGTCAGCCCACTGGTTGGCCCAGGGACACTTCCAAAGAGGCTTACTTGCAGGGTTTGATGAAGGTGCCGGGAATAGTTGATCCCACTATTCCAATGGGTCGAAGCGCCTTCGCAGACCTTCTAGGACGATCAGATGCAGAGGGGTCTCACAGGACGACAGCGGCTTAGGGTGCCAAACCTTCAGCGGTACACCAGCGGTTCCTCGACTCAGCTTCTTGTTGCAGGATACTTGGCTCCTTATCCCTTGTTTGGTGTGAACTCAGGAGATCGACATGGTAGTGGTGTTTTCAGCCTCCTCTTATCCAAAGTTCCCTTAGCGCCAAAACGGAGAGGACCTAATGGGAGATCTGCTCACAAACACTCACACCATACGTGGACCTATCACGGACCATGGTGGTCCCAGGCATTCAGGACACTCCAGACTCTCTGGCACCCAGGATGTGTATTGGGAACAGACATCCCAGCCCACATCCTGGAGGCACACACAAGGCATGCAGAAGCCCGCGAAAGCGTTGTGTTTCGCGGGAAAGTGCATGATCAAATAAGGACTGCCGGAGGTCGGCTCGACCTGGGGGAAGGTGAAGGGGCAAGCCGGTCAGCGGACAGGACAAAAAACCTTGTGGCATGGCCATTTTGGAGCCAGGCCACTCATTTGTGCCAAACGTGGTAAGTGCGGATAACATGGCGAAAAAGGGTTCAAAACACAAGAGAAACGATAGCTGCCACCAGTCCCGTCCGTGACACACTTGCACAGTTCATAATAAGTCCAGCGAGAGTTTCTAGGGCCTTTGGAATGACTAGAGACCAAAGAGCGCGGTAATGTAAGTTACAGTGCACTCTTGTTTCATGTTGCACAAAAGCTGCAACATGAGGAAAGGACTAAGGGAAATGAAGTCTCCCAGTACTGACTGTCCTAAGGGCATGTCAGTTTCCCCCATATCAATTGAGCGAAAGCCCAGAGGAGTACGGCGGAAGGCTGCGCTTCTCTGGCAAAGTCTAGATCAGGGTGTAAAACAGCAGCAAAAAGTTTGGGGGTTGACACATGGAGGGAAAATTACATACAATTATGAAATCTTTCCTAACAAAGGGCTTCATACAAAATCTAAAGAAAGCAAATAATTATCAAGGGAGAGAACAGCAATGTGGAGGAAAGGACAGCACTGATGAGAGATACAAGCCAGAAAGGAGCAGGACCAGGCCAGAGTAAAGCAGGTCAGAGAGCGGCAGGAGATGCAGTCCCATTGGAGATGTCAGCACAAAGAGGGGGAGAAAGACAAACAAAGGTTCTACACTAAGGTGCATGAGGCACGACCTAGGACTCATTGGAGGAAAGGTCTTGGAGATAGAAAATCACCTGGGTAGACAAACACAAGAGCAGCTGCAAGGAATAAGGCAAGGACTTAAGTGCTGGACAAACGTAATTGCCCAACAGGAAAAACACTGCTTGCTGGTCAGAAGGGCACCATATCAGTTGCTAAGAAGGAAAAGGGCACAATATCCCTTACTAAAGTAATGGTGAACTATATCACCAGACCAGGAGGATGTGGGCCAAACACTACACTCCTGGCTTGGTTACAAACAACGAGCTGGATGCGGTTTCCCTGTGAAAAGGAATATGGCAAAGAAGTGGGTAGGAGAAAAAGCTGGGTGACTGTATTGGGGTACTGGGGAGAACAGTATCCCTAGAGAAAGAGAATTCTGACACCATTATTTGAGCCATCCTGACATGACCTCATATTATTCGCAGAGAGCAGTTTTCAGTTGTGTTACAGATAAATCGGACTAACCCACCAAGACAAACTTGATGCTCCTGGTCGGTCTATGCAGTGAAATGACTTGCTGTGGGCAAAAGTTTGCATGGGCGACCCCATGAGGGGTGTGGATTCGAATTGTCACCTTTCTTTTTTATCATCCACAATGTTGCGCCACATCATGTGAAGGTTTCCGTCAGCTTCCCAAAGACGGAAACCCCGAGAAAAGGGCTAGCTGTCCAAGTATTGTTGCATAATTATTTGGTTAAAGTACTTTTGGAGAAAGAAACCAAACAATAGGCCAAGTTAGCTCTTCTGAAAGATGCATTTAGTTTATATTTGGAAAATGTATTCAAGAAGAAAGCATATTAAATATTTCAGGCATGCCTGATTTGGTCAATTGTAATCAGTTATTAGTATGATTTAACTTTAGTAGTTTTATGTATTTTCTTATTTTACGGGTAGGTTAAGCTCTACTGAGATGCTCCTCTTGTACACTGGTGCTACCGTATGAAAATATGTGTGATGAATCACTAGCTATGTTTTCTCTTAATGAGCTCACTAAATGCAACTTCTTGTCCAGATGCACACAAAGCAAAAGCTAAAAATTGAATGAAGCGGGTCATGTTTAATATATGCCACTGCTTGTTATAAATCTCATTCTTTATAAATTCGAATTTTCCTTGATAGTCCCAGTAAATAAAATATGCGTTTCTACCGAACAAGCTAGCAGAATTATTAGAGTTCTGCAGATGCAGATGCTTTATAAAGGTCACAATTATGCACAGATATGTCATATGTTAAGGAAATATTGATAGTAAAAATACTCCTCTGAGAGCAGAAAGACAGATTTGGCAACTGAAAACCTGAATTGATTTCATAATGCAAATACACTGCAACTCTTACAAAGTTTTCAGCAAGTGTTAACACAAAGGTAGAACTATTTAGGTACAAAATTAAACAAAGTAAGCATTACTATATCGCTGTGTGTGGCATGGCGTTACGAGTAATTGATATTAATTTTGCATGCAATGTGCTGATGGTGCATGAACAATGCCTTTTATCACATATTTCAATTCCAATAATAAAAGAGATATGATGACCTTATTGTGTATAATTAATGGCATTGGAGAGTGCAGTGTTGGCCTGCAACTCTTTACCTGTGATAACCATCTTTTGAATTGAGTTTATCATTATCCCATTTTCCAAAACTTATTTTAAAGGCTGTTGTTTTAAAACAAATACAACTACTGCTGAAAACAGTAACACCATAATAAGAAAAATGTTTAATGTGAAAATTATCTTTAATCTATATTAAAAAGTAACAAAGTTCCTATAGGCCACACGGCCTTCCCTTTGCTACGCTATGAGACACATTTAAAAGGATACTTACCTATTGTAAAAAAGCAAATAACAGAACACTTGTACAATGTGTCGACAAAGCACTACGTCTCGGTTTTCGAGAGTAAAGGTGCAGAATAGGTTTCTTGAAGTAAAACGTGCAGATAATTGTAATGTTGCATCTTCTAGCCAAATTGTGTTAGGCCTCCTCTTTGTAAATATATGCTAGATTTCAAATAAACAAACGTTGCCTCAGTCAGAGCCAACTTCAAGTGTGGCATCAATGCATCAAAAATGGTGTCAAATATGCACCAAGTTAAACTTTTTTACCTATGACTGCAAGTAGTTGAAAATAAACATGAACAAATATGTTTATGCAATAGGTGGTTAAAGTAAACACCAAATAAGTATCTGAAACATACATTTATTGACACACAGACGTGTAGTATTAGCTCAAAAAGCCGAATGCATCATAGAATCAACATGTGCACAAGCATAGC
Source organism: Ambystoma mexicanum (assembly GCF_040938575.1). NCBI lineage: Eukaryota > Metazoa > Chordata > Amphibia > Caudata > Ambystomatidae > Ambystoma > Ambystoma mexicanum. Next base: position 729,172,765 of record NC_090924.1, read on the forward strand.
TTCTGTAGCTTTGTTCGTAGTTGAAAAGAAACTGTTAAGCAGTGTTACAGCTCTAAATGTGGAGATATTTCACAAAAACCTGTTGAAAAAAAGAAAAGACGGTGTTAAGGAGGTTTTTAAAGTCAATGGTAATTACAGCCAAAAAATAAAATTCATTTTTACAAATCAGAAAACTACAAACGCAAACGACACCGATGGGTATTTCCATACCAATGGTGCCATGGGATTCAGTAAATATCTGATAACCAGAGCAGACTCAAAGGAACAGCTAGCTAATTAAACTTTTTTCAAGGAAATATGAAAACGAGATATTCATTTCAAAGTGTCCTTCATAAAACGAATGTCTGTACAAATAAAATGGAAACATGTGTGGATATCAATTCACAAAGTGCTAATAAAATGGCATATCTTTCAATTCTTTAGGAAGACACTAAGATTTTTCTTTGAAAGAAAAATACAAAACACGCCAATAATCATCAAAATATAAATAAAACATAATAATTCTAATGTACTTATTTGGTCTCAAGGACATACAATTTAAAGATTACTACTATTTGTATGTCTTTGTTTTTAGGGCATTTAATTGTGCCATTGTCTATTCAGGTATCCTTGCATCATAATTTGACAGTGGTTATAGTTTTACTTAAATCCGTTGTTTTTTCCAAGTAGTTAGAAAAGCGCTGTCTGTGCAACATCATCTTTATAGTATCAAAGGAATACTAATCAGCGCAGTTCTATTAGCTGGAGAAAGCTTTGGTTGAAGCTACAGCTCAGTTGCCCTGGTTGGGGAAATGTGCTGCGATTGAGAAGCACTCTTGTGTATTTTAAACGCTGTACTTTGTATGCCAGTAATAGAGTTTTTCACAATGATGCATTTCTTAAGGCTCCAAACGAAAATGAAAACACAACCCTGTTTTGTCACAAACACTCGCCAACTATTCTTATGAATACCGCGAACATTGGTATATTCAGCCACTAAATTTTTCACTTAGTACAATAAAATGTAGAGAATACATGTTTGCTCATAATGATGATTTGCTTCATAATCTATGACGTTAGGCAGAAGCATGAGAGCAGGTTGTTATGCAGCTCCTGCTTTTTCTCTAGAACAGGGGTGTGCAACCTGTGGCTCTCCAGGCGTTTGGGGCTACAATTCTTATCAGTCCTAGCCATCCTGTTCAATTGTGAGGAATCATTGGAATTGCAGTCTAAAACATCTGAAGAGCCATATAGGTTGCAGAACGCTGCTCTGGAAAGCCTGGTTAGCTTGACACTAACATTCACATGGAGGTATTTTTAGCTCCCCATGAAAACTGGTGACATACAAACATACCAAAGTGACATTAACTCAGTGTGCTTGAGAATGTGTATAAAGCAACTTTACAGCACTTATGTCGGGTATTTACAGAGCTCTCAAGTTTCCTGTAGCCATGCGTGACAAGGACACCCAGTCCTGGTTTTCCTCTGAATCCTCAGACTTGTAGTTTTTGTAAATTGCAAGTGGGAAGTAAAAAACTACAAATCCCAGAATACAAAAGGAAAAAGAAACAGGACTGGGTGGCCTTCTGCCTCATGTCCTAGGGAAACCTGAGAGCTTTGAGTTTAAAGGGTCAAAACGGATAGTTTACACCTCATGTGGAGGATGTGTTGCTCAGCAGCTCCTGCTTACTGAGTGACGTCCAGTACTCGGAGTCTGCTTTAAACTGTTGCTCAGCGAATCATAATTTCGATCCCAGGAACAGCGTTATCATTGGATTAAGGCGCTATATAAATAACACATTATTATCATTATCATTATTGATCAAAATTCAGTATAAAAGGTTTTCACTTGTTATACATTAACCAGGAAATGGTGGTACAAACTGAATTATATACCGGGCTCTATGCAATGTACTTAACATTTAAAAGATGTGAGTTTTTTGTAAAAAGGTCTTGTAATACACATTTTTGCAAACAATACTGAAAATGATTGAGCAGAAATGGCAATGCACGTTTTCTAGACTACTCCATTCTAAATACACAGACATCAGAGGTGAGAAATATGTAATCACAAAAGGTGTTCATACAGGTCACTCTGCATCTAGATTACACTCGAACGGCATGTGAAATTTTAACCTCCTGTCAATTTTGCAATCTACACCACAAAAGATGAACTTTGTAATCACACCATACTGTTGCCCATTAAATATGTATTCATTTGAAACCCCTGGGACTTTATTTATTTTAATATCAAGACGGCCTGGTTTAATATAAATGACATTGTTATTGTGCTCAATATTTTATGAAGTGTGCACAGTATTTAATTGAAAACGAACATTTTAAAAGTAATGCCAGAACCCAAATCACCATGAATTTGTAGCACAGTCGTAATGCAGAAAGGTGAGAGAAAGTATTATATGAAAACGATGCACGCATGATAGAAAGTCCGATTCGCAGCCCATTCAGAAGAACATACGGATCCTGCAAACGCCATAAATCGGGATGCAAGCCCTCCATTCTATGATCGCTTCTAGCAGGTTTTGGCAAGTAATGAAAACAACAGAAACAGTATTCATACAACTTTTTCCAATGGATGCAACCAGCATGTTATTCTGTATGGCAGGCGCTTTAATTAAAACAAAAGCATATCAAAAGTGCCTACATGAAGAGAAAATAATTTTGTTTTAGAAAAGAAGTTAGATTTTTGTGCTAGTTCAGTCAGGCCAATTGCATTAAGCAGATGTCTTGACTGAAGAACAACAAATAGTTGTGAACCATCATACATGTTTGCATGCATTACATCGACTTAGTTTCCCATCACATAGTCCTACACAGTAGCACATCACACTATAGCATAACAAAAACAAAAGCTTAGGAAAGCCTATGTTACAGGAGACAGTACCTGATTTCTCAATGCACAACTTGTCATCTAGACGGCCTGGCTCTTGGGTGAGAAGTGAAACTATGTCTTCTTCATATTCTTCAGCCACGCTCTCACACTAAGAAGGCAGAAAGAACAGGACTGAAGTACTTAAAGCAGCCAACGCTTCCGTTACTATGCAACTTTATCTGACAGATGGGTCCATATTTGATGGTGGGCGGACAATTATTAACTAGGACTCATAATTCTAGCATTCCCTGAAGCTGCATCACTTTTCCTAGGTTCACTTAGGCAAACATGGTGGTCTGTCCAATGTTGGGCAACCAGCAATCATTTGAAATCATTGTGCTAGAAATATAAATATTTTCAAAGGTAGAGTGAAGAGTATTGAAAAGAACGACTTGGTTAACCCTAGGCACAAACGAAGTGAGTATAAACGCCTGTTTATAAGCAGAGCCTCCCATTTTCGCAGCAGGGAACCCAAATAGAAAATGAACAATATTTTCCAGAAACACAAAATGTATTAAAATAGGGAAGGCTGAATCAGCAGTTTGAGCTCTGGGTCGACACATCACCAAAAGACTACAATTGAACATTCCGAAATAGTAAAAACTTTTTGCAGCTTAGTGAAGAAATACTTCAGTCCTACTTCCACGGCACTAGATTCCATCACAATACACTACTGCTGTATGTACTTTTAGCATTTATCCATAACAAGGGTTGCTATTATTAGTGTTACATACCGTCTCAAAACGTCTATGTGGGACCACCCACCCACCCGTACGTATTATGACCATATGCTTATAATGTGTGCAAATGAACATGGCCCAAAATTCGGTCGAGGATTTTTTACAAGAAAATAGGCACCTAATATTAACCTGAAAAGAGTCACAGATCCTACTTTGAACAAGTAAAAAAAAATAATAATAATAATGGCATTGTTAAGAAATGTTCGGTTTCTGAAGAATTTTATTGTCTGGTGTGTAATTAGTCAATCTAAAATGGCATAATGAACCAATGGATTTTCACGTAATACATCTTTTGGGATGTTCAAACGTTTTTTCCATATTTCTTGTGTGAGTAAAAAGGAATCAAGATGTTAAAGGAGCAAGCGAGTCCTGTGGATAACAATTCAGAGTGCATCTAAAAGAACTGGCATAGGTTTATGATCTATGAGAGGAGCTGGTAAAATGTACAAGGGTATTCTGAGAAATGACAAAAACGTAAGTGAATTGTTTTCCCATTTCGTTTTGTGTGTAGTGCTTCCCTTGCTATCTATCATTCAGACTATACTTTGCATTTACGATGGTTTGATATGGCCTGCTCCTTTGTAAAAATAAAAAAATAAAAATCTAGTTAAGGCTGCATATCCGTCCTGTCTTTAAAAATGTTCAGTTCAAGTGCCACATTTGACCGCTTAAATATATGATCTGAGGCAATTGCTGCTAAAACCTGTCATTTAAATGGAACTCAATGATTTCACTTTTCTGCAACACTAAACTTCGTACAAGGACGCAGAAGTTGTATGAAATAAGTAAGTCCACCGAATACATAATATCTATAACGCTGTGATATATAAAGCATGGGGTTAACATCATTAAAATAATGGCACTCCTACATTAAAGCACTGTTAGACAATATTAGCAAATGATCTTACCGCATATTTCAAAGCACTCGATGCATCGGGATTGAACTGAAAGTTGTCAAAGTCTAGGGATGCCATGGTCTCATCATCCCTGGGAGCGAACCTTTTATAGCTCTTCTCTTTGGTTTCGGGGTCCACATGAAGGTTGTAATCATTCATTCGATCGCAGATATTCTCCAAGACCTCGGTTATGTAGGCCTCCGACTTGACGAGGGGAATCTGTAAAAAAATAACAATGGAGAAGTTATAACTGTATCTGGAAAGCACGTTCTGGTGCTAAAACATTAAAGATTTTGCATGATTTGCAAAAGAAACTTCGTGGTTGAGAACCTATCATCTACAATGTTCCAGAAACAAAAATATAAAATAAGCTTTCATTTCGGGGCCGTTAGGGATTGAGCTTAAAATAATACTGGTAAAATGAACATAATTACATTACAGTGAACATACACCATCATAGTTATTTCTGGTACGCGAAGTAAAACTTGTCATTGAAGTCAGTCCATCCTTTGGCCGAGTTCTGGAAACGGCGTCACTTTCTGTTCCTCCGTCTAATTGCCGTTCGCCATCTTGTATGCAGCTGTTTAATATTTCCCATGGGGGTTCAGGAGAAAATAATAGCGTAAAGAATGCAACTTCTCCCAGGTTCTACTATTTCAGCTTTATTTAGGAACAGCTGCTCCATGTCTTGTTGCCATTATGTTGCGCTCTGAATTAAGCAGGAATTTCGCATTAAGATTTACACACTACCTAGATGCTTAGCGAGAGCCTCAGCAGGCAGTGTTATAAGGGTCAAAGAGCACTCTCTGCCCTTGGTAACGGGGACAAAAAAAGCGCTCTGCCGTCTAGACGGGTCAAGGTGCAAGCTGCTCCTATCCTCGCTGCTTCTGGCGGATGAGGGCGTGGACTACAGCCAAGTGCACAGTAAACAGCAGTGATGCATCCTCGGGCCTTAAGAAGATTTTCTCTCCACCCTCTGCTGATCAAAGTAGGAAGTTTTCATGACAACCATAGTCAAAGGAGCTGCATCTGAAATGAACTGGATTTCTGCAATGTTGATCTATCCGGGCGCCATTGTCTCCTTTCAGACACAGTATGAACCCTTCCGGTCTCAATGATTGCATTGTAGGAGCACTTTCACATTGTGAGCCTCATTTGCACAATGAGCTCCCTAGATTCGGCGCCATCTGGCATCGAATCAGACAGAGGCTAGAGAAGAAGCACATTACATTTGTATTTCATCCTTCTAGATCCAGTTTTAAAACGCAGGTTCCTGCGTGCAAAACATATGGGACTACGTTGCAGGGTAAAATGAAACTTTAATTCTGTTTTATTTTGAACACAAGATAGATGGCGAAGTTGCAAATGCCAATGCGTAGCTGAAGAAAATAGAAAGTAACATACGCCATCTCAGTCCGTTTGTGGTTAATGTATACAGAGCACAAACACACACATGGCACATGAACATATTATTTGTTATTTACAATTGCAGGCTGCTCTGTTAGTTATAACCTGAAACACTCTGGGAGTCAAAGAGTATGCCATCGTTATTTTCCTTCATCCCAACAAGCATCCCAAACTGTTTGCTCAAAGCAGGTGTTTTTATTTCAATGAAATAGGTGCAAAGCCTTTCTACACAGCTAGTACACAAAGAAGCATAACATACATAGCGAGTGGCTGGTTCAGCTGCAATTCCAAGAATGTTCGTAATGTGGAAAACCAAGTATCTCAGGATTCAGTCTGACAAAAAAAAAAGCTAAACTCAATACCAATGATGGTCGCCATCTCTCACTTAGGGGCCTTGTTTTATGTAAACTACCGCTTGTACACGCACCTTAAAATAACAGAAATGGCATAGACTCTAGGAATCCATCATCATTATTTTTTCAAAAGAACACTATAGTGCAGTGTCTGGGTAAGCAAACAAGGAAAAATGTAAATTTGGAACGGTTATTTAAAAGTACTGTAAGGTAAAGTATCTTTTAAAAATGTAACTCACACGGAAAGAAGCACTTACGGCGTATAGTTTAATTCAAGTACTCTTCTGTGCAAATGTGATTGGTTTTGTGTGTGCTGCGAATCCAGCATGATTCACAAAATGAATAGTCAATGCACCTGCAATCGCTGTGCACTGCATATGGCATTTGCATGCATCCCAATGGGTTCCAACTGGATTTTTGCTGAAGCGCAAACGGGGCCGAATTCCATGCAGAGATTCCAGCCCCTGCATCCACAATAAAATTAATTTGGGTGGAATTGCAAGTGCATTTTCTGCATGGAGCAGATGGGTGGGGGGTGTTGAAAGAGGCCCTTACACACTGCGCTTCCCAGCTGCTTGCAGACAATTCAAGATATTCGACTGCTTCAATGAAAGACCTAAAGGTATGATGACAAAACAAGAACACATTAGAAAACTAAGTAACATACCCAATTAACTAATCTGCCTGTTGCTTTTGGGCAGTAGACAAGATGCAATTTAGGCTTTAAGGAGTCGTTTTCTGAAATGGTATTCCTTTTAGAGGAATACGTTTTGACCAGGGCAATACAATATTCAGAGTAGCTATAGTTAAAGAAGTTAGGTTCAAGAGGTGCCAGTTGGCTTCTCCATGAAAAGAGATTTAGGAATGGGCAAGGTGGAATTCGGATTAGATGAAAATGGAATTTTAAAGTAAGTTCAACAAGAAGAGGGAGGAAGAAAAAGTATAAATGAGAGAGTGAACAGTACGTGGATAGGGAGGGTAACGAAGGGAGGACGACATATGGTGAGAGCAGTGAAGAGAAGGTGACACTTGAAGGTAAGGGACATATGCAGAGTGACTGAACTCAAGCAGGAGGCAATGGGGATGAAAGAACAGACATCCAGGGTTGACAGCTGATATAAGCAGTGGAAAATGAGAGATCAGCAATATTAGATGGTGATGGAGATCACTGATGCAGTCATGGAGGAAGGATAGAATCTGAACACAGGAGAAACAAGGAAATAAGATCTGTTATCTGATGCAGGAAAACGTATGACTGGAAAGAATGCAGATCAGATATGCAGTTGGGATAGGAGACATACTGGACATGTGAACGGTGAACAGAGGTAAACCAGCAACATATAGAAACAGAGGAAAGTATTTCAGACATGCATAGTGGTGCGAGAAAAAGCAAATCTGAACATCTGTGATGGGCCATTTCTATTTATTTGCTCTGCATTTCCAATATAAATGCCACAGAGAGTGTACATAGAAAACAACTGTCCTGGGATAGATGGTGCTGTATGAAACATTCCAAGACAGTTACAGTACTAACGTCCAAGTATGCTACAAAAAAGTCCAAGGATTGATCATGATATATATTCTGAGGGGAACCAAGAGGACTGTGTATCTTTCCAGGTTGGTGCATTCAAACACTTCTTTCTAAATCATGCTTATGGTGATAGGAGGGTGTTTATGCAGTGTGGCGCTATTTCTGAAAATAAATCATCCTAAAATGGCGTGGTACTATTTGGGAAATTGATTCCCCATTGAGGAGGTCTAAGGGTGGGTTGAGGCTGAGGGGTGATGCTGGGGTTATGAGGCAGTTTTGGAGTTGTGATGTAACAGAGTAAAAGGGGTTATAGGTCATTTGGTCGAAAACAATTGGTCGACTGGACAACTGGTCGAATCAATTTGGTCGAAAACCAAATGGTCGAATTTTTTTATTTTTCTATTTTTACCCCTTTTTTGGTTTTTTTGGGGGGGTCCCCCCCAACCCCCTTTTTTTCTTTTTTTTTTCCCCCCACACGAAAACCCACAAAACACATATATAAATAAAAAAAGAAATTTCGACCATTTGGTTTTCGACCAAATGGTGTCGACCAAATTGCAGTCTACCAGTTTGCAGTCGACCAATTGACTGGACACCAGTAAAAGGAGTGTGGCAGGTAATGGCCAACACAAGGTGGAAGGTGTGCACAGGCAAATATTGGTTTAAATATTACAATGAGCATCCACTGTTGTACACTGACTCAGCCTGCCTGCTGTATGAGAAGGTGGCAATGGATCTTGGAAGGAAGAACAGGATCTTGGAGGCAAAGATGGTAGTCGGAAAAAATGAAGAGAAGAACATCTTCTATATCAGGCATGTAGAAGACATGACGCTGGATTTGGAAAATGTTTAAACTGTAGTACTGGACACAGTGACAGATCATAAAGTTGGAGGGCCTTCATAGAAACCAAGCATGAGGTTGCAAGCCAAAAAGGAGAGGAGAATAAAGGGTTGGGAAGCATAAGGTAGAGGGAATTGTTTTGGTAACTGTGGCTTAAGGCAAGTAGAAGATCTTAGTATTGGTGGTTTGAATGTTCCAAAGGTTAGGGCAAGTATGAAAAGAAGGGAATAACCGAATTATTATTGAGCCATCAGGAAGGAAAGGGTAGGATAAACGGAGAAATGTGATTATGTCGGAGAAAGTGGTTTCATAAAGAGAGAAGAGGGCTTATAGGAGAGAGCCTTGCAGAATCCCCACTGCTAGTCAGGTTGACATGGAGCTGGAGAAGTATCAATACGATAGGTAGGAATCAGTCACAGTGTAATATAAGTGCCAGGGGAGGTCATTGGCAGTGATGTCCCTGGTCCAATTAGTCAAGTGAATGCCTACTTTGACACTGTTGATCACAAGAAGAGATCAAGGAGAATGAGGATGTTTATGGTGGCCACAGGCAATCAAGTTTGAAAAGTAGGCGCAAAAGTGTCATAGTGCATTTGGCAGATTGCATGGTATTGCACAGGTTGGTGGTGGGGAATCCTGGGTGCGACTTTTAAAGACAAGAAGAAGAGCGAGATAGGGCAGAAGTTCGAAGAGTTGCAGACCTCAGGTTTTTCATTCTTAGTTTTGAGCTGTTAACTGTTTTTCAGCAGGAAGTGAAGCCTGGTAGATGGAGTGGGTAGCCTGGTTGATGGAGTGTGCCAGGTAAGCAGAAGCACTGGAGCAACAAGGATGTTGCTTTAAAAGACAATTTAAAGCACCATATTGCGACAATTTTGTGTCTTGTAGTTGCACGAATCCAATAGACTTGTTATCTGTACTTTGGCCTTCATTTCAACACCCAGTGTTTGTCATAACATATTTCACACGTCCTAATCATTTAGAACTTCAAAGAAAAGGAAATTAATATATGTCTGAAGAAAAGTGTACAGTGCTTCTTTTGGTGGACACGTAACAAAATGTTAACGTTTGTAACTGGCACCTGCGCAAGATCCATACAATATTTTCTGAAGCAGGGTTATGTCGGATGTGCTAAAATTGTATACAACAATCTTCTTTGTTAGATCAATAACAACATCTTTTGACAGCTACTAGGTAAATGTGCCTTTAGCTAATAGTAAAAAATCACAGGGGCTTGCACAGAAATGCACGTGTGTGATTAGCAATTTGCATCTGCTCCAATTTGTACATACAAATGGACCGGAGTCGGACACAGACACACACGGGCAAGCCCATGGAAGTAAAACAATTAAGAATATAAAATGTACAACATATTCCTGCACATTTGTCCGAGTTAACTTTGGGCATTTTGGAACAGGTAAAACTTGCTACAGGAGCAAGTTTCATCGTTTTTTGCAACTGGTGACAAGCGGCCACATTTGGCCTATTTTCAAGCCGTGAATTAATTTGACGCCGCAAAAGTGCATTGTGAAATGGCCTTACTATCTCTATATACTTAAGTGCACATTGCCAATCTTATTGTTATTATGAGCCCTTCCGTATGCTCTCTCCTCCCCTGCTACTACTAACTGTTCCACTATGCACAGCACTCCACTGCTTTCAAGCTCCGTTTGTGCTTTGCAAATCCTATACATACAAATAAAAGCTGTTGTTTTCTTCACTTATTTTGTTAAAGGAGGGCAATGTGTGTAGATTACTTGCATGCTTTGGCTCTTCATGAATATCCAATTTCCCCCCCAAATAGTTTTATTTTAAATAACATTCTACATCTTAAAACAATACCAACAAACTATGATAAAAGTTTAAATAGAAAGTTATTTCTATACTTTTGAAAGGGAAAGCCTGATGTGAAAGGTACACTTCTATTAAAAAAAAAAACTTGCAAGCATCCTAATCCATAGGAAGAAGATCATTCCCAGCCTTTACATTGTTTCTTTTTCACCTTACATACCGCATTCGTAAACGACTATCAGGATTTATTAAAAACAACCTTTCTCTTCTTGAAAATGCGAAAGTTTGGAATGGTGCTTGTCAAGAGAGCAATTCCTATTGTAATTAAAGTGGAGGCATGGCCTGCAACCCATAAATTGCGTCTTTGAGATACTCACCTAATTAAAATATGAATGAAAGGGCAATCACTATTGTGTGGGGGAAGAAAACACATTTACACTTGAGAAAAAAACTTCTATATTGTCTATATTTAGTTCAAATTTGGAGCCCAGAATGTAGTACACTGGAGGCATTATTTTGTAATGTTTCCAATTTCTGAAACATTAATACATTTTCCCGATGTCAAAATCTACGCATTAAATTATGTGTATAGTTTACAGAAGTGAACACCATGAGTTCAACCACATTCATGCAAGATAGTTTTTTGTTTTCAAACAATGTGCACTTGAGGTTGATAATTGTTGAGGGCTGGAATTATAGCAATACATAATTAATGGACCTAACTTGCAATCCTCACAGAAATCACCTGGGTCTTTGTGAAAACGTCTCTATTATTCTTTTCAGAAACACATTTCTAGTGATTTAGTAAAACGTGTGAAATTGCTTAAACTTAAGCGATGCAAAAACAAAGATAACATAAAACATCGACATAAATATGAACTGAGCCCTTTTAATTTGAGATGCTAACTGTGAACAGCAAAGCTGTAACTACACTACATCTGAAACACAGACTGCCAGAAAGCAAACAAAAATACTCTACATAACTTAAACAATTATAGTGAACTAAACATAATAAAAACCGCAAATAAAACGTAATCACGATCTGTTCAACCATAAACACGATTACATCAGTTTAACAGTCAATATTTGGTCGTGGAAATGCAAACGGTGTTTTGCTTTAGGCTAAAACAGAACATGAATACAAAGTTATTCCAAAGGCTGATGGGATCTATAATTAGCTATTATGTTAATTGAATCCACCGTGAGTTTTTTGTGTTAGATTTCTTCATATAATATGCAAATAGCTTCTAAGGTCTCATTGTATTAGATAATATAATTACAAACATTCGTTCGAAGTGAATTTCAATGAGCAAGAATAATAAAGGTGTGCAGAATGTCAGCCCCTCATTCACATACCAAAGAACAGAGAAAAGCTCTGCATACAACCAACGTAAAGGATTTGACGAGGTTGATCTGGCAACAAACTATTTTAACAAAAAATGGCAACTAGCTGGAGGCCAACAGAAAAGCTTTATGAAATACATAACATACCCAAAAATAAACCCAAATCACTGAGTTGGAAGACTGCAGCATGAATACATTAACAGCTTCAAAAATAAGTATTTTTTTTCCAGAACCATTTTCTAGATATAGGCAGAAATAAGCAGTGTTGCATAGCAATTAGCTATGCGATTCTGTTGATTTGCTAATTGAATGGACACTTGTGTAGCAAAGCTTGCTATTTAAATTACCATGTTCTGGCAAAGCACAGCTCACTCTGCATTCCTCTCTTGCCCTCAGGAGTCTCTGCACCCCTTTTCACTGTTCACTTTAAGAGAGTAAAACAGTAATAATCGCCTCCACTCTTAAAAATACCAAAGGCCATAAAAAAAGTATCAGTACCGCAGATGGTGGCTCTGAGTACTAATGCTGATAAATATCACTTTATGGGTCTACAGTGCTGAAATTATGTGCTTGGACCTACCTGGCTTGGGTTGACGTTATTAGCTGCCCGCCTTCCCCCCAGGAGTGGTAGTTAATGCTATATCGAAAATCATATCAATGACGGGCAAGAGCTGCAGCACCATACTACATACTCATGTTATGACTTTCTTTTAACATTGTCAACTTTTTAATTTATGAAACATTTGAACTTCTCCTTACAGAGCAAATAATGATGGGTCAAGCATGTGGATGATACAATATACAGAAACTGCCCTGTGCAACACCGACTGGAGCAGCTGCACAGAACATTCCACGGAAAACCTAATTTCAGATCCTTTTCATCATATCTATCTATTTGTGTCCATTCATGCAGCTAACCTTTACATTTTACAAACACTCATCTCACTAATGTCTCATTTCAGCAATACACAAAAATGCTGTATGTCATTGTATGTCTTGGGTAAAAAGAACTATTAGTGACATTAACAATATGAGTTATGTTATGTTATTTTGCATTTGTATAGCGCCTTATAAACCATTGGTAAGGTCTGAAGGCGCTGGTAGGTTGAACGCCCTTGGGAACCGAAGTTCGGGTCAGTAGAGAGAGTATAGAGAGTTCAAAGGTGCGAGTGCGCACCGGTATGTGTGCAGCTGGTGCGGAATTCGTGTGGTAGCTGCTTCCTAGCGGTAGGTGTGGTGGTTGGGAGATCAGGGATATGTGTTCGCTCTGGCAGGATTTATCCAGACCGAGTGTGGCTGCGTTAGGCCTGAGGAGAACGCCTGGCTGGGGGGTGTGAAACCAGCAGTGATTACTTAGAGTGATGGGGAGTGAGCGGTAGATGTTGATATGAGAACAGTTATACCGAATGGTGACATAGTATCTCTGTGTTCTAGTTGAGTGGTGGTGTGAAGAAGAGAGTAAGCGTGGGGTGTGGTAAGATATATGTCCTTTCAAATGTTCACTGCATTCCAGAGCATATTATGTACGTCATGCAATTCTATGCAATCAGGTCCAATCAGGTGAATTGGGTACACTACTAAGTGCAATTGGGCACAACTTCTAAGTGCAGCTTTCCTCAGAGAGGCAATTGGGCCCAACTTCTATATGTGATTGGGTATACTTCTCAATGCGATTGGGTACCCTTCTAATGTGCTTGGGCACACTTCTAAATGCAATTGGCCATACTTCTAAATGCAACTTTCTCAGAGAGGCTATTGGGCACAACTTCTAGATGTGATTGGGTACACTTCTATACAGTACAAAATTGCTAATCAAATATGTATGTTTGCTAATCAAGAAATGTTTTAATTTAATTATCAAACTCTGCTAATCAAATTTTGAAAACTAATGTATGCTTTGCAAGAGAATATTTCCGTTTTAAGGTCACTAGAGATCCTCAGATGTCTTGCACTCCAACATTAGGGAATATCTAGTGTCAATTAACCCTCCTACTGCATGCTGGCATTCACCCCCATTTCTGGCTACTGAATTTGTGTTTTCCCCACCTCATTTTGCGGGTATGTGTTTCATTCAGTGCGGGCCATGTCCTGGACAGCCTAAGATCCTTGGTGCGACAATCGCCTTAAAGCTGCATTACTACTACGCTCACATATCAGTCTTCTATGCACCGCCCATGCCCTCTGTGCTGTCTGAGCAGGTGTCAACGTGTGTCTGAGCCAGGCGGAGTAATGCGATCTACAGGGCAGAGGATAGGATTATGGCTAAAATGGCCATCTTCAAAACAGCAAATTAGCAACGCCCAGACAGGATAGAGTGTCTCGGAAAGGTACCAAAAGTGTGCCTCCGTTGCTGTATGGAGGGGTGTTTTTGTCTGATTGGGTAAGAAACCTTTAGCCAGCTACCTGGACCGATAATATCAACAGCAAGTTCAAGTATGTTTCTGCTGGTGTGGGAACACTTAAGGGTCATAGATGGGGCCGGACCTAGCCCAGATTTTGAACGACTGGCAGGGCCATGAGGAACTGTAGTTCCCCATTCCACGGTCTATAGCGCCACTTGCAGAAGGTAGGGGGCATATGGACACCAACTAATAGCCTGTAGAATATACAGGGAGCGTGCTTGCTCTTCCTCACCCCTTTCCTCAGCTACATAACCCCTAAAAGAGGTGAGTAGGAGAGAGGCATTGCTCAAAGATTGGGACACAGGACGTCTCAAGTGGGTTCCACGACATCCATGTTATAGGATGGCGTGGAACCTGTGCAACACAAGTGTAGGGACTTGTAAATGGGGTTTACCTGCTTCAAAGCCCTCAAAGCAATGCATGCACAACACAATGGAACAAAAACATTTCACAAAAAAGAAGGAGGAAACATACAGTAAAGGATCACTCAATGGTAAACACTCAAAGTATTGTGCTGTGAATTCCTAGTTAAGTTAACCTGCGTGTAGTTCACAATTTCAACAAATGGTAAATGGCAACAACAAACTACAGTTCAGGTGGGGATATGTTCATGATCAGGCTTTGAGGTTATTTTTTTAACTTACTGAAAGGTGGTTACTGCTGGAGGGCCAGTGGTACAATTCAAATTATTTGCACCAAAAAGGTTTTGCATAGCAAATCGCTGATTCCTCTTTGGAATATTCTTAGAGATACCTTGAAGTGTGATGACCCTATATCTGCTAGACTCCTATAAATGAGGGATATAGTCTTAAGGATAATTCTCTTGAGTCCTGGTGCCATTTTATTTAATCTTTTAATCTGTACATTAGCAACTATGGAAAATCTTTAAGAAAATACGAAATTTTCCGCCAAAGCTAGGACATTTGCCAATAAGTACCTGGCCTACACCAATGATATTGTTTTATTCGATTCGGCACGTGCTGGACAGCCACCAACGCCTATTTCATATCATTAGACCTAAACTGAATGTAAACAAATCAAAAATGCTAATAACTACAAAAAAAAAAGGAAATACAATTTGAATTTGTCGATAGCTCAGATGCTCTTGGAAGTTGTCCACAATTTTAAATATTTGGGTGTTCAGAGATCAGTACTAAGAGATCGAAACAAACCGACTCTGATCGGATATTAAAGAAAGCACGAGTGAACATCTCTGAGTTTTAAGCGTTTGACAGGAAATTTGGCAGGTTTTCTGCTATTCCGATGGTCCCCGTCACTTATATGGGGCTGAAACCAGTATACTGGAGGCGCTAATATGGAAAAGGATGCTTACTCTCCCAAAAGGGACCCCTGTCACAATTATTAGACATGAGATGGGCTTGGTTTCGTTGCAGACTCGTGCAGACTGGAAGTGGATGCAACTTCAGAGATCACTTTTGCAACCCCCTGACAATTGCTTGCTGTCTGAACTCTGGTCTGTCTTGTAATACTTCGAGAGTTTTAATTGTGGTTCTGAGAATCTATAAACCTTTGGCTGAGTATGACTTAAACCTTCAGAAGCTTATAGCTTTTGCGACTGCTAATAAGAGGACTATTCCTGAAGTTGGACTGGATCAGGAATAGAGCATCAGCAATAGATTATCATTTGTTTTTTTTATCAGTTAGAGTATGAAGTGAGAGCCTTCAATGAGAAGCCTATTTAACTTAAACATCACCCATCAAGGAAACATAGGTCTGACATGTAAGCTTTAAATTGAAATTACTGCCAAGCAGAGAAGTTATAGGTGCTAGACAAGGAATTCAACAATCTTTGCGTCCCTGCAGATATTGTGGTTTGCAAATTGAAACGATTCGTCATCTTATAATTGAATGTACTGTCTTGGCTGAACTTCGTTTTAATTTCTTTGGCCATTTTGTCTTAGATGAAGGCTGGCTTAACACTAAATAAATTTGGGCAAGGATTTCAAATAGTAGTGAACCTTCTCTGGACATATGGTTTAAAAAAAAATGTAAGTTTGTATTGTATAAAATGAAATGGACTATACTTGTCATCACATTGTAAGATGTTTTTTATTCAATTTAGTGTTTTTCTATTTTGTATTTAGTGTTTTTGTATTGTACAAATTGAACTGTAATGAATTGTAATGTTTTTCTATGGATATTTGTTTTCTTTTTGCAAAGGTTATTTTTGTTAACCATATGCAAATACAAATAAAAGAAATAATTCTCTGCTTTATATGAAGCCATTGTAGGTTTTTCAGAGCTAGTAAAATAGATTCCTGATGTTTCACAGGAAAATCATCTTGACTGCCTTGTTTTGAAGGAACTGAAATGGACGAAGGACTTTCAAGACCATTCATGAAGTTTTTCAGTAGTCCAATTACAGGATGTGAGTATTTCCCCAGGCAAAGGATATTAGTGGTCCATTCTGCAGGTTCATAGCCAGACGTCCTAGGGCATTGTCTGAGAAAATAAAGAGTGAAGATGTTGGCAGAACTGTGACTACTGGGTGCAGATGTACTGCAGCATCATTTTGTAGCATTTGTATGTAAACTTGAGTCTTGGTGTGCTTGGTGCAGCACAGAGTCTTAATGTCAGGGTTCTAATTCAGGGCACATTTAACACCCTTATACCAAGTGCCAGTAGCACTTTGGTCCCCTCTGCCCCTCCCGACTGCCCGTTTAGCCCAGTAACCATTTCCTAATGCTCATATGTTCCCAGACCCCATCAGTGCTCCTTTGGCCCCCAACCAAAAGGCTTCCTCACCTAGCCATACCTCTTCAACGATTTCCACCTTTACATCTACTCCTTACAGAACTGCGTTGGCCCCATCCATGCATGTCTAAGTTCCTGATTTCTGCCCACTGTGCCCCTCCCACTATTCGCTGTGCTCCTAGCAGTAGTGCCTAAGCCAGCCATGGGTAATCAGTGGCTCTCCAGATTGGCCTACAATTTCTGCGATTCCTCACCATTGACTATGGCTAATGGAAGTCAAAGGCAAAATATCTGGCTATGGGAGGCCACAGATAGTCTATCACTGGTTCCTGCTCATCTCTCATCTTTTAGGTACCTCTGCCCCTCTAGTGGTCCATAAGTGTACCCTCTGCATCCCCCACTGGTCAGTTTATGCCTGCATGTCTCTCTCTTTGGCTCCTAAATCTCCCTCTCAATGGTCACCCACTAACTAGTCAATTTGATGACCTCTCACTGGTCATTCATTTCCCCCCTCAATGGCCATAACTCCCTTCAATGGCCTTGCAGCTCCTCAGTGGTACGAGGACCCCAAGTACTCCTTTTCCCCCTTTGTATCCTCCCATACTAAACCTATCCCGCTACCACAATACGGCCATCTTAGTGCTGCATGGTACGTATCCCCAGTGTGCTTTCCAATGTAGACAATTCTCGATTACCCCATCTCCTCAATCTCCTTACATGCACACTTTCACAAATCAGACATATCAGCGTGGCCAATGCTTGTGTAGACAAGGCTGAAACATGTGGTAGATTAGCACATGCCTTTGGTGAGATATTTCGATCAGATCTGCCATATTTGCGCTACAGTACCCCACATGTTTCTTTTGAAACCCCTACTAAGACTAGTGATCAAAATGTAAGACACACAATCTTACTAAAACAGTGTGCAGCTGCACACAACATGAACAGAGCAGCTTGTATATTATTCTCGTTAAATAAAAGCACACAAGAAGGGCAGTTAGGGACGTAATTCAGCATTTCCAATACACATTTCTCATTGCAAAAAAATAATATACCATGTGTAGCGCAGAGTGAATATCATCTAATGAAGCACATACACCATAAAGAAAATTACATATGAACATAGAATAAAGTATGTATCCTATAACAAAACTATTATTGTATGGTGAAACAGTGAGGTCAAACACCGAAAAAGAGTAAATGCTTTATTATAGGGGAAAAAAACAGTAAGTGAAAACATTATTTTAAACTCTGTGCCCACAACTGAAAACAATATCCTATATCTATATATATTTATATATAGATATAAATATATGTCACTGAAAACACTTTGTTAAAAGGACATTATGGTTTAGTTGCACTATTAAAAACCAATGAAATTCAATGAAAAAACGTTGTTTAAGAGACGTTATGGTTACAAGTAAAACCAAAACCCCCAGAAATGTACCAGTTATGGTAAGCTAAGCAACCATAACTTGCACCACCACCGTGCACTGCTAAAACTAACACCCAACAATTTTATGTCCCAAATACTTTTCTCTAGCATACAATAAGGACCATAATCAATGGACCTTTATCACTATCCGCGGTCTCCACCGTCCTCTTTCCAGGCCATGGATCATTAAAAGACCTGGATCGCACATGCTCACCATCGCACAGGACAGTCCTTCTACCATTTTCTATTTTATATATGTAACACTCCCTCAATGCCTGCTTTCAATCAGTCACACATCCATCCACCAATCACTTCTAAAAACTGCCCATATAACCCTATGAACATAGTAAGCTTCCACACACCAACTGCCACTTAACAATCTTCTACAAATTCTTTGCATCTGCATTTCCCTTACTTATAAAAATAAATTGAGCAGAAGAGTCCCACGGGTGGGATGCATCTTAACCGTAACAAGTGAAAATGATTCATGATGTTACATCACTGTGTATAAGTTATTAATAATTCATCTTTTCATATATATCAAAGAACTATAAACGTCCTTTAAGTAACATATTTTCTGCAACACATACTTATGTGTCGTTATCAGCAAAGCATGCTGTGGATGCAAATCATTGTTCAATTGCCTTCGACATAAGGCTTTACCATGACCCTAGCCCCACCAAACCACCCCTATTATTCACTGCACCTACCCAGCATCCTAGCTCAGTGTCCACTAAATCCTAATAACGTGACGAATGGCCAGTGCTCATAGCTTGCAGCCATGGCCAGTCTCCAAATCCATGGGACATGGGCTTTCGTCCATGCCGAAATTCCCCATCAGAACATCAAAGTACACATTTGCTTTTGCCGAGGGCCAGGTACACTACCCAGACACCAAATTTAGATTTCTAGTTTGGTACTGAAAGGGCTCACTCCCCACTTTACCAACATAAACTCAGAATAAAAGACACATCCCAGTAGGGAATGAGACCAGGAGGACAGATTGCGAGGTTGCCAAAGATTTATACAAGATTCGGCATCCAGAGAACTCTGCTGCCCTGTGAGCACTCTGGCAAACATTACAATTACAATGGATTATAAGGCAAAAAGCCGTCATCAGTGATGTCAGCTCTAAGGGTTACAAAGTACAATATTATTGGTTTCTAGGCGACGATGCATAGGGGCCTGTAGGTGCTGCTTCACCAGGAGTGGGAGGGTGAGCCTCACGTGGTTTAGCTGGACTTGCCCGAGTGGGGTGAATGTCGGGTGAAGCTGGAGATGCGGTTGAAACTAGCTAAGCTGGCATGAATCCTTTTTCTTGCCATATAATAAACAATGAGCATCAATATACCTTTGAGTAAATCTTAGAGGTTTACAAGTTGTGCATACATAACTACATCATTTCACAGTGGATCATTCATAAGGTGAAAGGTGCGAGGGTCTTACTTTATGCGATGACTTGGGGACTGGGCTGGTCTGGCACATCTGGGAAAAATGTGGGGTTGAGTGACAAATGTTAGTTTCAGGACAGGATATACCGTGACAGAGGTCTGAGTTTATTGGGGGCACTCTGGGGTGGTCAGCAGAGTGGGGGCACACTTCTGTTACATCAAGCGAATACCTTAGGAGGGCACAGGGTTACACAAGCAGTAATTTTCCAACAACGAGAGTGGGGGGTGCAGGAGCAGGTTTGTGGAGATGGATGAGCTACAAGTCATGTTTCAGGCTGGTTCACACACGGGACAGTGATCTCAGAGGAAGAATGAGAAGATACATAATGTTCATTGTTGCAGTTGGCTTCAGTGAATCCGTGAGAAAGGGACTTGGGCCGCGCAGAAAAGGTGGGGGCGGTTGGTACTTGCAGTGTGCGGCACTGCAGATCGGAGAGGAGACTTCGTAGTGCCAAATTGCGGCCTAGTCCAAAGATGGACTCGGGGGGTGCACAAAATGGAGTCCGAGTGTGTCTTGCAATAGTCCCACCTCTGCTCCAGCTGAGGCCTTGTTTCTCATGGCAGCAGAAGACCGATGGAGGCGTCCCCCACTAGTGCAAGAGCAAGCGGTTCATCTTGTGTAGAATGTATGGGTGGGAAGCTAATTTGCCCCTTCCTTCCTTACACTGCCCCCATTTGTTACATCTAAAGTAACAAATTACTTTTTATCATTGTTTGCATTCCGGTAGTACCCCGCCTCCTGCCTTGTCCCAAGCAGGTGTCCCTCTTATTGGCAACCAGGCCCTGCATACCCGCGTAAGCTTTGGCCCCGTCTAGCATACTCATCAGGGGTGCAGGTCATGTATATTCCCCCCTCCCCATCCAGATCCACCCAGACCTCCTTGTACCATAGTAACTCCCTTGGTGTCATGGGTATCAAGCAGGTAGTTGGGGCAAGCTGGGTGGAGGCTTGGCAGCCCTGGCATAGGCACACAAAGAACCCATAACAAGTCCCTCCTTTCATTCCTTCCTAGTGTTTGAAGTAACTTCCTGGTTACCACTTCCTGTTGCCAAATAGGAAGTGCATGATAACTCATGAGCTCTCTAGTGTTTGGGTATGGCTGGCTATATAAGCCACACCCAAGATTCTTCCAGTGCTTCTTGTTGCTTACTGTGAGCTGCATCAGCAACACACTTGCCGTGCTCTGGATCAGCCAGCATCTGCTTACCTGCTCCGGATCATCCCGCTTCTGCTTAGCTGCTCCGGATCATACCGCTTCTGCTTACCTGCTCCAGATCATCCTGCTTCTGCTTACCTGCTCCAGATCATCCCGTTTCTGCTTACCTGCTCCGGATCATCCTGTTTCTGCTTACCTGCTCCGGTCTTCTTACCCGCTCCGGATCATTCAGCTTACCTGGTTCTTACTCCACACCGCAGCGATCTCCAGTCAAGAGGGGACTTGTACACCGGCACCTGTAAGAACAAAGAAGAACAGTGTTAACACACGCACATCAGTAACGCTGCGCATACTCACCGAATCTTCCCGCGACGCTGGAATCCAGGTTAGTTGCACGAGCACACAACCACTGTAAGAAAGAAGAGACATTATTCATAGCGCTCGCTCCAATAACACGGACACTTATTTCACTGCGCTCTCTCTCTCTCTACGCGGTGCATACTTAACAAAAGCCTTTGTGAAAACTTACCTAACCACCAAGTCTCTAGTAGCGCTGAACCCAGACTCAAGGTGCTAATACCACATAATTTCTCCTGCAAGGGAAAGAGACATTACCAGGCGCCCTCGAATTGAAGGCGCTGCGCAAACCTACTAGCAGCTAGCTTTTACACGCAGCGCTACTCACCCACAAAATACAGGCAAACAAAGACAATACGGACAATTTTGGACACTCAACATTCTCTGCGCAACGTTCACTTGTGGGAAGGACATTTTAGCCAGTGAAGAAACTGGCACCTTGAAATGCAGGATGGAGTGCACACCCTACTAAAGATCAAGGTAAGCCCATAGGGGGACATCAAAGCACACAGTAAAGAGAATGGAAGGGCCCAGGGGAATCGGGTGAATTCAGGTCTGAGTGTACATCTTGTATTTGACAGGTATTCCTCCGGGTGAAGACTCTGGGTCAGGGGAGGCTCATCCATCACTACTGCAGAGACACAGGCGAGTGTGACTGAACACAAAGCCATCCTCAATACCTCTGCCCAAGCGATGAAAACCTCCGAGGTAGAGCAGCTTTCCCTGTTAGGTGAACTACGGGCCGAAATGCATGCAGCCCGCTCAGAGACAAAAGCCTTAAGGCGCAAACTGGTAGTCAACAGGGGCAAAACAGACGATTTGGCAAGACAGCGCCTACAGACCCAAGCTGGTCTAGCACCCCTACCAGGTGGAGTTCCACAGGGGCAGCCTACCGTGGCACCTGTAGCCACACCCGTTCAGGTATTGCTTCCAGGCAACATCCCTTTAGCACCCCCGGGAACGCTTCTCTGGGGATCCCAAGAAATTTGGAGCGTTCATGCCGGCTACATTTCATATGTAACCAGACACCTTTCTGAACGACCAAGCTAAAGTAGCTTTTGTCCTCTCCTATTTAGGAGGGCATGCGGCGGACTGGTCTGTCCCGTCAGTGCTTAGAGACGACCCTTTCCTGAGAAATTACCCAGGTTTTCACCGTGAACTGGAAAAACTATTTGCCCATCGGACTCAAGGTCAGGCCCTGGATGATGAGCTACTCTCTCTGCCACAGGGTGGTCAGGATCTTATCTCATATGTCGCCACATTCAATCGCTTAATAGCCGAATCAGGTTGGCCAGAGGAGAAACGAATAACGTTATTTTATCGAGGACTGAGAGGAGAATTAAAAGATGTCTTGGCGCAAGTAGTTAATACTCCCGAAGATTGCAGTGAATACATCGACCTAACTATGCAACTATACCACAGGTTACAGGATCGCAAGGCCGACCGAACCAGATCAGAGCATAGACCAGTGTATGTCCGACCAAAGGAAGCGTCCCATTGACAGGCCTCAGAAATACACTCAGAGCCCATGCAATTGGGTGTTCTCAGGGGACCACTCACCAAGGCGGAGAAAGAACGGAGGCATCAGGAAAAACGTTGCTTATATTGTGGCCAATCTGGTCACTTCCTCCGGAACTGCACGATTAAACCCCCACGGAAGACAATGGGGATACTAGACAACACAGGGGAAGACACAGGTGCGGTAGCGGAAAACTCCAATGCTCGGCTGATGTAAAGGTCTATCTGTCGAGCCAGGAACGGAGCACTCAGATCTCACATTTCAGTATTCCTATGGTTTTGATAGACCCTTCACAGCCCACCTGAATGCATGCCCTCAAGGCTTTCATAGACAGCGTGGCTATTGGGAACTACCTGGACATAAACACTGCAAAGACCTTGGGATTAGCATTCCACCGTAAGGACACTGCAGAAAGCGTGACAGCTGTGGATGGCACACAACTCCTTTCGGGACCAGTAACACAGTGTACTTCCACCATCACCTTAATCTGCCAAGATGGCCACAGAGAAAGAATTAGATTTGACCTTATCGCTGCACCCAATTCCAGCTGATTCTTAGGATACCGTGGCTAGAGACGCACAACCCAAAGATAGATTGGCGAGCTCGAACCTTACTATTTTCCAGGGAATGCACCTCTTGTTACGACATCAAAGGAATCAAAGAAAGCCCATCGTTAGCTTCACAGGAAAAGATAGCAGGTTTAGGCTTGGTGGGCACTTTACCAGAGGAATACCAGGAGTTCCAGGATGTGTTCGCGAAGGAGCAAGCTAATACACTACCACCACATCGAGTGTTCAACTGCCAGATCGACCTGCAACCAAGGGCACAAGTACCGTGCAGCCGCATTTATGCATTAACCGAGGAAGAAAACACTCATCTACGGACCTACTTGGATCAATACCTGGCCAATGGCTTCATTAGACAATCTAAGTCACCAGCCGCCTCCCCACTGTTCTTCGTACCAAAGAAAGAGGGGGACTTAAGAACGTGTTTTGATTAACCGGCCCTAAATCAAGTCACCATAAAAAATAAGTACCCATTACCTCTGATACCAGTACTCAGACCAGGTGAGAGAAGTGAAGATTTTCACCAAGCTAGACTTACGCGGTGCATATCACCTGGTACGCATGAAGAAAGGGGACGAGTGGAAGACTGCGTTCCGTACCCGCTATGGCAGTGGAAGACTGCGTTCCGTACCAGCTATGGCCTGTACGAAAACCAGGTAATGCCCTTTGGGCTTTGCAATGCCCCGGCTGCATTCCAGCATTTTATGAATGTGTTAGGGGAACTCCTCGATGTCTGTGCAGTCGTCTACATCGATGACATTCTGATCTACTCCACCAATCCCCATGTGCGAGCTGTACTCCACAAACTGCGTGAAAACCAACTGTACGTAAAGCTATAAAAATGCTCCTTCCACGTCACCGAGGTGGAGTTTCTGGTATATGTACTGACACCGCAGTGGATCAAGATGGACAATAGTAAAGTGGAGGCACTCCTCACTTGGTCCTCACCCACGTCTGTGAAGGGAGTACAGAGTTTCCTAGGGTTTTCAAACTTTCATCGACGCTTCATACCAGGATTCTCACATATTGTACATCCAATAACGTCCTAGCTGCTCAAACACTGAAAGTTCAAATGGACACCAGCGGCGGAAGAAGCTTTCCGAGCTCTCAAGGAAAAATTCACCTCAGCCCCAATTCTGCAACACCGTCGGCCCAATTTACCGTACATCGTGGAAACGGACGCTTCAAGCATTGCCATGGGGGGCTGTATTGTCTCAACAAAATCCTGAAACCGGATGCCTTCACCCCATTGCCTTTTGGTCAAGGAAATTTTCCCCAGCAGAATTAAACTATGCAATTTCTGAGAAAGAACTCCTAGCAATCAAAAGCGTACTGTGTGAATGGCAACATTATTTACTAGGAGCAAAACACACCACCACAATAATAACAGATCATCGGAACTTGCAATACTTACGCTCAGCAAAAGCTCAGTTTTCTAGGCAGCTCCGTTGGGCCCTATCCTTAATGGAATACGACTTTGTAATCACCTACCGCCCCGGAGTTAAGAACGGGAAAGCAGATGCGTTATCCCGCATTGGCACAGGAGAGGAAGTCTACAATGCCCCTAATCCGGTGCAGATCATACCCAGCCATAAAATTCTCTGCATCGGCCCATCTCCGTTAAATACTCTGCAGGAAACAATAAAAGAAAATATGTCTGAAGAAGACCTACTGGCTTGGGACACGAAGGGAGATCAGTTCACCATTCAAGACAAACTACCATACTACCAAAAACGCCTCTAGGTTAAGGATCTGCAACAAGCAATCATATCAGACTACCACGACTCGCTGTTAGAAGCCCATCCAGGTATAGCAAAACCATGAAGTAAGCAAATATTATTGGTGGCCAACTTGGCAAGAAGATATTGCCACCTGCATAGGCACCCGTGAGGTGTGTGTACAATAGAAAACATCCAGGCAAAAACCAGCCGGCCTCCTTCAGCCAATCACCATTCCGCCAGCACCCTGGCACACAGTATCAATGGACTTCGTCACTGATCTACCTCCTAACTCAGGTTATAATACCATCCTCGTAGTAGTGGACCTCTTCTCCAAAATGGCCCATTTCATAGCTCTAAAAGGTATTCCCTCAGCTCAGACCCTGGCGCAGGTTTTTCTAGACCGAATCGTCAAGTTACATGGATTCCCTACCATAATCATTTCTGACAGAGGCAGCCAAATTGTATCTCGTTTTTGGAAAAAATGTTGTGCCCTGGCAAGAGTAGAAGTCCGCCTGTCTTCTAGTCACCACCCTCAAATGGACGGCCAAACCGAGCGCACAAACCAAACCATGGAACAGTATTTGCGCTGTCTATTACACCAAACAAGCCAAAGCTGGACAGAAATTCTATGGATGGCAGAGTATGCCTACAACAACTCAACACATTCATCAACCCAAGCAACACCCTTCTTTACTATATATGGTCGAAACCCCAGAACGTCGGTCTACGATTCGCCAGAAAAGGTTGAATGCCCGCAGTAAAGAATCTACATGCCAGCCTCATGAAAGCAGCTAGAGAAGCCAGCAGAAACCTACAGCAAGCCAAAGAAACACAGAAAAGAAACGCTGATCGCCATCGACGAAAAGCCCCAGATTATCAAGCGGGAGACTCGGTCTGGCTGGCAACTAGACACATTGCTTTAAAGGGTCCCAAGAAATTTCAGCCTAGATCCATCGGCCTGTGTACAATAGAAAAAGTAATTCATCCAGCAGTCATGAGACTTGCGTTACCTCAACATATGCGTATACATCCCGTATTTCACGTGTCACTATTAAAACCAGCACACCCAGGACCCCGAACTTCCACACCTCCCGCACCCATACAAGTGGGTGAAGAAGCACCAGAATATGAAGTAAAGAACATATTAGATTCCAAACAAGTACGAAAGACCCTGTATTATTTGATTGACTGGAAGGGATACAGACCCAAGGAAAGATCATGGGAACCCAGCACGCACGTGCATGCCCCCCGATTGGTGCAGAAATTCCATCGGGACCATCCTGAGAAACCAAAGCCCTCATACACACCATTGGGAGGGGTCTTGAGGGGGAAAGACTGTCATGGGTATCAGGCAGGTAGTTGGGGCAAGCTGGGTTGAGGCTTGGCAGGCCTGGCATAGGCACAGAAAGAACCCATAACAAATCCCTCCTTTCATTCCTTCCTAGTGTTTGTAGTAACTTCCTGGTTACCACTTCCTGTTGCCAAACAGGAAGTGCATGATAACTCATGAGCTCTCTAGTGTTTGGGTGTGGCTGGCTATATAAGCCACACCCAAGATTCTTCCAATGCTTCGTGTTGCTTACTCTGAGCTGTATCAGCAACACACTTGCTGTGCTCTGGATCAGCCAGCATCTGCTTACCTGCTCCGGATCATCCTGTTTCTGCTTACCTGCTCCGGATCATCCTGTTTCTGCTTACCTGCTCCGGATCATCCTGCTTCTGCTTACCCGCTACGGATCATTCAGCTTCAGTTTACCTGGTTCTTACTCCATGCCGCAGCTATCTCCAGTCAAGAGGGGACTTCCACACCGCCACCTGTAAGAACAAAGAAGAACAGCGTTAACACGCGCACATCAGTAACGCTGCGCATACTCACCGAATCTTCCCGCAACGCTGGAATCCAGGTTAGTTGCATGAGCGCACAACCCCTGTAAGAAAGAAGAGACATTATTCATAGCGCTCGCTCCAATAACGCGGACACTTATTTCACTGCGCTCTCTCTCTCTACGCGGTGCATACTTACCAAAAGCCTCTGTGCAAACTTACCTAACCACCAAGTCTCCAGTCGCGCTGAACCCAGACTCGAGGCGCTAATACCACATAATTTCTCCTCTCTGTGAAGGCATAAAACAGCGTTTGGCATCTGAACTCAGCCTACAGACAAATGCAGGATGGAGTGCACACCCTACTAAAGATCAAGGTAAGCCCATAGGGGGACATCACAGCACACAGTAAAGAGAATGGAAGGGCCCAGGGGAATCGGGTGAATTCAGGTCTGAGTGTACACCATGTATTTGACAGGTATTCCTCCGCGTGAAACAGGGGAAGAGAAGACTCTGGGTCAAGGGAGGCTCGTCCATCGCTCCTGCAGAGACACAGGTGAGTGTGGCACTTGGTTCCTTTATTGTGGTGTGATACAAATTATCCACCCTGTCCCCGGGGTAACGATACACTACTGTCATACGGTAATTGGGGGGATTAGACTGTCTGTATTTGGGTGTCTTTCATTGTTTGCACGCTTGTCGGTTGCCCCATCGTCACCATCATCATGGCAGAACTAGGCATTGATTTTACACAAGAACGAACGCCTACCTGACACACACAAAAAAATTAGTAACAGGAAAACGACGAGTGGGACAAACATTTTCATCATCATGCTGAACCAGGAAGGTATCGAATGGAACATGTCATCAAACCAGTTGCTTGGGGTGATTCCTCAGTCTTTTTTCATCCTTTCACACAAGATATGCATCGCCGAGATCACACGGGACAGGGTCCCATTGTCCGCATCTGCAGAAAGTACGAATGTGCAGCAGGCACTCCCGATTTTTCGGCAAACACCGCCGTCCATTGCTGTGAGGAGGTCTAGGACGTACCAGTTTTGCATGGTCATCAACCACAGGGCGCAAAGTTCCACTTTGGTCACGTTAAAGCCTTCTTCTTTGTCGTTGGCTAACTGGATCAACTCCCAGCGCACGATCTGCAGCTATTTTGCATCTGTTGGCGCCTGGAGTCCTGGCAGAAGGAGTGAAGCAAATAATGTTTCTGCGGAATTTAAAAGTTTGTACTGATCCGGAATTTCTGCTAGGAGGTCTGAGGATTCATTGGAGATATCATTTGATGATCTTCGCTTGTGGGAAACTCTGTCCTGCAACTCGTCTTCAGTCAGGATGTCGTAAGTGGAGGGCTCCTTGGTTGCTGGCTGGGGTGCCAGTGATGTTTCGACTGGCACCTTCCCCCACCATTAAGGCTGAGTGTAGCGTTGCCAATGCACAGTTACCTCTCCATGATGGAGGGAGGTGTAGGTATGCTTGTTTGCCACACACCCAGTAAGTGTCCATTAAGGCTGATGTTCCTTTTTTCATGTCTGGAAGGATGACTGTCTTGTTGCAGTGTTTGTTGAAGCCCATTCGTACCTTCCCTGCACCGTGGAAACAAAGTTCATGCTGGATCTCTTTTTGTATCTTGATCGGTTTTTCAAGTGCTGTCACCCATGTTAGTTTGGCAATGTGCTGGGACCATGTTGTAGTGCAAGTTCGTTTCACCCACTGAAAGTTTTCTTCGGTCAGTCCTCGCAATGCTTCAGCTTTACATGTGATTGTTTCATCTTGCCATTGGTTTTCCGTGAACATTGTCCCTTTGATGATAAAAAATGGTTCTTTCAAACATATCACTCCTTGAGGTTTGCTTTTGCATGCTTTTTTGTTTTGCAGCATTTGTACTGTTACCGTGTGTGCCTGGAAGGGGAAGGTACTTCGTATTCTACATAAGGCTAAATGGATTAGACACTGAGCATTCAGCATTGGTATCTTTCGGGGTATAAGTACTTTGGGTGTGCCAGAGGCATGGGATATGAGAGAACAAACGTAACATCTCTTATTTGTTGCTTGTTTGGCTGTGGCACTCATGTCTGAGTACCATTTGTTAGACTGATCCGGGTGGCGGGGGTCTTCAATTTCATCTAAGCCCAGACCATGGTATGCATCATAACCTTTCCCTCCCGCCCCCCTTTTTCGTCTTTTACTCCCGCCCTTCACCATTGTGTAACTTTTTCCACCTTCTGATGTCTTATAGGAAAAATATTTGTCCATATCTCATTATTTTGTTCATTCTCACTCTGCAGAGATTGTGACACTGGGTACGTTAGGGTAACCGGGACATAGGGTGTAAAGTGCATTTTATCGCCATCTGAGGTAGGTTCTTCGGTTGTGTGCATATTTACATATGGCGATTCCGAACTACCGAACATAGAATAATCAACATAATACTGGTTTGATACGTTATCAATATCATAACCACCCATAGCAGCGTATGTAAAAATTGGGGTTTTGACAGTTCGGTTTTTGTGGTGAGTGGTTAAGTTAGCATTCACTAAAGCATTGTGGCTCCAAATAACTTTGAAGCCATCCCAAATGATACTTGACCCTTCTTGTATCAGATGTACCTTGCTCCCTCATCCTTTATATCCCCTAATATAAATGACACGCTCCGGTACAGGCCAAGGCAGAACAACATTACTGAAGAAACAATAGCCACAAAGTAGAGACCACAGTCATAATTGTAATTTCTGTTACTGCTAACTTCTACTCTATCACTATCTACATCTGTGGTGTTGTTAGTGAGGGCCCTCCTTTCCATCATATTTCCACCTGAAGGGGCAATATACATTTGTTAAGTACACAAATAATCAACCTTTTTTACTTCTTTCTTTTCATCACATATCGTTATTATGTTCATTTACGGATTTACCATACATGTTTTTAAATTAAAAAATATAATATTACACAAATCATCAGAGAAGAGAGCAGGAGTGAGCTATCTTTGAAGAAAATGTGCTAACCGAAAAGTGGTAGAGATATATTGAGAGGGCGAGATATAGAGAGTGCAATAGAGATAGAGTGCGTGATAGAGAGAGAGTAAATAGAGATAGAGACAGTGATAGCGAGAGAGAGAGCATACATATATATTTACATTTAATCATAATTGTTCTTCATCATTGCTTGTACTTTTTTGTTTTTCGGCTACTCTTTGTCTATTGCCTTTTACACTTTGTGATATGTTTCATCTCTAAGGTGTGCAACTTCCTGATTCTGTCGTTGCTCACTCTTGGGTGACGTACTTTCGTGTGCCCTTGTTACATCCGAAAGATGCACCCAGTATTTTAAACCTCAAACTTTTACTGCGAAGGGTGTGCAATAAATCACTTCATAAGGACCATGGAATCGAGGGGAGTTCCATCTCCGCACAAAGCTGCAAACATATACAATTTCACCAGGCATTAGCTGTCCTGTGGGGCTTTCTTGTGCGGGTATCAGTTTCATTTTCTCGATAGAACGTGGGTGCTATTTGTCTTGCTATAGTCCGCCCCGCCCGTGTCAGTTGGGTGAGATATTCCTTGAATTCATCCCCTAACACTGTGGCAGCTCGGTAAGCATCTGATGCCCTTCGTACTGGGGATAGTGGCATATGGATGCGCCTTCCCATCACTATTTCGTGCGGGCTCAAACGGTGGTCCTTACTTGGCTGTGTACGGATGTCATGTTAGAGAGAATTCTCTCTTTAGGCTGAATTTCCTAACCTAGTGAGTCCCCCAGCAGCTTTGTTGGATTTCTGGAGTTTGTTTTTTCTCCTGCCAAGAGTGAGACTCTTTTTCCCACTCTTGGACATGATTTATGGTGTTCCTTTGACTGCTAATGTGTTTTATGGGCTATGGGGTCCTTTACTCCATAAGGTCTCATGTGTTTTTACTATGTGTGTTACACAGCACCCTCCGTGCAGTGACACCCCACCATAGACTCCATACCCTGGGACTGACTACTGTCTCCCAGGGCATGTAAAGTCACCATTGGCTTTACTAGTCCCAAATTATTAACAGAAACCGGTACAAACCATCATATTGTGGACGTACTGGTCGGGGCAATTCGATTGCCCCGGGGTCTGTTAGTCGAGGGGGCACGTCTCCGTCCCCCCTGATCGAGTTTTGGCTGGTGGCAGTGGATACTACTTTTTATATTCGACCGTGAATATATCCCTATGGGATTTTCCCATTGTTCGAGGCTACCAACTTTAATTATTTAATTCTCATAGCCTCGAACATACCGCCGGTTTATTTATTTAATATTAATTTGCCGGTTGGTATTTTTTGCCAGGACTCGATTCTAAAATGGTGTTTGTGTTCTCTTCTGTGACTCCAACCCAAGTCGAGCCCTTTGTTCCACTTTTTGGCGGGCTTCTCCACAGAAGCCTCCAAAAGTGGTGCCACTCTGTCTGGGTACCACAGGAGGTGTGGGAGGGGGTTTAGGCACCCTGGACTGAGTTACCTTGGTAACTCAAGTCGCACTCTTGTGTGATTGGCCCAAGTGGTGATATGGCCGGCTCACCACTTAGCATGTTTGATTGACAGCTAGGCTGAGTGAATGGGGGTGTACTGCATAAAAGCAGGGCTTTGGGCACTGGAACTTCAGAATTCACCACAGGACCAGAGAATCCGACGAGGGAGAAGCTGAGCTGACCTACCACGACGACATCACCGGTGGAGCCCTGCGGAACCGACTCACCACTTCCCAACGACAGAGAAGATCTCCCGGCTGGAGAGGCTTCTTCCCCCGACTGGTGGGCACAACCAGTTTACCTTCTTTTCCTCGCATCACAGGACGTCTTGTGGTCGAATTGCCCATGCCAAGCACCCCGGCAACCGGATAGCCACTTACCACTGGACCGCGAATAAAAGGACCGCTCCTTTTACCTGAGAACTCTGCGGCTGGTTTCTTCCCTGGCAGTGCAACGAACTCCCGTCTTCCTCCCCGTTGAGATCCTCTCTTCCCCCGGACGAAGCACCGACTTGCATACGCTGCCAGGAACAACTGCCCCCGCTGGAGTATTCTCACCACTTTAAGGTATCGTGTCCACCAGGCCTCCCTTTCTAAAGATTGCTACAAGGTAATGATAACCCCTTAACCTTATGGACTGGGCTGGCCGCCTTGACCATCTAACCGATCCCTTTCTTTGGTCCAACTCTTTCTGAACCTTTTCAAGACTTTTTGTGCACTTCAACCGTGTGACCTTGGACACATTTCGTTCTGATCCTCTTAAAGTGGATCCGGCCTTCTGAACTCTAACTTCACGGTTTTACTTTGCCTTCCTCTCTTGTTATGTTCTTATGAAAGTGTTGGGATCTGTTTCAAATTATACTCTGCTTTTCTCTCCCTTTTAAAACGAATTATTAGAGTGCCATCTGCGTTAAGCACTCACCGCTGTCTGAAAATAAGTGGGGCTTTTTCTTTAGACTTGTCTAATATTCTTTTAAGGGAGTGTATATCTTTTAGTGACCATGTTTTTGAACTGCTTAATATTAGTGCCTGTGTGTTTTACTAGATATGGTTTTAAATAAATAATTATATCTCTTTTACACCAAGCTCTGGTCAGTGTTTACTTGTTCTACTATGTTCTTTTGACCTATTGTGAATACACTGTATACTGCCTGACTCTTCTTGAGGGAAGTGTGACTGCTCAGCCACAGCTACCAAGTGAATCTGTGTGGTACAGACTGCTACCAAGTGGGTTTACTGCCAAACACCTGCAGTCTTAAATCTTTTGCAGTGGTCCCAGAGGGAACTGCACAGGTTTCTGCCTAACGCTGGTGGCAGCGGTGGGATTTGTATTGAGTATACACTTTAGTGTGCTTTTTGAACGCTTTAGGACAACTAACCATAGAGCTTAGCACTAAAAAGCTGATTTTCTAACTATGGGCCTCATCACGACCTCGGCGGTAACACCGGCGGTATTAGTGCGGGGGCTATTAGCGCAACCGCCATAGCCCCCGGCGCTAATAGCGCGGGATCACGAGTTGGGCGGACTTGGAAGTCCCCATTCCCCATTGAGCCCATTCGGGAATGCCCCATTCCCCATTGGGCTCAATGGGGAAATTTCGCGCTCATACCGCCGGTGGATTTCCCGCCGGCGGTATATGCGCGAATTCTCAGCAGATTTCACACCAGCTCAGAGCTGGGTTGAAGTACGCTGAGGCCCTGATTCGGCGGACCCTTAAATCCGGCAGTAATAGCGCTACCGCCGGATTTAAGGGTTACCGCCGAGGTCGTGATGAGGCCCTATGTCTGCTATGGAGAGTTATACCCTAGAATCATTGTCTGCCAAAACTGCTGATTGCTTAAAAGTATTGTGTAGACATAAGAATCTCTCTGAGAAGGGCAAGAAAATGGAACTTATAGAAAGATTGTTAGAAAACCAAAGTCTGAGAGGTACAGAGGAATCTACCCCCCAGCAAATGTAGAAAACAGTGATGGTATTGATCTGAATCAAAGCCTTGATAATGAGTCAGAAGAGGAAAGTGAACCTAATGAAGCCACTCTGAGCCTCTGTCTGCCTTACCCACTGGGCCTATACCAGGTCCTACATGTAACCCTGCTTATTTTGAACTTGAAAAAATGAAGCTTGAATTAGAGTACAAACGTTTTATTGCTCAATCTGAAAGAAACCAAGAGCTAGAGTTCAGAAGAATGAATGCCCAGGCTGAGCAGAAGAAAGCTGAGTTAAGACTCAGAGAAATAGAGCTTAATCATGAACTAGAAATGAAGAAGTTGTCTGTGGAAAATGCTTCACTCTCCTCTGGTTCCTCTAGGAGTTCCAGTCCCAAAAGAACCCGGATGCCTAAGGAATTAGTGGGTATGTATGAACCTAAGTTGGATGTGTTGGATTGGTTAAAAATGTTTGAGTAGAATCATGGGCTCCAGGACATCACAGGGAATGAGGTACTTCCCTGGTTGTTCTCTAGGCTTCCCCCTGTTGCAACTGATGTGGTAATGGAGTTGGGGGAGGTGGATAAGAAGGATTATGAATGTGTAAAACTAGCTTTGATAGCTAGATTTGGGAAGACCCCTTCCCAGTACCTTAAGAGGTTTAGGACCCTCAAAAAGCATGATGGTACCCCCCTTGGGCTACCTGGGTGAGTGAAAGTTTGAAAAACTTAGAGGGATGGATTAAGGGTTACAGAGTTAACACTTATGAAGGAATGAAGAATCTTGTAATGTTGGAGTCAATTTATGATGCCTGCTCTCCTGAGCTCAGACAGCACTTGGCTGATTCAAAGGAATTAGACTCCAGGAAGTTAGCGAAGGCTGCTGACTTGTGGGTTGCCAACAGGGCCACTCACACGGATTCTGGGGCTACTCAGAAAAAGGATGAGGGAAAATAGCCAAAAAAGGACTACAAAGAGAATTCTAATAATTCCAATTCCAAAGAGGGCCCCAAACAAAACCAAAAGGGAAAGCCACAAGGGAAACCAAATCAGGCTAGTATACACCTCCTGGTGCCAAACCAGAAGGAGGTCAGAACAAGCCACCATTCCAGAAAGCATTTGGTAAATGCTTTGTTTGTGGCTCTACTGACCATGTGAAAGGAGATCCCAGATGTAAGGGTAAACCTTCAGGGGTCCAGCTCGTCTCCTTAGCCTTCGCTCCAGAGGAGGAAGTACAAATGGCAAGTGGAAACTTTCTATTGCTGGCTGATGAACCCATTGGAGTCTCAGCCAGTGTTTCTTTAGTGTCTCTGGGTTTGTGGGAACAACAGAACTTAGATGTCTATAATTCTATCCCAGATAATACTAAAGAGTATTATAAGGACAGTGTCCAGGTGAATGGTCAGGAGACTCCTGCCATTAGGGACACTGGGGCCAGCATAACTGTGGTGGACACATCGTTTTTTTCAGGCTAAGGATGTTGCTAAGGCACCCAAACGCCTCACCAAGTTAGCTGGAGAGCCTGTGCAGATGCTTCCCCAATTACCAGTTATCATCCAGTGTAATGACATGACTGTGAAGATACCTGTCAGCAGAAAAAGTGAGGTGCCAGGAAGGGTTCTGCTGGGTAATGACTTAAAAACTCTTGGAGTAGTGTCACATACCCCCAGACCTCCTAGTAAAAGGTTACAGGAGCTCACCAGACCTGCAAGGGAGCGAACCATGAGAGGTACTCCCAAGGAGATGATGAAGAAAGAGATCACTCCTACTCCACTGGAGATGTCAGCTGCTGTCTCTAAGAAACTAGAAGGAAAAGGGAAACCTAAAACTTCTATAAAAAAAATCCTCACAGCCAGCACTCCAGTGCAGCCAACAAGGACTTCCCTTAGGTTGTCCAAAGTTACACCAGTAACTCCCCCTCCAGCTGAGGCTGAGAGGGAGGTACAACCCTGTGTGGTTGAACTAGACTCTGAAGAAGAGCTAGTGGAAGGCCAGGAACTCATTGGAGATCTGGATCCTGTTGACCATCCTGAGCTGCAGTCTTTACTGGCAGAAGGTGGACCCAACAGGGCAGACTTCAGTAAAGGACAGAGAGAATGTCCAACTCTGGAAGGTCTTCGCCACCAGGCAGATGCTCAGGCTGAAGGGCAAGAGCCTGGGAAATATAGGTTACACTGGGAAGATGACCTCTTTTACAGTGAACCAACGGAGTCTGCACCTGGGGACAACAAACGACTTGTAGTAACCCAAGAGAACAGACCACAGTTCTTGCAGTTAGCCCATGAGATTCCTTTGGCTGGTCACTTGAGTTTCAAGAAGACTAAGGAAAGGCTCTCACTCTACTTTTATTGGCCAAAGATGGGGGCTGAAGTAGATAAGTACTGCAGGAGCTGCCACACCTGCCAGACTTCTGATAAGGTTGGCTCCAAGAATGTGGCACCTTCAGTGCCTCTCCCTGTAGTGGGAGTCCCATTTGAGAGAGTAGGAATTGACATTGTTGGTCCCCTTGATCCTCCAACCTCCTCAGGCAACAGGGTTATACTTGTTGTAGTAGACCATGCTAGTAGGCCCTCCTTGGCATTTTTACCAGGGTTGGGTTTCCTAAGGAAGTAATCTCTGACAGGGGGTCGAAGTTTATGTCCCACTACATGACAGCTATGTGGAAAACCTGCAGAGTTACTTACAAGTTCTCAACCGCATACCACCCTCAGACAAATGGGCTGGTTGAAAGGTTCACCAGAACCAAGAAGAGCATGATAGGTGCTTTAGAGGACCCCCTTAAAAGAAAGTGGGACCTTCTACTGCCATGCCTTCTCTTTGTCTATAGAGAAGTCCCTCAGGAGGGAGTAGGTTATTCTCCCTTTGAACTTCTTTATGGTCATCTGGTCAGAGGTCCATTGGCCCTGATCAAGGAAGGGTTGGAGAGTGCTCCTTCCCCCAAGCCAGTCAGAGTGACTGACTATGTGATAGGTCTCCGAAGGAGAATGTCACAAATGATGGCAGAAGCAAGTGATAACTTGAAAGCTGGACAAGCATTGGTCAAGCACTAGCATGACCAAAAGGCTAACATGGTTGAATTTACTCAGGACCAGCTAGTTATCGTTTTATGATTCCAACAAGGCAGAGGGCCTTCCAAGACAAATGGATGGGACCCTTCAAAGTTGTGGGTAAACTTGGAGAGGTCAACTATCTGGTGGACTTGGGCAATCCCAAGGAGGCTCCAACAGTCTTCCACACCAACAGACTAAAAGCGTATGTTTCCAGACCTGATGTAGGAGCTTTGCTTCTAGCATCATCAGAGGAAGAAGGAGAGTGAAGCTCTTCCTGGTCTCCTCAGAGGCTTACCTTTAGACGAAAAGATTGAAGGAGTAAATCTCTCTTCAAATCTGACACCTGAGCAACAGGAAGAGTGCAAATCCATGTTGAATCAGTTTGCCTCCCTGTTCTCACTTTCACCAGGCTTGACCCCTTGGGGACAGCATGACATACTCACTGGTGACTGTCTGTCAGTCAAAAGCAGAGGATATCGAATGTCAGAAAATGTAAGAACCCACATCAAAGGTGAGGTCAGCAAGATGCTTGATCTCGGGGTAATATAGCCCTCTACTAGTCCATGGTCTAGCCCAGTTGTGTTAGTACCAAAGGAAGGATCTAAAGAACTTAGATTCTGTGTGGATTACAGAGCTCTTAATGCAGTCACTAAGACTGATGCCCACCCTTTGCCAAGGACAGATGTGTTGGTGGATAGACTTGGTGCAGCCAAGTTTCTCAGCACATTTGACTTGACGTCAGGCTATTGGCAAACAGCCGACAGACCATGCCAAGGAGAAAACTGCATTTTCTACCCCAGTTGGCTTATACCAGTTTAAGGTTATGCCTTTTGGATTGAAAAATGAACCTGCTACATTTCAAAGGATGGTAAATCAGGTTCTGAATGGGATGGAGGACTTCTGCATGGCATACTTGGATGACATAGCAGTGTTCAGCAATTCCTGGGAAGAACATGTGGACCACCTGAGATATGTTTTGCAGTCTCTTGGAAGGGCCAATCTGACCATAAAGGCGAGTAAATGCCAGATTGGACAGAGTAAAGTGGTCTACCTTGGACATGAGGTAGGAGGTGGAGAAATAAGGCCTTTGCCCAGTAGGATTGAAGCTGTGAAAAATTGGACAACACCTACTACTCAGACTCAGGTGAGCACCTTCTTAGGCCTCACTGGGTATTACAGGAATTTCATTGAGAACTATGGGCCCATAGCTTCTCCACTGAATGTCATCTCCTCTCCTAAATTCCCTAAAAAGGTTAGGTGGAATGAGGAATGCAATCAGGCCTTTGAAACCCTGAAAAAGGCTCTTTGCCAAGCCCCAGTACTCAGAGCTCCTGACTACCACCAAACTTTCATTGTGCAAACAGATGCTTCAAATGTAGGAATAGGTGCGGTCCTCAGTCAACTGGATGGGAAAGGTAGGGAGCACCCCATTTGCTTCATCAGTAGAACACTGAAGGATCCTGAAACAAGGTGGGCAACCATTGAACGAGAGTGTTTTGCTATTGTGTGGGCTCTGAAGAAGTTTAGGCCATACTTGTATGGTTCTACATTTGTCATTCAGACTGACCACCAACCCTTGAGATGGTTAATGCAAATGAAAGGGGAAAACCCAAAACTATTGAGATGGTCAATCTGCCTGCAAGGGTTTGATTTCACCATTGAGCACAGGTCAGGGTGTCACCACCAAAATGCTGATGGTCTCTCTAGGATGTATGTCATCGACTAGAGGTATGAGATTCATCCAGGAGTGGATTACATCCTCCTGTCCCTTAGTCTGGGGTGGGGGGGGGCGAGTGTTAGGGAGAATTCTCTCTTTAGGCTGAATTTCCTAACCCAGTGAGTCCCCCAGCAGCTTTGCTGGATTTCTGGAGTTTGTTTTTTCTCCTGCCAAGAGTGAGACTCTTTCTCCCACTCTTGGACATGATTTATGGTGTTCCTTTGACTGCTAATGTGTTTTATGGGCTATAGGGTCCTTTACTCCATAAGGTCTCATGTGTTTTTACTATGTGTGTTACACAGCACCCTCCGTGCAGTGACACAGGGGTGTCATAGTGACACCCCACCATAGACTCCATACCCTGGGACTGACTACTGTCTCCCAGGGCATGTAAAGTCACCATTGGCTTTACTAGTCCCAAATTATTAACAGAAACCGGTACAAACCATCATATTGTGGACGTACTGGTCGGGGCAATTCGATTGCCCCGGGGTCTGTTAGTCGAGGGGGCACGTCTCCGTCCCCCCTGATCGAGTTTTGGCTGGTGGCAGTGGATACTACTTTTTATATTCAACCGCAAATATATCCCTATGGGATTTTCCCATTGTTCGAGGCTACCAACTTTAATTCTCATAGCCTCGAACATACCGCCGGTTTATTTATTTAATATTAATTCGCAGGTTGGTATTTTTTGCCAGGACTCCATTCTAAAAGGGCGTTTGTGTTCTCTTCTGTGACTCCAACCCAAGTCGAGCCCTTTGTTCCACTTTTTGCGGGCTTCTCCACAGAAGCCTCCAAAAGTGGTGCCACTCTGTCTGGGTACCACAGGAGGTGTGGGAGGGGGTTTAGGCACCCTTGGTAACTCAAGTTGCACTCTTGTGTGATTGGCCCAAGTGGTGAGCCGGCCGGCTCACCACTTAGCATGGTTGATTGACAGCTAGGCTGAGTGAATGGGGGTGTGCTGCATAAAAGCAGGGCTTTGGGGACTGGAACTTCAGAAGTCGCCACAGGACCTGAGAATCCGACGAGGGAGAAGCTGAGCCGACCTACTACGACGACACCACCTGTGGAGCCCTGCGGAACCGACTCACCACTTCCCGACGACAGAGAAGATCTCCCAGCTGGAGAGGCTTCTTCCCCTGACTGGTGGGCACAACCAGTTTACCTTCTTTTCCTCGCATCCCAGGACGTCTTGTGGTCGAATTGCCCGTGCCAAGCACCCCGGCAACCGGATAGCCACTTACCACTGGACCGCGAATAAAAGGACCGCTCCTTTTACCTGAGAACTCCGCGGCTGGTTTCTTCCCTGGCAGTGCAACAGACTCCTGTCTTCCTCCCCGTCGAGATCCTCTCTTCCCCCGGACGAAGCACCGACTTGCATCCGCTGCCAGGAACAACTGCCCCCGCTGGAGTATTCTCACCACTTTAAGGTACCGTGTCCACCAGGCCTCCCTTTCTAAAGATTGCTACAAGGTAATAATAACCCCTTAACCTTCTGGACTGGGCTGGCCGCCTTGACCATCTAACCGATCCCTTTCTTTGGTCCAACTCTTTCTGAACCTTTTCAAGACTTTTTGTGCACTTCAACCGTGTGACCTTGGACACATTTCGTTCTGTTCCTCTTAAAGTCGATCCGGCCTTCTTAACTCTAATTTCACGGTTTTACTTTGCCTTCCTCTCTTGTTGTGTTCTTGTGAAAGTGTTGGGATCTGTTTCAAATTATACTCTGCTTTTCTCTCCCTTTTAAAACGAATTATTAGAGTGCCATCTGCGTTAAGAGCTCACCGCTGTCTGAAAATAAGTGGGGCTTTTTCTTTAGACGTGTCTAATATTCTTTTAAGGGAGTGTATATCTTTTAGTGACCATGTTTTTGAACTGCTTAATATTAGTGCCTGTGTGTTTTACTAGATGTAGTTTTAAATAAATAATTATCTCTCTTTTACACCAAGCTCTGGTCAGTGCTTACTTGTTCTACTATGTTCTTTTGACCTATTGTGAATACTCTGTATACTGCCTAACTCTTCTTGAGGGAAGTCTGACTGCTCAGCCACAGCTACCAAGTGAATCTGTGTGGTACAGACTGCTACCAAGTGGGTTTACTGCCAAACACCTGTAGTCTTAAATATTTTGCAGTGGTCCCAGAGGGAACTGCACAGGTTTCTGCCTAACACGGTGTTCCTTACTTGGCTGTGTACGGATGTCGAACAGTGCTAGGGACAAGCAATAAACCCAGTTTTTCTTAAGTGTGTGACTCAGTTTTGACAATTTACTCTTGAGGAGGCCGTGGATTTTTTCTACCACTCTATTAGCTTGCAGGTGATGAATCGAACAAAGTTTGTGTTTCACTCCCAACAATGTTGTCACTTCTTTAAAGAGGTCATTCACAAAGTGCATGCTGTTATCCGAGCGGATCACGTCACATTCCACACCTGGAGAATACCTCTCTCACCAAAAATCTGGCCGTGCATTTGGCATTGGGGTGTGCACATGGTCCTGCTTCCACCCACCGTGAGAAGGGGCATACTATCACTATGAAGTATCTTGCCCTGTTACATATCCCTCCCATGTCAGCATAGTCTATGTGTAGTTCTCGAAATGGCCCTGAAGGGCGTGGCAGTGTTCCTCACAGTGTTCTTAGTGTCATACCCGAACTGTATATCTGACATCTGGTGCATTCTATTGTTAATTTTGTCCAGTGTTCCTGCAAATTGGGGACGAATCACTCTTCCTGGATGTCTGCAGCAATATGTTGTTTTGTAACGTGTTGGAAAATGCAGCTGTTGGAATGCTATTTGCAGCCATTCTATGGGCATTACAACCTTGCCTGTGATCTCTTGTCGCCATATCAACTCTGTAAGGGACTGTGTGCACCCTCTTTTTTCCCATAGCTCCTGCTCTTCAGGTGGTGCGCGCCTTTGCAACTCTATTATTTGCAGTACAGGAGTAGAATTATACCCTTCTACTTTGTCGTCTAGTGGTGGTGTCTTTACTACGCATTCCATTTCTGGAGGGATGTCAAAATAAGCCGCTTCTTTCGCAGCTACGTCTGCTGCCGCGTTTCCAAGTGAGAATGCGTCTGTGTTGTTTGTATGTGCTTGGCATTTTACCAAAGCTACTACTGATGGCTCTGCTAGTGCTTCAATTAAATCATTCAATAATGCTGCATGTTGGACTGGGGAACCGTCTGCTCTCCTGAACCGTCTTCGCCGCCATTGTGACAAGCCTGAGTGTAGTTGTTGTCACGTATGCCGAGTCTGAGTATATTGTCACTGCAATGCTTCAATTAATGCAATGAGTTCCACTGCTTGTGCTGAAAAATGTGAGGGGAGGCGCCTCTTCACTATCACTACGTATTCTTCCCCTTCTATCCTTACCACAGCTGCTCCGACATGCTTTTCTCCCGTTTCACAATAAATGCTGAACCATCTACGAAGTATATTTCTCCTTTTTCTAGGGCATTTTCACTTGCTTTTGGGATGTCGTCTTCCTCCCCCTCATATGTAGCGCAATCGC
Source organism: Ambystoma mexicanum (assembly GCF_040938575.1). Lineage (NCBI taxonomy): Eukaryota > Metazoa > Chordata > Amphibia > Caudata > Ambystomatidae > Ambystoma > Ambystoma mexicanum. Next base: position 729,214,391 of record NC_090924.1, read on the forward strand.
ATGCTTTCATATCTTCTACTGTGCAGGGTTCTGTGAGGAATGTGGCAAGATTTACAGTCTTACATCCGACGACATGTACATTTGGGCTTGATATTATTTTGTATGCTGTTGCTCTTTGTGTAGCAAGAGTGGACTTTGACCGTTCGAGTATGGCAAACAGTGAATGTTCAGCGTACAGTGTTACTGAGCAGCCCATTACTATGGTGCCACTTTTCTCTATCGCGAAGGCTGCAGCTGCGAGAGCTTGTTCGCATGTGAAATGACCTTGCATCACTGAATCTAAGGTGCTACTGTAATAGGCCAATGGCTTGTGGTCTAGTGATGTTTTCTGTGTGAGTACTGCTGTCATTAGTATTGCGTTGCTATGTAAAAAGAGATAGAACTCAATCATAATCTGGGTTCGCTAAGACAGGTGCGTGTGTGATGAGGTCCTGCAATTTGAAATACGGTGTCATCCTTTCTTGTATCTATTTGATAGGGGTGCTGTTTTTCTGTGCTTCTTTTAGTCCTTGGAGGAGGGGGCGGGTGTATGCAGCATCATCTAATATCCAGGCACAGCAGTAATTGTATATGGCGAGAAATGTCTGCATGTCCGTCATTGTTTTGGGTATCAATGTGTGACGTATTGCTTTTGCCCTATCTGGTATAATCCTTTTACCATCTTTCGAAATCAGTTGTCCTAGATACAAAACTTCTGCCAGGCAGTATTGCAGTTTTCCTTTGTCCACCTTGTACCCCTTTGTTGCTAGCAGGGTCAGTAACATTATTGAATCTGCTCTACACTGCTCTTCACTTTCGCTGAAAATAAGGAGATTGTCTACGTTTTGAATTATTGTGCTTTTTACATCGATGTTGCCAAGGTCTTCATAAAAATTCAGTTAAATATGCCGGAGCTTTCACAGTTACCCTGAGGTAGTCTGCAGTGTTCTTATCTTTTTCCCCCCAAATCCACAACCGTTGCATTTTTTGGGATGCTGCATAAAATGGATGCAGGGTTTGGCACTAGAGGAAACTCTTTTTGTATGATGTCATTAAGAAGGCGGAGATCCTGTATCATCCTCCATGCCCCGCCCCTTGCCTTGTTTATAGGATAAATGGCCGTATAGCATGGTGAATTTGATGGCACAATTATACCTTGTTGTAGTAGTGCACTTATTGTTTCTTTTATTCCCTCCTCCGCTTCTCTAGACAGTGGATACTGCTTCACTCTGGGTGGTACTGCGCCTGGCTTTAGTTTAATTTTTATGGGCGTTACTCCTTGCAGGAGTCCTACATCATGAGGCCCTGTTGTCCATACTTCTTGTGGTACCTTTTCCATATCTTCATCGAATAGGGAAGGCGGTGTACTAACACTGGCCATGAGGGGGTTATGTATCTCTCTGTGTTGGACCATTATGTCACAAGGCACACATATTTCCATTATTATTTCCCCGTCAGTGTCACTGTCAGTAAATAGCTCTTCATCTGTTAAGTCTCTCAGTGCTATTAACACTGTTCTCCACTCACATCCATGTGTGTCCAGTCCTATTGCCACAATACGCCTGCCTGATACTTGCAACCCCTGTAGGTCAATTGAAAGGATGGTGCCAGGCACCATCTCGGTGCTTATTACAGGGCGAAAAACAAAATCAGATGGCACCCTCCATTCTGTTCATGTGATTTCTGGTATCACTCTAGCCAGAACTTGTATCCCATAGATGAACATGTTAACATCCGTGGGCACCCCTCTTACTACAACCTTGTTTACCAAGGTACTAATCATTAGCATCGCTCGCACTGGGCATACCCCTGGAGTGGAGCACACTATTCCCCTTTCTGTAAAGGAGATGGTCATGTTAAGCTTACTAAGGAGGTCCCTCCCCACCAAATTTATGGGTGAATCTTCGTGAACAGCAAGGGCGCTCAAACTGTCCCCACCCGGACCCCCACTGTTATATCCAAATCTTTTGTGCAAGGAACTTTCAAGATAGTCCCACAAAACCCCTGGTTTCCAAATTTTTCCCTGAGAGGGGAACCGACCTTCCATGAGGCACGATTTTTCCACTCCGTAGTCCACCATGAAGATGAACTGTTTGTTGCCTATGTCCGCCCCCACTAGTGGTTCCTCTTCTGCACGTAGGGTATTTGATAGGACTGGACACGCAAGTGCTTTCTGTGGGCTGTCCTAATCGGGGTATGTGTTTATTCCTGGGACAGAGAAAACGCTGTCCCCTACTACTGCTGTGCCGTGGAATGGTGCTGGTGCGCCATTAGCTGTAGTCGCGAAAATGTTAGTGTGTGCGTTTCCCATCGTGTTCTGATGTGCTACTTGTGGTTGTATACCTTGCTGTTGTGTTTGTTGTCTGGGTTGCATTTGCTGTTGTCCTTGCGGGCATTCATTATAATACTGCTCTTGCCGTACGCTACCACCCATTGGTAACCTGTAGGGGCTACCTGGATGTGGGTGGCCGAACTGCTGTTTGTTTCCCATGGGAGGGGGCCCTTGATAATATCCCATAGGGCGCATTCGACATTCACTGGAAAAGTGTCCCCACCTTCCACAGTTCCAGCAAGACCCTTGGCTCCCTCCCTGCATGCCATGTCCTCCAAATCCTCCTCTCTGTCCCCAATACCCACCTCGTCCTCTTGCGGGTCTTCCCTGCCATTGGGGCCTCTCATACTGCTCCTCTCCTGCCCATTGCTCCTGTCTGTCTGCAGACCACGTCGCTGCCATCCTTGCTGGTGTACTCCCTGACTCCTCCTTCCTGTCGTTCCGCAGTTAGGGTTGCATTAATCGCAGCGACCTTCACCAATTTATTCTGAACAAGCTTGGCTTCGTCTGCCAACCTCCTCTGTGCTATTTCCTTTTCTCTCTCTTTGATCCTCCTGCAATGATGTACTATGATGCTTTGGATATCGGCCAACCTTGGGCTTCCATCCCATCTATTTTATCCAAGGCATTCTGCACCTCCTTAGGGATCCCTCTCTTGATAATAAAATAAAATAGGGATGTGGATTGGTCCCAAGCCGTGCCCGCTTCTGATCTCCACAGGTCCTGCACCCGAAGAATGAACTGTGCAGCCTTTCTCCTCTCCCATAGTACACTGCATTACTAAATGTAAGTTTGGAGTATCTGGGAAGGTTTTCCACAGTGCATCCCACACTCGGGCCCTTACATTGTTGAACAACGACCCATCATGGCAGTCGCAATTTATTTTGATTCCCGGAAAACCTGCTCTCAGCCACACTCTGTCTGCCTGATCTCCCACTGCGGATACTAGTAAACTCTTTACATCCCCTATGGCCAGGGGCACTCCTGCTGTGTTCTTTTCAAATGCGTGTATCCACTTTCCCGCCGAATCTTTTTTGTCCATCTGCGCCCATGGTATGTAATGGGGTCTCCCTGCTCCTTTGTGTATAAGGGGCATCGGCAGCTTTGCTTTTCCTCCCTTTCTACACACCTTTACTTTCTTAACCTTACTTAGTGACCTGCTTCCTAATCTGCTTCTCAGCCTCCCCTGCCACCTTTCCAACCATCCCCCATCTTCAGGATCCTCTCGTAATGGTAGGGATAACCCTGCTGCTGCCGCCCCCTCTTCATACTCATCTAAATCACTCCACACTTCATCTATCTCTGTATCTGAATCTTCACCTCCGTGCCCCTCCCCTGCCTGGCTTTCTGCTGGGTGGGCCTGCACAATTCTTATTGGTTTGTCATTTAAGTGAAAGAAAATATCTCCTGATTGCCACTCATTTTCTGACCCCTTAGGTATATTGCCTTCTGGTGGCGGCAAAGGTGTAGACCCACCCGTTACACTGGGTGGGGGTGTCAACCCACTGGCTATGCTGGGTGGTGCTCCCCTCCCCCCAGGCAACATTTGTCCCCTGTCACACAAGGCTCTTAATCGTGTCAAGTCCATTTGTGTGCTGGTCAGTTGTTCTAGATCTCCAGTCAGGGACGCTAAATTTACTGGAGGGGCACTAGTTGGTCCATATAAGCCTCTGGGATCATAGGGTGATGGGGCTGTAGCTGCCGTGCTAGTCGGGGCACTCGGTGCAGGCACATATATGGGGTCACTGTTTCCTGCTGCGGGCCTAGTAAGAAGTGGATAGAACCATGTGATGTCATTTTCCCCTGCTTTTGTTGGGGGGTGCTCTGCTGTTATTCACTCCTCCTCTCCTTGGGCTGTCGGCGCTTCTGGAGATGTCTCTTTGATTGTGTCATTACTTGGGGAGGCATCTTCAAACATCCTCCACAAATCTAATATTTCACGTCTGTTCTGGAGCGGTTTACCCTGGTACTTGGCCAACAAGTGGGTGGTAACACAGTCTAGCAGTCTTTTACAAAAGAACCCTTTTGCTGGCCATATTTAAGACGATCCCTCTCCTTTTATTTCCGTAACCCATTGGTCGTGGTATTTTTGTATTTTTTTGCTATATAGGGGGAGATGCCGACAAATATGGGCTAATGGTGTGTCTCCTCCCATTGTTCCCTGCCCTACCTTTGTGTTTGCTTGGGTACTTAATGTGTCACACGGAGCAGTTGGGAAAAAACTTGTAATTATTCAATTACCACCTTCTGCCCAACAGCGGGCTAAACCACAAAGAACCCTTTTACTTACACCTCTTTAAAACCAAAATAAAATAAAATATATACATATACATTTTACTCAATACTCTTTACCTGGACGATGTCATTATATATATATACTTTTGGACACGACAACACATTTAATGTGGACAACAAATAACATACAACATGTACTATTTCTCTAATACGCCCCACCCCTTTACCCTACTTTAATATCAATCCGCCTTTGATCTATTCTCTCATTCACTCTCTTCACCTGAGCCCTCTAGGGCTATCTTCTACAAGAGATTTGCTAATGCGGAAAAAGAATATTCTAAGTTACTACTCCGAGTCTACTCCATATATGAGACTCCTACTTTTTTATCTCCACTTATTCCCAGCACTGGTCAAGACAATGCTATGCGGCGCCGCCTTCTACCCCCCCTTCGGAGCTAGGATCCCATATTCCTTTACCTCTGTATCCGCAACCTAATGGCCATATAAAGAAAAGAGAAGAAAAAGCCTGTTGGTTACACTCGCACAGTCCCAGGCCCAAAATCTGACTCCCCTTTGTTATTTTATCATTTACCCTTACACCAGCCACTTCATAAATTTCCCTCTTTAAGAATCTTGCAACCGTTACTCAAGTGTCCGGGTGGTCCGAGAGCCTCCGTTCACGGTCTACCCACAATCGGGGCCCCAACCCAACTAAGCCGTGACCCGCCTTGGCGAGCAGTCGGATATATGCAAAGATGATGGGGACCCCTGGAACCTTTAGTTTTGTACGCACACTGGTAAACCGCGGAGGCAATGGTTTAGCTGGGGGCATCCCGGATCTCACCGCACTGCACAGGGGCCTCTCTCGGTGCACCTTCTCGATCATGTCGGGGTCACCAAGTGAAAGGGCTCACTCCCCACTTTACCAACATAAACTCAGAATAAAAGACACATCCCAGTAGGGAATGAGACCAGGAGGACAGATTGCGAGGTTGAGCACTCTGGTAAACATTACAATTACAATAGATTATAAGGCAAAAAGGCATCATCGGTGATATTAGTTATAAGGGTTACAAAGTGCAATATTATTGGTTGCAGGGCGACGATGCACAGGGGCCTGTAGGTGCTGCTTTGTCAGGAATGGCTGCTCCTTTGGCAGGAGGGGGAGCCTCACGTGATTCAGCTGGACTTGTCCGGGTGGGGTGAATGTCGGGTCAAGCTGGAGATGCGTTTGAAACTAAGCTGGCATGAATCCTTTTTCTTGGCATATAATAAAAAATGAGCATCAATATACCTTTGAGTAAATCTTATAGGCTTACAAGTTGTACATACATAACTACATCATTTCACAGTGGGTCAGTCATAAGGTGAAAGGTGTGGGGGTCTTACTTTATGCAATGACCTGGGGACTGGGCTGGTCTGCCACATCTGGGTGAAATGGGGGGTGGAGTGACACATGTTACTTTCAGGACAGGATATACCGTGACAGAGGTCTGAGCTTATTGGGGGCACTCTGGGGTGGTCAGCCCAGAGGGGGCATACTTCTGTTACATCAAGAGAATACCTTAGGAGGGCACAGGGTTACACAAGCAGTCGTTTTCCAACAGCGAGGGTCAGGGGTGCAGGAGCAGGTTTGTGGAGATAGATGAGCTACAAGTCATGGTTCAGGCTGGTTCACACACAGCACAGTGATCTCGGAGGAAGAATGATAAGATACATAATGTTCATTGTTGCAGTTCGCTTCAGTGCATCCGTGAGAAAGGGACTTGGGCCACGCAGAAAAGATGGGGGCAGTTGGTGCTCGCGGTGCGCGGCACTGCAGAGGGGAGAGCAGACTTTGTAGTGCACAATTGCGGCCTACTCCAAAGATGGAGTCGGGGGTGCACAAAATGGAGTCAGAGTGTGACTTGCAATAGTCCCACCTCTGCTCCAGCTGAGGCCTTGTTCCTCATGGAGCAGAAGGGTGATGAGCAAGCGGTTCATCTCGTGTAGAATGTATGGGTAGGGGGCTAATTCACCCCTTCCTTCCTTACAGTACTTACATTCTAACAGTTTGGAAAAATAAAACACAAGACATATTTCCAAAAACATGCTTTTCAGATCCTTGATGATGCTTGTGGCGCAAGTTTGTTGTAATCTAGTCCACCACTTGAGGCTGTAACTGTAAGCAGAATATTTTTTCCCATTGAAACATACCGCTTCAGCCATGCCGCATGCCCCAATAAGCAAATTACAGTACACATTTCTCCTTGCTGACGGCCAGGCCCATTGCCCAGACACCAAAGTTATATCACTGTGTTCTGTACTTACATTTTCACACTTTCAAAAAAATAAAACACAGGACATACTTGCAAAACCATGCTTTGAAGTTCTTTCCGATCCTCCTCATGCATATTTGCTGCAATCCCATCCAGCACTTCAACCTGTACCCACTAGCAGAATTTCTTTTCCCATTCAACCCTATCCCGATTTCGAAAAAAGTTACCACATAGCCAGTTCCTGGTAGCCATGCCCACTTTAACTCCATACCCAGTCCTTTGTACCTACGTTATAACACTTTTCAAAAAATAAAACACAGACGCATTTGCAAAACCATACTTTTGGATCCTTGGCAATGCTCCTTGCACAAGTTTGCTGCAAATCATCCATTTGTTTTAAAATGTTCAAAATTTACATACACCTAATAGTCATATAACGTAGCCATATCTTGACAACATCCATTTAGACTTTGCACGAACATTCAAGGTTGGGTCTATAATCTTTCAGCTAAATTTTCTGCATATTCATCAAACTGGAACAAAGTTATAAGCCATCTAAAATGTTGAGACCCCCTTTAATTTTGTCACCTCTTGACAAAATCCCACCAAACTTTGCAGAAACATTCAAATCTAAGTCTAAAATCGTTTTGCAAACCTTTGTGCAGATTCGCCAAACGGCACCAAATGAATAAGCCTTTCAAATATTTTGGGACCCCCTCTAATTTTGCTCCCTTTTGACGAAACAGCACCAAACTTTGCAGAACCATTCAGGGTCAGGTCCAACATGGCGTTGCAAGATTTAATTCAGTTTCATTGAGTGGCGCCAGACTTATAAGCCATCCAAAAACTGCTTTTGACCAACCATGTAATGCAGAAATAAGTATGTCACCGGACCTCTGAAATGTTCGCGAACATCACAGGGCTGCCCCCAAACATGTTTGAAGACTTCAGAGATGAACAACACCCGTTTTTTTGGCTTTTTATGGCCATATCCCATCCCATCCCATCCTCATCATCATCCCTCACATCCCCAGAGATTATTTCATAGGTTTGGCAAGTGCAATGCTGTGTTTTTAAAATGTTTTTACTGCGTTGTCTGCTGACAAAGCAAAGGTATAAGCCACCCAAACAGTGCTCATCCTATGGATTGAGCATCTTAACCAAAACTACGGGGCCGCTACCGCACGCACTGTAATATACATGATTGACTGATTGATTTGACATTTCTTACACGCAAATCCTTACAGAACCAAGCAGTAATCCTGCACCCAGGCACATGTTATAAAGCTTGATCAGTTTAAGTATGATCACCGAATTCCTAAATCAAACGAACATGAACATTTTCAGCTTTGAGCGGAAAGCACCAATAGAAGGGGCATATCGCAACTCAGCTGGGAGTGAGTTCCAGAGGTGAGGACCTTTGATAGAGAACCAACGATGTCCACGGGTAGTGTGATAAGGGGAGACGAGCAACATATTTTGGCCGAATTTACGCTATGCTCAGGAGGGCTGATAAAGCTGAATTTTGGATATCAAGTTTCTGGGTGCCGTTCCTTGAAAACATTAGTACATCCAACACAATGTTCTAAACTCAATCTTTTTTCTGACAGGTAGCCAGTGCTGTTTCCTTCGATTTATGGAGATTGGAGCATGTTATGGAAGGTTATAAATCAATCTGACAGCAGCGTTCTGGTCTACCAAAGATGATGTAATTGGCTTTCTGGGACACCCAAAAGAAGGGTGCCACAGTAGTTGAGCCTAGAATTAACCATGGTCCCCACAACCAACACCCAATCCATTTCTGGGATGAACGGTAGAATAGGTTTCAATAGCCTAAGTTGATAAAAAACAGCTTTCACAGTCTCTGAGACCTGGCATTATAGTCCAGCGATGCCTACCAGAGGCAACCAGGATTTTTTACTTTACTGAAAAAGGAAGTATTTGCGTTAAAGATAGCAGGACAGGGATAGGTGGCATGGTAATCCTTACGAAGATTATTTGTGCCAAACACTATCACCTCTGTTTTGTTGGGATTAAGCTGAAGCTTGCTTTCCGTCCTCCAATTTTTTATGGCATTAGCACAAGCTAAAACACTGTCTGTTGCTTCCGGGATTGATTTTAATCCGACAAATGTACGTATCATCCGAATAGGAATGGTACTCCAGATTAAATCTTGAAAAAATGTCCATCAGAGGACGAAGATAAATATTACATAATATAGGGGACACGGACGAACCCAGATAAACTCCATAGAGGACTGGCTGTTCATTAGAATAAAAGGCTCCAAGTTGAACTACTTGGATCCTATTGTTTGTTTGTTTATTTGTATGGCTCACCGAACCTGAAGGTAACTGAGTGCAAGAGGTACAAGATTACTTTAGGCTTAAATTACAGAGTACAGAATACAATAGTGAAGATATACATACAACAGTGCTGAGTATAAAAATTAAATCAGAGGAATTATCATCAAGGAAAGTTATATAACATAATACTATGTACAAGTGGAATACAGCAGAGTTCAATATTATTAGTTCTCAACCAATTCACAGTATTGCGTCTGAAGCTGAAGTAGTATTGATCCACTCTAAGTGCAAGTGAGAGTGTGTTCCAAGTCTGTGCAGCCTTGATTGGGAAGCTGCTACCTCCAGATGTTATTAGATTAAATCTATGTATGTTAGGGCAGAAGGAGTAACAGTTCTGGAAGGGCGGGTGGAAGTTGTCCTGACTATTCTCTCAGTTGGATAAGGTGGTGCAGCTTTGCTGAGGCATTTAAAGGTAAGTGAGGCTGATTTAAGCAAGATTCTGTTGTTGATTGTCAGCCAGTGATTTTGTCTCCTTAGCTCTGATATAGGCTCTCTGTTTGGAATATTTAGTGCGGTTCTCAGAGCATTATTCTGTAGGATTTGAATTTTATTCAGGATGTATTTACTTGCACCCATGTAGAGGGCATTGCAGTAATCCAATTTCGAGAGTATAAGGACGTTCGCTAGGGTGATGCAGCTTGTTTTGGAAAGGAATAGCCTGCAGGCCCTAATTAATTTACACATATAGGCTGTTGCCGAGGCCATAGTGTTCACTTGTTTGCTCAAGGTTAATGTAAAGTCAAGGTAGTACCTAGGGTTTTTACTTCCTTTACGACCTTGATAATGTTTCCATCAATGTTAAAGGCGGAATAGTTGGTGTTAAGTTTTTTCAGGTTGGCAACAGTTCTAAGAACCAGGAGCTCGGTTTTGTCGTCATTCAAGCAGAGGCCAGGGGTTGCCATCCATGCCTGGATGAAAAGGTAGATTTTATTCACAAAAGCCGTGTCCTTATGGTAATCGCTCAAAAGGGGTATGAGGATCTGGGTTCATCTGCATAATTAGTGTAGGTGACACCCAGAAGAACAAGTTACTTCTTACCTTGTAACTTTCTTTCGACGGGATGTTCCTCCGACGTATTCCTCATCTTAGATATCTCCTTCCAGCTCTGCTGGCCTCGGAATATTTTTTTCTCTCTAGAGGGCGCTGCGCGTCGACGTCCTCCGAGTCGATGTCCCTCGACAGCCGCCGTATCGACGTCATCCTGCCTATAAAGGCCGCGCGCAGCGTCCGTTGCTCAGTTCCGTTTTGTAGCCCACAATAATACTTTCTGGACTAAACTAATCACCCTGAAGGAGCGTAAGCTGCAACAACAAGGGAAGTAGAACTGCGGGGATGGATGGGAGGGTCGATGAGGAATACGTTGGAGAAACATCCCGTCGAAAGAACGTTACAAGGTAAGAAGTAACTTTTTCTTCGAAGGGATTGTGTCCTCCGACGTATTCCTCATCTTAGATAGGCTCCCATAGCAGTATTCTATTATCGGAGGAGGGAGTACTGACTTAACGCTGTCTTCTATTGATGAATAGAATGCAGTACAGCCCTTCCAAACCTAGTCTCTTGACTGGAGGAGGAATCCAAATTGTAAAAACGTGTAAAGGTATGGACAGACGACCATGTAGCGGCCGCACATATGTCTTTAACCGGCAGGCCTCTTTTGAGGGCCGATGAAGCTGCAATACCTCTGGTCGATTGAGCCCTAAGGTTTTGAGGGGGCTCTTTCCCTGCCAGTTTATAACATTCCAGAATGGCTAGAATGATCCATCTGGAAATGGTCTGCTTAGTTATTGGTAACCCCAGCCTGTGACCTGCGTAACCTACAAACAGCTGGTCTGCCTGTCTTATCCTGGCTAGTCTACTGATGTAAAAACTTAAAGCCCTCCTAGGGTCTAGCCTGTGTAACCTCTCTTCCTCTTTCCCCGGGTGAGGAGGAGGATAGAAAGATGGTAGGGTAATCTTCTGAGTGATATGGAATTCAGAAACCACCTTTGGGAGGAAATTAGGCTTCACTTGCAGGACAACTTTGTCTTTGTGAAATATTGTGTGAGGGGGTTTACAAGAAAGAGCTTGTAATTCGCTCACCCTTCTAGCATATGTAAGTGCTGTTAATAAAACAGTTTTAAGGGTAAGGAATCTTAACGAACAAGAATGGAGAGGTTCGAAAGGTGTACCCATCAGGAAAGTTAGTACTAAGTTTAAATCCCATAGGGGAACTTGGAATGGTCTTGGGGGATAAACATTGGTTAACCCCTTTAGAAACTGTATTACCAAGGGTAATTTGAAATAGGATGGTTCTTCAGCAGTACGCTTAAAGATGGATAGCGCTGCGAGATAGCCCTTAATGGTGCCAACTTGAAGGCCTGAATTTGCCAAATATAGTAGGAAGGACAAAACCATTGGTGTACCACATGAAAAAGGGTCGATATTCTGTTCTCTACACCAGCTGCAAAATCTGTTCCAACGGCAGCGGTATAAAGACTTTGTTGCTGGCCTCCTTGCCGAAAGCAACACCTCCCTAACATCATCAGGGAGGTCCCAATCCTTGTACCTCAGCCTTTCAGAAGCCAAGCGTGAAGGTTGAGGGTTTTGATGTCTCGATGGAGAACCTGACCTCCCTTCTGTGGGAGTAGGTTCTCTCTGAGTGGAAGTCGAATTGGAGGGCAGATGGACAAGTCTAGAAGGTCCGGGTACCATGTTCTCCTGGCCCAATCCAGGGCAATTAGGATCATGGTTCGCCGGAATCTTCTCAACCTCCTGATCATTTGAGGAATGACAGGGACAGGTGGGAACACGTACAGAAGCGGAGACTCCCAGTCCACTATGAACGTGTCTCCCAGAGCTCCTCTCGGGGGAAATTCCCTTGAGCAGAACAGGTCGCATTTCCTGTTTAGGCTGGTGGCGAACAGATCTACCCGAGGGGTTCCCCAAAGGGCGAAGATCTCTTGAAGGACTTCCTGAGCTAGCTCCCACTCGTGGGAGACTGTGTTCTGCCTGCTCAGAGCGTCCGCTGTCAAGTTCTTCTCTCCGGCTAGGTGAACTGCCGATAAAGAGATTCCTTCTTGGATTGCCCAAAACCAGAGCTGCATCGCCTCTCTGCACAGGGGTAGTGATCCTACGCCTCCTCTTTTGTTGAGGTAATGCATGGCCACCGTGTTGTCCGTCATTATCAGGACGTTCTTCCCTTGTACAGCTGGCAGGAACGCCTTCAGCGCAAGTCTGATGGCTCTCAGCTCTAACAGGTTGATGTGTAGTCTGGACTCCGATGGAGACCAACGACCGCTGATGGTCAAGTCGTTGGCGTGGGCTCCCCACCCCGTGAGTGAGGCATCCGTGACTACTGTTATCTCCAGCCAGGGTTGCCAAAACTGTTCTCCTTTCAGAATGTTCTCCTGACAGGCCCACCACTGAAGGTCTCGAGCCACCCTGCCGGGAACCTGAAGAAGATCTGTCATTCTCCCTGAGAATTGTGACCACTGAGTCCTCAGTGCCCACTGGAGGGATCTCATTCTCAGGCGAGCCTCTGGCACTAGGAAAATGCAGGATGCCATGAGGCCTAGCAACCTCAAAAAGTCGAAGGCTGGGAGACGTTGGGCATGTTGGAACTTGGTAACCATCTGTAGAATATCTTGAGCCCTCACCTCTGGTGGCGAGGCTTTTCCCAGGGAAGTGTCCAGGATCGCTCCTATGAACTGGAGTCTCTGCGATGGTATCATTTGTGACTTCTTTAAATTGAGGGAGAAGCCCAGTCTGTAAAGGAAGTGGCACACGTGATTTAGCTGGATCTGAGCTTGTTCCGGAGAAACAGCCCTGATCAACCAATCGTCCAGGTAGGGGTAGACGTGAATCCCTTCCCTCCTTAGACTTGCAGCCACTACCGACATTAACTTGGTGAAGACCCTCGGGGCGGAGGTCAGCCCAAATGGCAGCACTCGAAATTGATAGTGAGAGTTGCCAATTGCGAACCTCAGGTATTTCCTGTGTTTGAGATGGATAGGCACATGGAAATAAGCGTCCTGAAGGTCCAGAGATACCAACCAGTCCTGGAACTGAAGGGCCTGGAGGATCTGAGAAAGAGTGACCATCTTGAATTTGTCTTTTCTGAGGAATTTGTTCAATTCTCGCAAGTCCAAGATGGGTCTCAGTCCTCCGTCTTTCTTTGGAATGAGAAAGTAAGGGGAGTACCAGCCCTTGTTCCTCTCCGCTACAGGTACCGGTTCTATGGCACCTTTCTCTAGCAGGTGTAAAATTTCCTGCAAGAGGAGTGGATCTGGAGCTTTCTGAGAGCTAATCCCCGGTGGATGACTGAGGTATACGTAGGAAAGGCAGGCAGTAACCTTGGGCAACTGTTTCCAATGCCCAAGCATCTGACGTGATAGCCTGCCATACCGCCAGATGTTGAGTCAACCTGCCTCCTACAGGTGTCCTGTGAGGGAAGTCCTCAGAGTGGTTTTGGGGCGGCTGATGCAGATGCCGATGGTAAAGAGGCACCTGCTGTTGCTGCGGCTTTTGAATATCTACCCCGTCCACCTCGGGTAGTTCTTCTTTGTCCCCTTTGAGCCGGTCGTCCTCTACCTCTTCCGAATGCGGAGTAGAAGCGAAAGGACTTGCCCCTCGCAGAGGTTCCTGTGGGACGAAAAGGAGTCTGACGGATTGCAGCTCCTAGGGATTTTGCTGCTGCTTTTGAAGTTTGCAGTTTCTCTAAACTGTCATCCGCCTTTTTCCCGAACAAAGAAGAGCCATCGAATGGCATGTTCAAGAGCGTGGCTTGCACATCTGGGGCAAAACCAGACTTTCTCAACCAAGCGAATCTCCTGGTTGATGTACTTGCCGCCATTGCTCTGCTGATACTGTCAGCCGAATCAATGCCCGTCTGGAGGGATTCGCACATAGCGTCTTTACCGTCCTATATAATATTCAGGAACGCATCCCTTTCTTCTCCCTCCGGGATGCAGTCAGCCGCTGTAGAAGCACACTCCCAAAGTGTATGGCTGAACCTAGCAAGGGTGCAAGTAGCATTAACAGATTTTAACGCCATGCTACATGCTGAAAAGACTTTCTTTGCCATAGCATCATATTTTTTATCGTCCCTGTCCTGTGGGACGGTAGGATAAGCCGTCTTGACATCGGTAGAGGATGCTGCCTGTACCACCAGACTTTCTGGGGATGGGTGTTTAGACAAAAACTCCGGGTCTGTAGAAGATACCCTGTACTTTGTAGACAGTTTTTTATTTACTGCTGGTACTACATCTGGGGTTTCCCAGTTTGTCATGATCTTCCTCTGAAGAGCTTTATGAAAAGGCACCACAGGATCCTCCTGTGGGCCTTTGTCAAGAATATCCGTGAGGTCATCTTGTTGGAAAGATTGTGAAGGTGCAGACCACCCCATGAACTCTGTGATCCTGGCCATTAAGGCTCTATAGGGGGTTTCAGCATGCTCCCCCGGGTCTGGCCTAGCAAACTCCACCTCAGGGGAAGTGTCTAACCCACTTGCCTCATGTAAGGAATCATGAAAATCCTTTAACCTACGTTCTTCAGAGGAAAATGCCTCTCTAATTGGGGTTACAGGTCCCTGCAACTCAAATGTGTCTTCCTGTTCAGACAATTCACCCTCTTCCAAAATTGAGGACATAGTTCTCAATTGTTCTGAACTCATAAAAGGAGTAAATCCCATTTCCAAGGCAGAGGGTGCAGAACTTGTCATTATCGGTCTCGAAAACGTCGATGTCGTCGACGCCGAAGGCTTCGAGCGTGGCGTCGAAAACAAAGGTGGAGGCCTCGAAGACCTCGACAGAATTGGAATTCTACTCGACAATCTCGAAGCCATCGACGTCGAGGACCTGGGGATAGTCAATGGGTGTGTCGTAACCGTGACTTTTCTTGGCGTCGACGCCGGTGTCGAAGCTGGCGTCGAGTCGACAGACCCGTGTGTCGAAGGTCCCTTCGACAACGGCGTCGAAGACATCGGCGTCGGCGTCGACGGAACCCTCGTCGACGGCGTCGACGGAACCTTCGAGGAAGTTTTGGAGGTCATAATCCTACTCGAGGGTTCGAGACGCACTCGAGAGGTTTCCTTCGCCGGGTACTGCGACTCGCAGCGTTTTTGACCTTCGGGTCTTTCGACCAGAGCATCGCTCTCGGCAGTCTTCGAGGGGGTCGAGGCCGCTTTCTCGAAGACGCTCATCATATTTTTGCGGAATTCCTCCCATTCAGCCCGGGAACTATGTTTCGTGGGGCAAGAGCTTCGATCTCGAGGAGTGATGAGACCCACTCCGAGACCTGGAGCGCGAATGGTGACGAGGAGACGAGTGTCTCGACTTCGTCGACGAAGAAGAAGCTTTAAAAGTCTTACCTTTCTCCAGCTTCCCCCTACGCTCCTTCAGGGCCTTAGCTGTCATGGACATACAGTCCTCGCATTCCGAACAATGGTGTTCAGCTCCCAAACACCACAGACAAACTCTGTGAGGGTCAGTCAACGACATCTTTTTCCCACAATCTCAGCATTTTTTGAAGCCGGATCGAGGAGTTGTCGGTTCCGACGAGGAAGCCATCGAGTACGGATCGAATGACTCGAGGTAAATAGGATTAATCTGACTAAGAACTGAGCAACGGTATTCCGAGGCACTGAGTAAGCGCGGAAAAACGGAACTGAGCAACGGACGCTGCGCGCGGCCTTTATAGGCAGGATGACGTCGATACGGCGGCTGTCGAGGGACATCGACTCGGAGGACGTCGACGCGCTGCGCCCTCTAGAGAGAAAATTTTTTTGCGAGGCCAGCAGAGCTGGAAGGAGATATCTAAGATGAGGAATACGTCGGAGGACACAATCCCTTCGAATGTCCAATTTCTCGAACAACGGCTTTGTGAATATATTGTACATTGTTGGAGACGCAGGAACCTCGTGGTACACCAAAGGTTGTCTGGATAGGATCTGCTGACGTTGAAGGGGAGAAGACTCACTCTCATAGTCCTGTTATTTAAGAAGGAATGGACCCATGTTATTGCATCCTTAGAGAAGTGGGCCGCGAAGCAAGGTGTTTGCACAGGACTTCATGGTCCACCAAGTCAAAGGCGGCTGACAAGTCGAGGAGGAGTAGCAAGGCCATTTTCCCTTTGTCCTTAAGCTCATCAATTTGTGTTTTTAAGTCAATTAGTGCTGTTTCAGTGCCATGATGTGGCCTGAAGCCTGATTGACGGACACCTAGAAGATGCACCATTGTAATTGCCCTGTAGTTAATCGGAATGGAGGGGTCAGGGTGTTTGCCTTTTTAGCAGAGGTTAGACTCAAGACTCTTAAGTTACTTGGGACAATATTTGTTGAGAATGAGGCATTCATTAGTTTAGAAATGAAAAGTGCGAGGTCTCTAGCTGCATCTTTGATTATCTTGGCTAGGCAGTTGTCGCCCTGGCACCTTGACGGTTTCAAGGAGGAGATCATTTTCTCAACTTCAAGAGTGGAAACTTTGAAAAAATTGAATTGATCTGGAGTATGGGTCGATTCATTAGGAATTGTGACTTGCGCGTCCTGGCTAGGTAAGGTGGATATCTTATCAGCAATCTTATTTTGAAGGAGTACTATTTTATTTGCTAGGGCATTCTGTATGTTTGTGCACCAGAGTTTGTCCTTTGCAATGTTGTCTATAGGAGGAATGGGAGCTTCCATTTCTCGTAGAATTGTAAATAATTCCTTGGTGTTGGAACTTGCTTTAGTAATCCTATCATTGTATAAGTCTTTTTAATATGGATTATTTCTTTTTTATAATTGTCAGCAAAGTTAATGAAGTTAGTCTTGTTTTGTTCAGATGGGGTGTCGCCATGTGGCTTCTAATTTTCTTTTTTCTAATCTAAGGGCTTTTAGTTATGGTGTAACCAGGCCTTCGGGTGAGCCCTTTGTCTGCTTTTATGCATTTTGATAGGTGCGATAATGTCTACAGCATTAGACATAGTACTATTGTAAGCCTCGACTAGAAGGTTGGGGCCAGAGGTGCTCGGGAGAGAGTTCAAGGAGGGGAGGATATGACGTAGTAACTTATCCGCTGTGATATTTCTTTTTTTGTTCCTTGTATGGAGAGGTGGAGCTATATCTTTGTCTATAGACACTCGCCTATTTATTGCTAAAGTAAAATCAATCAGGAGGTGGTCCGTCCAAGGTTGTGGCGTTATAGATGTGATGGTGGTTTCACAATTCATGTTGGCCACCCACTCTAGCGTCTGGCCTTTGACGTGGGTCGGCTGAGTCACTCTTTGGCTAAGTCCCTGTTCTGAAAGAATGTTAGATATTGCCTGAGCATTTTTGTCTGCGGGATCATTGAATCTAAGGTAAAAGTCTCCCAGCAGTAATACTTGTGATGAGTCTTTGGTATTGTTTGAGAACATTCTAGAGATGTCTTCTTCAAAGGTGCCAATAGGTCCTGGAGGTCTATATACTAGGTAGATAGTTAAGGTGCAGGAGTTAGAGATGGGTACTTTGGCTGTAAGAATTTCACAAGATTTAATTGAGGGCGAAGGAGCTAATCTAATGGCTAAATTAGATTTAGTGATGAGGGCAATACTGCCTCCTCTGGTGTCTATTCTGTCTGCTCTAAGGATTTGGCAGTTTTCCGGGACTGCTAAAGCGAGGGCTGGACCAGCTGCAACATGTAGCTAAGACTCTGACTGCTAAGATGTCAAGGACATCCACAGAGATCAAGTCTACTATTTCCGTGGCATGTGCCACTAAAGATATGACATTTATAAGGGCGGCAGTGATTTTAGTGAAGTTTTTGGGATCCTGGGGGTTCATAGGTTCACGTTAACTGGCTTTGGTTTTTGAGTGATTATTGGATGTAGGTTTCTGGGTGTTGGAAGTGGCTGCATAGTTTAGTTTGTAGAGCAATTTGTCCTTGGAGGTGATTTTATTAGAGTGCGGGCAAAGTTTAGATAGGTTGCTGATTCGTGGCTCATAAAGGCAAGGTAGTCTGGCTCAGAGTCTATTATTTCTAGCGGAGAGAGGGCAAGGTATGAACGTTGAGTTTGTCATTGTCAAATGTTGCTGGCTTGAGATATGAGTGCCTGAGGATATAGTCCGTTGGATGACCATTAGTATAGTAAATGATAGTAGAATCAACTGTACAATTTTGGGAGTCACATTTCAACTCACGTATGAGAGTCGTGGTCTGAGGTGGGACCTTTGGGGGGGCGGTCATGCAGCGGTGGCCAATCCGCAATGGTTCGATAATAGTATATGTACAATCACAGTTAGGCAACAGTTAGATAACAGTGAATACAGCAGTCACATTAGGCATCAGTTGAATAGCAGTATGTGCACAATCACTATTAGGCAGCAGTTAGGTAACAATATATGCTATTGGGCAGTAGTGAGTTAGCCACATATATGGTAGTCCAAAAAGGAGGAGAACCATTTCAAAGTGTCCTCTGAGAACTGAGCAACCGTGGAAGGTCTCTTCAGCAGCTGACCGAAGTCTACCATGTCAGCTGACAGATGAAGTATAATCAGGATGCTCAGATCTCATTCATCAGTGGCCTTTAAAATGTCATCATAGATGGGCCAGATATTGCTCACTTACTAAGAAGGTTTCGCTTAATTCCGGCCTGAGGTTGATACAATTCAAAATATTAAACAGATTACATTACACACCTGCCAGGATTGCTAAATTCGCACCAGACTCCTCGGATGCATGCCCTAAATGTAATGCACCTCAGGCCGGCTCCTTCCATATGTATTGGGACTGCCTGGCGATCAAGGGGTTCTGGAGGTCAGTGGCAGGGGTGTTGGAGGACATAACGCAGATTCCCCCTGATCTGACCCCCCTAAAATATCTGTTTGGGGATATAGGCAAGCACTCAGAGAAAATCAGAAGACTATTCAACATTTCTTGCGCGGTTGCAAAAAAAATTATTTTATTAAAATGGAAAAGCGCCCTGCCACCCAGCTTGAACCAATTCCTGCAAGAACTGACACATGTCAATGAGTCGGAGGAACAGTTTGTTTTGACTCAACCCTCGAAGTGCAGACCCAAGGACATTTGGGGCCCGTTTAGAGCTTACCTATGTAATATGATTGCTGATGATGATCTGTCGCCATAATATTGTTTTGTAAAACTGTATTGACCAATGTACTCCTGTTTTATTTTTTAAAAGAACTGTGCAATGGTGCTGTTGACCTCTGTTGCCACTCATAAAAAAGAGTTTAAAAAAAAAAAATGTCATCACATACACCCACTAGGGCAGTCTCAGTCCCGTGGCCGGGTCCGAAACCGGACTGGAAGATATCTAAGATAGCATTTTCCTCCGGGTAAGTCTGCAGCTTTGTGGTGACTATTCTTTCCAACATTTTCGCTGTCCAAGGCAAACCTGCAATAGGCTGATGATCCAGGATGGGTTTTTTCATCCCGGGCGCAAGGTCAGATTTCTTTAGTTCTTGTAGCACTGTCCCCTGGTTAAGGGAATCATTCACAAAATTTGTCAGAAAAAGTTTAAGAGATGACGCATGTTGCACTGCCTGATACGGTGCGATAGGGTCATAATCAAGATTAGTAGGTTCCAAATTAAGAATCAAGACCTCAATATCCTCTGAGTCTACCTGTGAGAATTATAAGGTAGATGACGCAGAAGTAGAAGCCTTTGGACAATTCTCGTTCAGGTCAGGCATTAATGTGGTAAAGGTTTGTGAGTCAATGTTCTCACAAATGGTTTGGACCTCATCATTAAAAAAAAGCATTAAACTTGTTAGCCAGGGTTTAAGAAGACGATAATTGAAATGAAGCACACAATGTAAGAGAGAGGATACTAATTGCAGCAAATAATTCCTTAAACCGATTTCGATTTTTTGAGGAAGTAATTTGACTTTGAAAAAACTGATTTTGCCTGGACAATTCTTTGTAAGTCGCCAGTGCCTCTTTGGCATCATGGCAGGAAGATAAGTCTTTAATTTTCGGCCAGATTTCTTCTTTCCTTCGGTAATTCTGCTTCAGCTCTCTCAAGGCTTCTGAAACCCAGGCATTGCTTTTATTTTGCTTCCTAGGTTTCAAGGGTGCCCTAGCATCACAGCAGTTCCTCAGCGATGCTATGTTAATCTGAGAATAGTTTTCACAGTCTTTTTCTGCTATGAATGGTAGAAGATCCGCTACTAATTGAGGTCCTGTAATAGCATCAAGAGCTCTTTTGCTGCGGGACATGACAGAATTTATATGGATATTCTTCTGCAGGTCTACATGCTCAAAAACATCACAAGCATACAATCGGACCAAATTACGAGCATATTTATTATATGGTGAATTTTCAGCCCTCTATATAAAACAATATCCAGACAGTGCCCCAAGTTGTGTGAGGCAGAGGAACTCAAAGATGAAAGATCATGTGCAGTCATTATTTCACTAATCCTTAACCAATCTATACTACCAGAGTCATGACACCACACATTGAACTCCCCAAGAATCATCGTCAATCTTGAGCACTGTAACAACCTCCGATGTGAGAAATTGCTCACATTTTTCAAAAAAGACACCAGTGGGACCTGGTGGTCGATAGCACAGCATTACCCGCATAGAGTCACTTGCGGAAGTCGATAATGTAGAGGAAATAACCCGAGACTGTTCATCCCATTGTAGACCACGAAAGTTTGTTATAGAGAATTTTCATTTAAAAATAATAGCAATTTTCAAATTTAATCAGGAAGCCTCGAGTAACAAGCAAGTGGAATTGCGAGACAGAATTGGTTTGAAACCAGGTCTCAGTAATGAAAAGGCAATCCAAATTCCCTGAGATCAAAATGTCATTCATACCCGTGGCATTTTTCACTGCAGGCCTTGCATTGATTAATGCGCCATGCAGACCATGGAGTGTCCCGTAACCCTATCAAGTATCCACGCAAGTACATTTTTGCCCAATGTGCAACACCACCACTGTGTTCAAATACAAGCCAATCGGGCGAGCAATTCAAAGGACGAACAAAACCTCACCTCTGGTCTTTAAAACCCAGTACAATTCATGCTGAACTCGAGCAGCCAGACACGCTGACCATCGATCAGCCCGAACAGGCCAAAAAGGCTCAGCGTCAGCGCTTTGGGCTGACGCGGCCCAGTTATGGCCTGTGTTGCAAGATTGTGCCGTTGTAGTTTCAAAATAGCACAAGTGTGCTTTAATGCTCCCTCACATGCTATGCATAGGCCGACATCTAGTGGAAGTCGCTGAGCATTATATTATTTGTTTTTGAAACGGGATGTCGACAGGGCGTGTCAGTAATACTATCCCCAGTCTGACGTCCACGGTACCCATGGTCCTTCACGCGTCGAGGACCCTCACATTGTTTTGTTCTGACATGAGGTAGCATGAATTGTAGCGTGAGTACAGATGTAATAAAGCAGATAAGAAGCGATAAAGCCAGAAAACCATCTAGGCACCTTCTACTCCAAGAGGGGAGGAAGGGTGGGCGCATGTGAATTTAAGCAGATACAAGCATCAGAAATACGATTACAGGGAGTAATGTATCTCTCCTGAGGCTTTTGGATCTGCTTAGATCACATGCTATGCATAGACGGGCGAGCAGTATCTGGAGAAGGTGGTGGGTTGTGAGAAGGTACGGCAGCAAATACATGTTTCAGCACTGTTTGTCCCACCTGTGAATCTGCTTTAGAATGTGTGTCAATGCAGTAATGCTGAGTAAAGGTATGTATGGAACTCCATGTAACTGCTTTGCAAATGGCGTCTAGTGGGATGTTTACAATAAATGCAAAAATAACTCCTGGACCTCTGGTAGAGTGAGCTCTTTGTGTGAAAGGCCGAGTTTTCTTTGATAGGGAATAGCAGCGCTGTATGCATTTCACCATTCATCTGGAGATGGCGTTCTTTGAAACGTGATCACCTTCCCTGCCAGGTGCTATGTAGACAAACAGTTTGGTCTGTTTTTCGTAGCGGTTTTGTCTTGTTTACATAGTAAAGGACCGCTCTCCTTAAATCTAATGTATGGAGTCTTTTCTCAGCTGAGCTTGGAGGATTTTGAAAGAAAACTGGTAGTAAGATGGACTGGTTGACATGGAACTTAGATATGAACTTAGGTGAAAACCTAGTGTGTGTTCTTAATACCAACTTGTCTTTGTCAATTACAAAGAAATGGTTTTGCGCTGGCAAAGCTCACTGACTCTTCTTATGGAGGTGATAGCTATCAGAAAAGCCGTTGTATATGTAAGGTGTTTAAGGCTGGATTTGTGCATTGGCTCAAAGGGGTGTCTGAGCTTTGCAAGTACCACATTTAGGTCCCGCCCTGCATGAATGCCTTAATGACTGGGACTTTCCACCAGGACACCTTGCTCTGGAAAGCGGTGTATGCGGATGGAGGCGCTAGGTGAACCGTAATGGAGTTAAATACTAGACCGTAGTCTAGTAAGTGGATCATGTAATGAAATGTGTGATGGAGTACATTCTATTGGGTTTACATTTTTTTGTCTGGCACGATATTACAAATCTCTTCCATTTGTTAAAATAACAGTGTCTGGTGTTTGGTTTGCATGCATCCTTGAGGATTTCCATACACCTTTGAGGTAGTTTTAAACGGGCAAACTCTATGACTGCAGGAGCCAAGCTGCCAAGTTCACAGACTGAGGGTGTGGGTGGAACGTAGTCCCCCTGTGCTGTGTGAGCATGTTGTAGGGGCACAGGAGTTTGATTGGTTCGCAAATCGCCAGTTTGCGCAGATGTAGAAACCAAGGTTGTCTCGCCCACATAGGAGCAACTAGGATTAGTGTCACTTGTTCTTGGTGCATCCTACCACCCTGCTGAGTAGCAGTGTCAGGGGAAAAGCATAGACACATTTCCCTGACCAGTTCATCCACAGGGTGTTCGACTTGGAGTCGTGTTGGGGAAACCTGGATGCAAAATCTAGACATTGTTTGCATTGGCTTGTAGCAAACAAGTTTAAAGGGGGATAGCCCCAGAGGGAGAAGATATTGTCTCAGATGTCTTTGTCGAGCTGCCACTCGTGTTCTACGGGTAAGGGTCCCTGCTTAATGAGTCTGCCAGAGAATTGAGTTCCACTGGAACATGTTGCAACATCAGGAACATGCCCCGTTTGAGGGCCCACTTCCACATTTTTTGTCCTAGCCTGGACAGATTTGGAGAGTGTGTGCCCCCCTGCTTGTTAATGTAAAACATGGCAGTGGTGCTGTCCGTGAGGATTTGTACTGTCTGGCCTGGCAGGTGCACTTGGAAAGCTTGTAGGGACTTGAATACTGCTAGCAGTTCCAAAAGGTGTATGTGACGTTGGGCTGTGATCTGTGTCCACAGGCCATGGGCTGTGTGGTGAAGGTAATGGGCTCCCCACCCAGTGAGTGATGCGTCTGTTGTGACAACTGCTTGCACTGCCAGGTTGTGAAAAGTTGTTCGCTTTAACAGGTTTTCCTTTGTCCACCAGCAGAGTGCTTGAACTAGGGTTAACCAAACAACCACTAGATCATCCCACTGACCGCTTGCCTGAGACCATTGTTTCGCTAACCACTTTTGCATTGGGCGCATGCACAACCGTGGATGAGGGACCAGGTAAATGCATAAAGGCATCATACTGAGCAAACTCATTGCTTTGCATACGGTAGCTTGGCTACCGGCTAGATACTGTGGTATTTGCAGCACCATGTTTTGCACTCTTTCGGTTGACGGAAAAGACTAGACCCTCTCTCCTGTCCTTATGACAGCTCCCAAGAACTGTTTGTTTTGCTTGGAACGAGACTTGATGTTTCCTCGTTCATTGAGAATCCCAATTGGAACAGAAGATTGATTGTTCTCTGGGTGTTTTGCTTGCAGATTTGGGGGGGAATTCCCCGGTTATCAGCCAGTCGTCCAGGTAAGGGTACACCCGGATTGATTCTCTGTGTAAGTGCCACTACTGCTAGTACCTTGGTGAATACCCTTGGAGCGGAGGCTTTGCCGAAGGGTAGTACCTTGAATTGGTAAAGTTGGTTCACTATCTGGAAGCGCTAGAATCTTATGTGCACTGGGAACATTGAAATATGAAAGCATGCATCTTTCATATCCAAGGTTGCTATGTGGTGCCCCTGTTTTAGCAGTGGGATCACTTCCTGTAGTGTTGTCATGCGTAATTTTTGTGGCATGACAGGTGGTCGCAAGGCTAGTACAGGGTGCATTGTTAGGTCTTTTTTCGGTACAAGGAAGTACATTGAATAAATACCCTTGTTTACCTGGTTTGCCAGGAGGATTTCTATGGCGTCCTTCAGTAGCAGTGCTTTGACTTCTTCCAAAAGGATTCGCTGTTCCTCCTGTGAAGTCTACCTTTGTCTTGGCGGGTGGTTGGCTGTTGTTTGGATTAGCTCTATGCAATAACCCCGACACACAGGAAAGTACCCACTTGTCTGAAGTGATTCCCCTCCCATGCGTGGGTAAAGTGTGAAATACGACCTCCTACTGGAGTGGCATGGGAGGGAACCTGTAGCGGGTGGTCATTGGTTAGGAAGGGTAGAGCCCCATCCTGAGGAGGAGGATCTGCCCCCAATTCTAGACCTTTTTTGGCCTCCTTGAAAACCCTGTTGGGAGGACTGCCCTTGTGAAGAACCCCAGGACGAACCTCATATATGATATGATATGATATGGCATTTATAACGCGCCTATACACAAGTGTTTCAAGGCGCGACGGGGCAAGGGGGGGAACAAAGGGAGGACAGACAACGATCCTACTAGGCCAGGTGTCATTCAGATTGCGCAAGTGCAAGGGAAGAGGGGGAAAGGAAAAGTACGCATGGGGAAGGGAGAGGGGAAAGTGCAGTACATGGGAAGTGGGATAAATGAGACATAAAAAAGCCAGCTAGTGGCAGTGAAAGGAAGTGCAGACGTAAGTGCTGGTAGGGGAACTGAAGGGATACAGAAAAATGGTCCCCAAGTGCAGGGGTTGCCAGGGAGGCAGCGCAGGTGGGTAATTGACGGGGCCTGGTCCAGAGATCCGAAAGGGTGGCCAGGTACCACCAGTGCAATTACAGTCAGGAATTCAGCAAGGGAGGGGAGGAGAGAAAGCAGAAGCAAAGAGGAAGGTTTTGAGGTGTTTCCGGAACCGGAGATGGTTCTCCTCGAGTTTCAGGGAGGCAGGAAGGCTGTTCCAGAGAGAGGCCCCTGCCGAAGAGAGTGATCTGCCACCAACTCATTGCTTGGAGAAGCGACTGACCCTAAGAGAGTTGGAGGCAGATGAGTGAAGAGCTCGAGAAGGAAGATATTTAGGAAGAGAGAGTTGAAGGTATTGCGGCCGCAGACCCCAGAAGGCCTTGTGTACAATGCAGAGGGTTTTGAACTTAATCCTCGCAGCCACTGGGAACCAGTGCAGAGATTTCACTCTTGGAGAGATACGATCCCTGGGCTTGAGGCCAAGGACAAGTCTCACAGTCCTGTTCTGGATAAGTTGCAGAGGGCGGAGAGTGGAGACAGGCAGATTTAGATGGAGGCTGTTGCAGTAGTCCAGCTTGGAGAGGATCAGGGCTCTGGAGACAGTGAGCTTCTGGGGGAAGGAGAGGAAAGGAAATATACCTCTAAGGAGGTGCAGCTGGTAGTGTGACTTCTTAGAGACGTCAGAGATGCGAGGGGAGAAGCAGAGTGCAGAGTCGAAGATGACCCCAAGGTTTTTAGCCTTGCAGGTGGGAGTGGGAGGAGGGCCAAGTGAGGCCGGCCAGAGAGCTGCAGGGAAGGAGGGAGTGGGTGTGCAGATGAGCAGAATCTCAGTCTTACTGGCATTAAGGCAGAGGTTGTTGGCAGCACACCATTCCTGGATGGTAGACAGTCAGAGATGAGGGAAGGAGAAGAGGCCGAGGGTAGCCTGAAAATGAGCTGGGTATCATCCGCATAGCACTGAAAGTTGGGACAGAGAGCGGCGATGTGGTGGGCAAAGAGTGCCAGGTATTGGTTGAACAGCCAGGGAGAGAGGTTAGATCCCTGGGAGACACCACAGGTAGAGAACAAGATGTCGGAGAGGAAAGACCCAAGTTGGACCTGGGAGGGTCGGTCGGAGAGGAAAGAAGTCAGCCACGCCAGAGCCTGACCAGTGATACCCAGGTTATCACGGAGACGGTTGAGCTGGATGGCATGTTTGACAGTGTCAAAGGCAGAAGAGAGATCAAGCAAGATAAGAATGCAAGGGGTGTTGCAGTCGAGGTTAGAGAGCAGGTCTTCACAGATGTTCAGGAGAGCAGTTACCGTGCTTCTGGCAACTCTGAAGCCAGACTGTTGGTCATGAAGACAACCAACAGATTCAGTGTGGAGATTGAGCTGGGAGATGGCCAGTTTCTCCAGGAGCTTGCCCAGGAAGGGAGTGATGGAGATA
The DNA here is from genome assembly GCF_040938575.1 of Ambystoma mexicanum. Classification (NCBI taxonomy): domain Eukaryota; kingdom Metazoa; phylum Chordata; class Amphibia; order Caudata; family Ambystomatidae; genus Ambystoma; species Ambystoma mexicanum. The sequence continues at coordinate 729,240,860 of NC_090924.1, forward strand.
GGGCAAAAGTTAGCTGGGCAGGAGGGGTCGGCAGAGGGTTTCTTAAGAAGAGGGTGCACAAGGGAGTGCTTCAGGGGGGGAAGGGAAGACTCCAGTGGCGAAGGAGTGATTGCAGAAATCCGCCAGGGCAGGAGTCAGGGAGTCGATGTGATCCTTGATAGTTTTGGAGCAACAGGGGTGAACCTGTTTCGACGAGACTTTCATAGATCGGACTTGTCTAGAAACCTCATCTGGAGAGAAAAGGGGAAGGCCAAGAAGGAGGGAGGAGGGGTGGCTGCAGAAGGGCCAGAGGAAGAGCAGGGAATAGCGGGAGGTGTGTGAGAGGAGGAGAGTGAGGACAGGATGTCCTGAGTTTTTGAAATGAAGTGAGAAGCCAGTGCCGTGCAGAGGGCCTGGGAAGGGACAGGAGAGGTAGAGACTGCGGCAAGATTGGCCAGTTCCTTGCAGATTTTAAAGAGTTCAGCTGAGTTGTTAGATGCCGCAGAGACTCGGGCTTGGATATGAGCTCTCTTCTTGGTAAGGACGGAGAGCCGGTATTGCCTTTGCAGCAAGCAGGCGCAGGCCAGTTTGTCAGAGGATGAACTTGAAGCATGCCATATCCTCTCGGCAACCCTGCACTTGCGTTTTAGGGTGACGAGGTCTGAGTCATACCAGGAGTTACACTTGGCTTTGGGCTTCAGGCGGATTCTCATGACAGGGGTAAGGATATCGAGAGTATCAGATATAGAAGAGTGGAGCATGGCGAGGGCTGTGTCAGGGTGAGTCAGCCGGTGAGGAGGAGGGTGTGAGAAGGTGGCAGCGAAAGCCTCAGCTGACACGCGCTTCATGGGTCGGGTGACCGAGAAGGTGGGTGGCATTGACGGAGGTGGCTTGGCCTGCGGGGTGGGGAGGGTGAGGTGGGAGGATAGGAGAAAGTGGTCACTCCAGGAGAGAGTAGTGGAGAGAGGGACAGAGAGGGAAAGGTCTAAAGAGATCAGAACATCGAGAGTGTGCCCTGCAGAATGAGTCGGGCCATAGGGGAGAATGGTGAGTGAAAGAGAGTCGCAGAGGTCGTGAAAGAGTTCAGAGGGGGGACAGGAGGAATCCAGGTGGATCTTGAAGTCTCCAAGAAGGAGGAGTTGAGTGGTTGAGGCCAGGAGTGAGGAGGAGAGGTCCGCCCTAATCAGAGAGGAAGAAATCTGACCAGGTGGCCGATAGATAGTAGCCACAGTAAGAGAATGGCTAGGCGAGAGAGCCTGCAGACGAGGCATTCAAAAGAGGAGTAGGCCTGCGTAGGAATGACAGAGGCAGGAATCCACTCAGGGAAGATATGGGCTACGCCGCCACCAGAGCGGTTGGGCCTGGGCGCAGAGAGGATCTTGTAGCCATCATGTAGGAGTGTGACAAAGCTGGCCGTAAACCATGTCTCAGTGAGACCGAGGACATCGAGGTCAAGTTCTTCAAGAAGGCGGCAGATATCAGAGGAGTGTTTGACAGCGGAGCAGGAGTGGCAATGTGGAGAAGGTTGCCCTCCTTACCACCCTGGTTGTAGTTAGAGGACCGCTGGGAGTTCTGTCCTCTAAACTGGCAAGAGTTTGAGCCCCCTCTCTGCCGAAAGGGTTTGTTAGTGAGCTGTCCTAGGGATTTGAGGGTATCATATTCCTCGTTTGCTCTTTTAAGTGCATCCTCAACTGGATTGCCAAACAAAGCGTTGGGCTGAATAGGCATGTTTAAGAGTGTAGCCTGGTTCTCCAATTTTAACCCAGATTGGCAAAGCCATGCGTGGTACTTGATCAGTGTGCCTTCTGCCACAATTCTTCCCCCATTGTCTGCTGCGTCCAAGTTATTTTTAAGTATGCAGCTGGCTACCTGTTTCCCCTCAGCAATGGTGAGTGAGAGCTGAGTTTTTAGGTGCTCTGGGACTGAGTCTATCTGCTAAGCAATTTCGTCCCATTTGTGGCAATTATAGCTGGCTAATAGTGTTGTGTTATTAGCTATCCTCGTCTGATAGGCTGCAGAGGAAGCTTTCTTCCTGTCCAAGGTGTACATATTTTTACTCTCCTTGTTCGGAGGGGCATCAGCAGTGGCCAGAGGGGTTCCCGCTTTCTTTTTTGTGGCAGGGACTCCCAGAGAGTCGGGTTTTAGCTGCCCCTAATGTACAAGTGGTTTGAGGGGGCCAGTCTAAACATCTTTTCGATGCGCAGGTTGACTGCCCGTGTCAAATTGGGTGTAAGCAGTGAGGGTTGAATATCTCTCTGGACCGATTGTAACAGGGGGATACATTGAGTTGATGGTTTTTTTACTCCCAAGGATGTCCTCCATGAAGTCTTGGTCGACTTGGGCTTCTTGAGTGTCTATTTTGAAGTGTTCTGCAGCCTTTAGGAGCTGTTCATTATATTGCAGTTGGTTGTGTACCGGGGAGTCTGCCACCAGTGGGTCAGTGTGGTCTGAGGACTGCATGATGTATATGTCCTCATTGTCATCATCATAATATTGGTCCAAGTCTCCTGTGTTGCCTCGGTCCTCTGGGTCTCTGTATGAGCCAGGGTCTTGTGAGGCTTGGGCGCTGTAATAAGTGTCCTGAGCCTGGTCCTGATGTGATGAGGTGGTAGCCTGTGTAGTGTCTAGGCAGGCTTTTTTGGCAGCTGGTTGAGTGACTGCTGCCCCGCTTTGAGTGTCTGCCGCCTGATCTGTCGGGTCCCCTGAAGTTTATGGAGGACCTCGGGGTGATTGTCAAAGTAGTTTATAAAACTGGACATTCTTCTCATGACCTTATCGAATTGTTCTATGGTCCAATGGGAGGAGCTGGGCAACACAGAGGGAGCAGGAGTAGGTGATGGTTCTAGGACAGGGTTCTAGGACATCTCATGATGCGTAGCCCTTGAAAGGGTGCCATCAAGGGGTAGTGTAATCCCTACTTTAGTAGCATGTGATTTTTTTAACCTGGGGTCTCGAAGATTTATGGTTTTTCAACGTTCAGGACTTTAGTGCGTGTCCGGAACGTGTTTCTTAATTAACTGGCTCAATTTTGAGCTTTATGAGCCCTTTCTAGAGGCAGATTTAGACGTGGTGTTGGAAACTGACTTTAACATCTGTTTTGGGAGCCTGTCATGTGGTGATTGAGACCGCGCTGGCATAGAGGACAGGAAGTGTTTGGACCTTCCCCTCGACACCGCGTGAAGCTTACCGGTCAGCGACGTGGTCGACTTTCGGCTGTGGGGGATTTGCTTGGTGTGATGCGACTTGGTAGCGCTTGAGCCGCCAGGTGTCGTCCCCGTAGCAGAACCACCGTCCTGCCTGTTTGGTTCGGGGGATCCCACCAGGGAATCTGACCGATCCCGATCGCCCTCAGCGTCACTTAGGACGTCGATGCTGCCATCGCTGGAGGCACCCTCGACGTCCATGGCGACGTCGGCCTGCATGGCGAGGTGGGCCCGGCGCTTGGTCTTGTCCTTTAAAGTCTTTGTCCTGAAAAGTTTGCAAGACTTGCACTGTCCTTCGGCGTGGCACTTGGGGATACAAAGGTTACACACTCAGTGCAAATACTTCCAGGGAAACATCCTGTTACAGGAAGGGCACAATTTAAAAGGAGTTTTCTACATCATGTATAAGGATGGCAGCCTGGCGAAATACAAGCGAGTAAAGGGGAATATGCATCCTCTTATCGAGACTGGAATGTAAACCTCCCCCAGCAGTTCTGACTGTGCAGGACCGAGGCCCATACAGACCTTGGAAGGCCATAGACAAAAGTTAGTCGAGCCGGGAGTCGCTGTCGTCGACGGATGTTCTTGACCTTGAAGCTGTTGCCAGAGATCTTGCGGTAAACGGATGTCGAAAGGACAGAAAGAAATACTAAGTTTCACTTTACTAAGTAATGGCGTCTGCCAAGAAGGACCTCCGTGATATGCGTCCGACTATGATGGTGGAAACTAACAATCTGAAGGACCATGGGTACAGTAGACATCACACTAGCGATAGTATTACTGGAACGCCCTGTCTACGTCCCTTTTCGAGTTTCGAAAACAAAACATGTAATACTCTGCTGCTACCACTTGATGTCGGCCTATGTATAGCATGTGATCTAAGCAGATCCACAAGCCTCAGAAATATATATATAAATCTTGAACACAAATCACAGTTTTTTCTTGTCTCCTCACCTTGGAGGTATTGGTCATCTGCTCCTCGTCCTCGATAAAGGGGGAGATCATTCCAGAAGCTCTCCTGCCCTAATGTGCACCCACACACCTATGTCTGCTTGCCTGTGGAGGCTGAGGTTAACATAACAGATTCAAGCAAAACCCCAGAGCTCCAACCAGCAGCTCTTGAGATTAATCTCTATATGTTAAGGGTCGGGATTCTCCTCACTTACCTGCCTTAGCACCCAGGCTCAGTTTCCACACCTTCTTCTCACTTCTTACTAAAAGGGTTGAACTGATTTTGCACCTAATGGCTCCTCTCCTGCACCCAGTTCACTTTAACACTTTGTCACATGCTTTTGCCACCACCCCTCCCAGACTGGCCCAAATTAAGCTTTGAACCGGCCTGTTCTTTCTTACCTGCTTCTCTCTAAATATGCTATCCACTGACGTCCCCTCCAACCTGATTCTCTGAGTGTCCTCCCTCATTCCTCTTCAACGTTATTTCAAACTTCTGTGCAAGGCTTTTTCCTCATTCCTCTCTTCTGGAGTACAGTCTCTAGTCACCTACCTCCACCTCTTTCTGTACTCCTTCCACCATCTCTTCTTGGACTCCTTTCTGCTTTATTTGCCTCATTTCACTTCACTGCACTGCTTCAACTTCCCCACTCTCCTACTGCTTCAACCTTCCCTCTCCTCAGTGCCCACCTCTGCTGTCCTCATTGGTCCCACCTCGCCTCTCCCCACTGTTTCCAGCTTCCCTCTCCTCAATCATTACACCAATCCTCAATCCTTCCACCTCTCCTTCAAACATTTTCCTCACTCATTCAACCTCCTTTCCCCATACCTCTACCAAACTCTTTTCACTTCACTACTTCAATCTTTCTCTTCACCCCTTCAACTCTTCTTCCCTTTGCTATCTCTCCTTCCATCTTCTCTCTGCCTTTCCCTAGCAAATTGTAACTCGTTTGCCCCCTGCTCACACCTATAGCAAAACCTAGATCAAAGTGTCTAACATTCTTATAATGACCCAGCCGCTCACAATGTCAAGTGGGTTCAGGTGTGTGGGATTTTTTCACTTTCAAAAAGGTATTGGAGAAACTGTTCCTCCTCAATGACCTCAGCTATGGATCCTGACTACCTGATGGTATGCAGCAAAGTGTACATAGGTATTAAAGTCTCGACTGCCATCTTGGATGACAGTGCATGGAATGCACTGTGCGGGCTAGACCGCTTTGAGCTTCCTGTGCCTTGCACTCACTCATGTTCCATACGTGAGTCTGCGGATGTGCCACAATCAATATTTTCAGACATAATGAGAGACTTTCTAAATCGCCCCTCTCTGGGGCGCCTCTAGAGGGTACAAAAGAGCAAGGCCTTGCTATGGGCTTGGGGTCTCCCAGCGATGGGAATATTTCTTAAAGGGACACCACCCCCATGCAAAGGCAGTGTCATGACCCATAGAACTTGCCCCTTCTGGACTTCCTGGTCCTTATCGCGCCGGGGCTTGTATTCTTTGTTACTCCCAACATGGCTGCAACAAGCGACTTGCCTCGCACCAGCTTCCACGTCGCACAGGGCACATTCTATAAATTGGCCACGCCCCCGTGGCCCCGCGCGTCTCAACGCTATCATTAGGTAGTGACTTGACGTGTGTTTGCTGTTTGGCGAATCCACTATTCCTAGATCCTGGTTCCTTCTTCCTTCCTTCATCCCTTCCCTCTAATCTGCTCCTGGAATCCCCATTCTTAGCGACCGCTACCTATTTTCCTGGACATCCTGGAACAGCGACCTTCCCGGAACTGTGAATGCGCTCTGCAGCCGGATGAGACTCGAGCGAGCCTATACAAGACCCGGGCCGTCCACAAGAGGAATCCTCCCGTGGAACAGAGCAAGAAGCGATCCCAGGTGAGACGGGGGGAGATTTACGACAGACAGAGGGCCGCCTCACAGTAGCTGAAGCACAGTCAATACTTAAAGCATTTTCTGATGTACCTTTTGTTTTCATCCATAAAATGTAACACAATTTGTCAGGTAATTGTCCTATTCAGATTGACAGTCCATGCCAGATCAAAATCCAAGACACAGTTAAAACCCTAGGAGTATACATGAACTCTACAGTGAGCTCAGAGGCACACTTGGGTGGAGTAATAGACCCACTACCATCTGAAGGTACCGAGGAAGGCAATACCTCTCCTGTCTCAAATGAATAGGATAATCTTTTTTTTTTCATAATTTATTTCCAAGAATTTCAAATAATTAAGCAATACAGCATCAAAAAGTTTAAACAGAATACATAACACAACTCTGCATTACAGAAGAAAAGAAACCAAAAGCAATACAAAGCTTGAAGAAGCACTACCATATCATAGATAACTGAAACAACTCCTACGTCTGCCTACGCAGAAATGCCCAATTATCACATACTTGCATAAGGAATTCTAACACAGACCAACACAAAGGCGCCACACAAAACGAACAACACAAAACAATAACAGGGGTGGGGAATCCTCAACCAATACTCACGCACATTGTCAGTCTGTTCAGCCCTACAAAAATCCACAGACACTCAACCACCATACAAATCATTAAATGGTGCGCAAAGAGCTAAATGGCTGTCTTCTTTGCCCCGCCTCACTAACATCACCCGCTCAAAACCGATAATATCAACACATCAGTAATCCAATTCTCCACTCTAGGCTTTTTTCTGGTCTTCCACACCATCAACAACTGCTTCACCGCAACTACCAGCACTTTATCAATCCACTGCCCATATCTTCGAGCAACTGCGCATCATCCCTTTCCAGATAAAAGCAACACCTGCATAGGCATCCTACAAATCCAACATTTCCACCCAGAAGTTCAACACCCGAGAACAATACCATAACATATGAAGCAATGTCCCTTTCTCCTTCCCACATCCCCAACACAAATCATCATCGGCTAGTCCTAATGCACACATCCGGAACGGAGTCCAATGTAGACGTCCCAATATTTTCAAATGAATTAAACGCAACCTAAGATCAAACTTACTTCTAAAACCCACCTCCCACATATTTTCCCACTCCTCCTCTGTAATTTCACACTCCAAATCCTGTTTCCACTTCTCCAGCCCTTTCTTCCCAGAATCAGAAACCCCAGAGTATACTGGCATTAAGTTAATATAAGTGCTCACCATCCGCGGTGATGATAAAAGAATTCTACTACCCAGCGATAACTCCTCCAACGGCCTCGCCAGCATTGCCAACCTCTCACTCAATAGTTCCTTCAGTACCACAAATCTACCCATTTCCCTTCTGGTTAAATGAAACCTCCTTTGCAACTCCTCAAATGATAATATTTGACCATCTCGTAGCACATCCTTGATACACAAAATCCCTTAATAATCTTGACCAGGGGAATCGTCCTGCCTCGCCTACACTTTTGTAATGCCCTTTTAATTGGGGCAAACACTTGCAGCATTAACAAACTACAGACAATACACAAGGATGCTGTGCGCATCATTTATGACATTCCTAGGAGGAAACACATCACCAGCGCCAGAAGGACTTTACACTGGCTACCGGTACAAGCTAGAATACGTTTCAAAGCACTCACACTGGTACACAGATGTATGCATGGAAATGCCACAACATACCTCAAGGCTAAAGTCAAGCTTTATATAACATCCAGACAACTCGGCTCCAGCAATTCAGGTATACTGAATGTGCCCAGAAGAAACACATGTAGAGGCATGGGAAGATCCTTTATCAACTCTCAGCACATGCATGGAACTCTTTGCCAACAATGCTGAGATTAGAAAACCACTGGCAACCTTTTAGGAAGCAGCTTAAGACTCTTCTGTTTGACTAATCCCTCCTCATGTACCATCCCCCTCATGGTCAACTGCAGAATTATATTTCGTCCTGTTTTTTTTTTTTTGGTCTGATGTGTGTGTGTAGCACCCTGATGCCTGCAGGCTTTTGGCGCTTAATAAACAAATAAATAAAATAAAAAATAAATAAATGCCAGATTTAGTGAGGTTTCATACACGTTTTCATGTACAAATAGAATTCCAAAGACCCACAAAAAACAGTATTTTCGGGATGCACAGCTCCAAACTATCTGCTTGGATTTTGGAGGAATGTGGACACACCTAACATGTACCTGAAATTGACGCATGGTATTCAAATCTAAAAAAACTATAGCCAAATTCGAGATATTCTGTTTTTAAGAAAATTTAATTCACTAAAAGATTCATTCATGTGCAGCTTCCACTTGTGTCCACCAGCGTAAATCTTCAGCACATTATGATCAACCACAATACAGAATAATACCACATGAATAACAAGTGTAAAACAAATCAGAAAATTAGCCACAATCAAGGGGCATTTAACAAGCTCACAGCATGACCAACAACAATACACTCAGAAATCACTCACTCAGAAATCACACATGATATGATAGGACTTTTATAACGCGCCTGTACACAAGTGTTTCTAGATGCGACAAACAAGGAGGGGGAAACAAAAAGGAGGATAAAACAAAAATCTAACTAGGCCTTGTATCATTCAGTTCGCAAAAGGAAGGGGGGAGGGGAGGGGAGAAGTGCTAAGGGCAGGGCGAGTGATGGAGAAGTGAGGGACAAAGGAGAAAAACAAGAGTGCTGCCAATGGGTGGCAAGTGTGGGTACTCATAAGTGCAGCCAGCGGGTGGCAAATAAGTGCACAGGAGGGGACTGCATGGTTACAGATACAGACCAAAGTGCAGGGGAGCCAAGAGGCAGTGCAGGATTGCAGCTGGATAGGCAGGGACCTGGGCCCGAATTCAGAGGGTGTCCAGGTGACCAGTGCATGGAACAGGCAAGTGATCAGCAAGGGAGAGGAAGAGAAAAGGCAGAAGCAAGGAGAAAGGTCTTGAGTTGCTTTCGGAACCAGAGATGGTTCTGTTCCAAGTTTCAGAGAGGCAGGGAGGCTGTTCCAGAGGGAGGCCCCAGCCGAAGAGAGAAATCTGCCCCCAACTCTTTGCTTGGAGAAGCGTCTAACCCTTAGAGAGTTGGAAGTAGCTGAGCGAAGGGCTCGAGAAGGAAGGTATTTTGGAAGAGAGTTGGATGTAGTGCGGGCCCCGGCCCCAGAAATCCTTGTGGACAATGCAAAGGGTCTTGAACTTGATCCTTGCAGCCACCGGGAGCCAGTGCAGAGATACGGTCCTGGGGCTTGAGGCCAAGGATAAGTCTTGCTGTCCTTTTCTGGATAAGTTGCAGAGGGCGGAGAGTAGAGGAAGGCAGATTGAGAAAGAGGCTGTTGCAGAAGTCCAGCCTAGAGAGAGCCAGAGCTCTGGAGACAGCGAGCTTCAGGGGGAAAGTGAGAAAGGGAAGAGTCCCGTTGAGGAGGTGCAGCGAGTAGTGGGACTTCTTGTCGATGTCTGAGATGTGAGGAGAGAAACAGAATCGTGGATGACATCAAGGTTTATTGCCTTGCAGGAAGGCAAAGAGAAGGGCCCAAGCCGGTGGCCAGAGTGAGAGAGGGAAAGCATGGGCAGGGGTCCCAATGAGAAGGATCTCCGTCTTACTGGCATTAAGTCAGGGATCGTTAGAAGCGCAGCAATCCTGAATTGTGGATAGACAGTCAGGAATGAGCGAGAGAGGAGAGGAGGCTGAAGGAAGCCTGAGGGAAAGCTGAGTGTCATCCGCATAACACTGAAAGTTAGAGGAGAAGGTAGAGATCAGGTGGGCTAAAGGGGTCAAGTAAAGGTTGGAAAACCAGGGTCAGAGGATAGATAGAGGCCTGGGGAACACCACAGGTAGAGAGGTGGGGGAGAGAAAGGGACCAAGTTGGACCTGTGAGGGGCCGCCCAAGAAGAAGGCGGTCAGCCACTCCACGGCCAGATCCGTGATGCCTAGGTTCTCACAGAGTCGATTGATCAGGAAGGCGTGGTTGACCGTGTCGAAAGCAGAGAAAAGATCAAGAAGGATGAGGACAGACAGAATGCTGGAATCAAGGTTAGAGAGCAGATCGTCACGGGTGTTCAGGAGAGCAGTTTCCATGCCTCTGGCAGCTCCAAAGCCAGACTGATGGTCAAGGAGACAACCAACGGATCCAGTGTGGAGATTAAGCTGGGAGATGGCCCGCTTTTCCAAGAGTTTGCCCAGAAAATGGGTAATGGAGATTGGGCGATAGTTTGCTGGGCAGGTAGGGTCAGCAGACAGCTTCTTAAGGAGGGGGTGCACAAGGCAGTGCTTAAAGTGAGAGGGGAAAGTTCCAGTGGTGAAAGAGTGATTACAGAAATCGGCCAAGGCTGGAGCAAGGGTGTCAATATGGTCCTTGATGGTTCTGGAGGAGAAGGGGAGCACTTGTATGGATGACACTTTCATAGATTGTACTTGTCTAGAAACCTCACCAGGTGTCAGAGAGAAAGAGGAGAAAGGAGGAGGAGAGGGAGAGATGGCAAAAGGGGGCTGGGAGAGAAAGAGGAGTTTTAGCGGAGAAGTGAGAGGCCAGAGCCATACAGAGGGCCTGGGAGGGAACAGGAGAGGTAGAGACTGCAACAGGATTGGCCAGTTCCTTACACATTTTAAAGAGTTAGACCGTGTTGTTACAGGCCGCAGAGACACAGGCTTGAATGTGTGCTCTCTTGTTGGACAGGACAGATAGTCTGTATTGCCTTTAGAGCAATCGGCAGGCCGGTTTGTCAGGGGAAGCGCCCGAAGCCCTCTACTTCCTCTCAGCCACCCTGCACTTGTGGGTCAGAACGGCGAGGTCGAATCATACCAAGAGTTGCACTTGGAGGTAGGCTTCAGCCGGATTCTCATGGAAGGGACTTGATTTCTATTTGGGAAATACTTAACATTGACCTGTCTGTAACCTAAAGGCTTTCCCAATGGTTGCAGACTTATCTTTTGAACGGTCGTAACCTTAAAACTTTAAAAAAACAAAAATGTTGTTTTTTCCAGACTTTATTTTGTGTTCCACTGTACATTCTGAAACTGTTCATTTAATTTATGTTTTATAATGTTCCACTTTCACAAAGAATTTCAAAGCACTACTGAAGTTAAACGAGAAACACAGAGAAAGCGCAGTGCATGCAAACCAGCATGACACAGGGTAAGGTGCATTCTTATTTGACCATGGGATCCAGAACAATCACGAAGGATCATAATTAGCACTTGTGAGTTTGAGGTATGAAGCTGTCCATATACCACAGTTTTAGGGCAAGAGGTATGGGGTTTCTAGACAAAGCAGCATCAGATCATACTTGGAAAACTCTGTGTCAAGTGAATGCCTAGTTAAACCAAGTGTGGTCTGAAGATAAGAGGGTGCTCAGTCGTGGTAATGTAGGGGAATCCTGGGTGAGGGAATTTGTAGATGGAAAGGATGGGGCCTCCTATGGTGCATTATTTATCTAGAAAGGCAGCTTTGAGAAAGTTATTTCATAGTGTAGGTGCCGCAGCCACAAAGGTTCTGCTCCTGTGGCATTTCATTTTGAATTCTGGGAAGGTCAGGAGATTATAGCCACTTGATATTACCTTCCTTGCAGAAAGGTAAGGGCTCATTTGGCATCTGATTTATTTATGACCTCCGATTTATTTATGACCATTATTAAGGAAACAACGGTGGGTCAGGCAAAGAATTTTGAACCACATTCTAGAATACCCAGGGAGTCAGTGAAGAGCCTTGAGGGCTGTATGTTGAAGCCCAGGATGTGTCTGATTGCACAGTTTTGGATGAGCGTTAATAGGTAACATGGTTTTTGATGATCCTAAGTACGTGGAGTTACAGTTACAGTACAGTTACAGTACACAAGGTTGGAAAGTAGTAGGGCCCTACTTAATTTAAACTTGTGTCCCATTTCCAGGTAGGGCATGATCATTTGCGTGACCAGCAATATGAAATGTGCTTTACAGGCTATCTCATTAATCTGTGGGGTAAAAGACATTTCAGCATCAAGGTTAACGCTGAGGTTTTGGAAGGTGTTGGGAGACACTGGCAGAGTGCAAACTGGTGTCTTTTCAAATGAAGGGGAGTTTTCTTGACCTTTGAGTGAAGGGCGTTGAATTGTTGTTAGTGATGGTTCAATTTGTGATTCGTGCTTACAATAATTCCATACGTAACATTTTCCCACATGTGGTGAACTTTCATGGACGTGTGAAATGGAGGAAAACAATCCCTCGTTTTCCTGTTTAATGTGTTATGTAACCTGGACTAAACAGAGGTAGTTAATTATTAATATTAAAATCCAGAACGGGTGCTCTCCTTCAACGTTCATTGCTTGCACTAAAAAGTCACACGAGCAATTATGAATCAAAATCCTTTTACTTTATGCAGGTACTATGGACACCACTAGCAATGAAACATGTTACCTTTGGCAAGTCTTTCTCAAAGTAAAACGAATATGAACCGAAAGAACTTGAATTATTTAGCAAAATGTTCACTCACATGTTCCTCTTTTGCTTATGTTCACACTCTTGACTCGAGCTCTTATCTCCACACTTAGGTCATTGCTTGCATCAAACCCACCTTTTTGCGTCCAAAAAGTGTGGTAAGAGGAATATCTTTTTTAGTTTCAGTAAACTGTCGTTAAAGGAACAGGAACATAAGCAGACAGCAATGCTGAGTCTTAACTCATTCATGACAGACATTTCCTCACAATCGCGTGCGTTAGCTAGGATCTAAAAATATTTTCTCTGTAATTTCCACAATGATGTTACAATCGTAGACCTTTATATATAGTACTATTTATTGCTTTGTTATTGTGAGTAGCTAGCACATAAATTACTATTGATGCTTGGTTTAAAAAAGATATGGTGTGACACATGCAACTCTGTTACATTTTCAGCCGATAGTTGAGAAGCTGTCAGTCTCAAACATCCAAGGAAATAAATAAATTCACTTTAGTTTTTAAAGACCTATAATGATTATGCATGCCATATGCATATGTAATCATTTTTGGAGCCTCTGTTATGGTTTAAAGCTTACATCATCATTTGCTTGAAACCCCTGCATCATATAACTAAATGGGGACCACAAAAGTATCCAGATGGCTGATTGGAGTAAATGGATTTATTTCACACAAAGGGACTTTCTTCAGAATAAAGAATCTGCAGTTTCCCCTTTAAGTGGTATCAGTTCGAAAGGTCTCCAAAATATTTCATAAGTGTTTTTGGAATAACAGTCTCTCTCTTATTGGTTGTGCCGGTATGCTCCAGACAAAGCTCCCATTGCCGTATGGTGCGATCAGCTTGTAAGAACTGGATACATTGCATCTACCAGTCGTAATAACAGCTAGAGTTTATTGTAAGCAACAAGGCCTATTTGCAAGAAGGCTTCCAAAGATCTTTCCACCTCGTTTTGTAAGGGTCCCAATCTCTAACCTCCTCAGCTCTCCCTTCTCTTTATTCTGAACCTGGCCATCCTCAATGCCATGCCATGTTCCAGTTCATCCTGCCATCATGGGCTCATGGCATTTAGATCTGGGCCTTGCCCCTACCATGTATCTTGGGCATTGCTTCACCTCTCATTCCTTCCTCGTCTGACTAGTCCTAGATGTTTCTGTATGCTTCTTATCTTTTTCCTGCTGACTCTCAACTCAACTGCTACTCATGCCATCACTTGTATTTGGGCTTATATATAACAAACCTAAATAGGAAGCAATGCAGTGTTGTAAAATATTGGATGACCAATTACAACAAAAATGGCAGCCAGCCTCAGCAGAGACACGTTTTAGCTGTGGATCTGGGAGGTCTGGCCCACAATTGTGTTTTCTTCCAGGATGAGGGAGGGGCAGATTGGCCTATATATTCTGTAGGTATGCACTAAAATCAGAGATTGAGATACTTGCAGGACTTCAAGACCATGAGGGCCCTCTGAATTGTTACCGAGATGATCGGCTGCACATCATAGTCTGTGAGACTATGGTTCTCTGTGCTGTGAGAAATTGGCTATTAAACACACATTTAAAGTGTTTTTCCAAAGTGAGGAGAATTTACCTGTACTCTTTTTCATACTCAGGTCGGTTTGTTTGCACAGTGTTCTCTCTTATTCTACTAGAGAGGAGGGTATTTAACAGGCATGATGGCACGCCTGGTGTGCCGAAGATATGTCCAAGGTAAGTCTGCCTGTACCGAGATCCTCTACCCTAACTCGCTGTTGTGAGGGGTCAGAAATGTGAGACAGACACAAAGGTAAAGTTTTCTCAAGGTTTGTCATTTATTAAATGAAAATGGGTTTGATAAACCACTTTCTTTCCCTATCCTAACAAGGAGGCTTTGTCTAACAAACTAAGACTAAAGAAAAGTGACTTAGTGCCCAAAAAGTATCTGACCCGCACACTAATACACACAACAAAATTATACAAGGAATGTATGGCTAACTTTAGTTCAGCAAAACAATTCATCATTTCAAACTTAAAGGTCTTTGAGAGTGCACCTTGCGACCAGGATTGGACTCCCTTCCCCTGGACTGATTCAGGAACACTTTGAGCAAAGTTCTAATACCGCAACGTTCTGTTCAATGTAACACAAAAAGTCTCTTCTATCCACTGTGCCTTTTCCCTTGATACAGCAAAGTCTTTTCCACAAAGTTTTGCTCACAAATCATGATAACTGTTGTTCTCCACAGTATCCTTTTGGAAAGGTAAATGTCTATCTTAAAACACAAGTTCAAAAATCAAAGTAATGATTCTTTTCAAAATGTCCGCAATTATTAGCATATCACACCTTCAAATGAAATACTTTTGTCAGGATAGCAGAGCAACTACTTTGGAGATGCCACAGTTTCTCAAACAAACAGTAAAGTTAATTTTCCACAAACATACTTCTTCAAATCATCTTCTTCTTTCCTGGTATACTCAGCTGCCCGGACTAACTACTATGATCCCTTTGCTGGTTTTACTCGCCTGCCAGGAAGAAAACTCCCACAACTACAATCAAACTTGATAGCAATACTGATTCCAAGATTCTCCCCATCAATCTCTCTTGGAAGGAGGGTTGAACAATAATTGGCTTTCAACTATTTCTTGAGAGCCTCTTGGCTACAAGTTTCTCTCAGCTGATATCCCAAAAAGGGAGAGTTGTGCTCTTGTCTCCTCTGTATGGTTTCACAATCTCTTTGCTGTTGGCAATGCACAATAAAAGCTTTTCCCAATGTATATCTCCTCTGAGGGGATTCATATCCCTGTTTTAGTGCGGTTTTGTCACAGCCTCTTGGCTGTTGGTAATGGTGGTTGTAAGCTTCCCCAATTATAGTCCCATATAAGGGGATTCATATCCCTGTTTTAGTGCGGTTGTCACAGCCTCTTGGCTGTTGGTAATGGTGGTTGTAAGCTTCCCCAATTATAGTCCCATATAAGGGGATTTACGCTTTTGCCACTTCTGCTCTGATTCTTGCATTGTTCGGTATTCAAATGTATGTGTTTTGAACGCTTTTCTTGTTTGGAGCGCCCTGGGGTTAACATTAGCATCTGGCCAAGTGACTGGTTCTCGTCTGCATCTCTTACCTGCGGTCATCTGTTGCGGCAGACCTCCTGTGTCCTGCAAGCTCTCTCTCCAGCTTCCGCGTACCTTCGGTGGGCTGCACGTCTCTCCTCTGGCAGGTCCGCTAATCTTCTGCGGCTTCTCACAGACACTCTGTGTGCAGAGTTGGGAACAGCTTCCACTGGCGTTCTTCTCTCTGTGGCTGTTTATGAGCCTCGGACGGCCTCTACTTCAGCTACACCATCTGCACTGTCTTTTACATCTACTTCACCCTCCTTTCTTCTGCTGTGCAACATTTCAGGATTTACATGTCCCGCTCAGGTGCCATGGTCGATAATACCTAGACTGAACCTTTTGGTTAATAGCATTCTTAATCTTCACTGCATCTGAGCCCTTCTTCCTCGTCCCAGTACCTTAAGTATTATGGGTACTGCAGTCCATAATAGTATTGATATTTTTATCTTTAGTTAGTCTTGAGTGCTTCATGTACCGAGAGTTATTAGAGTGAGAGGAGATTGTGGAAAGGGTTTGTGATTCAACATTGGAGTGATTTCCAGCTGAAGCAGAATTAGGGTAACTCAAGGATTTCACATTTAATCCTTGAACATTTGAAACACCAACCTTATTCTGTCTAGATGATTTTCCATTACAGGTTCTTTGAGTAGTTACATGGGAGGGACTTGTACATTGACAACACGCCATTAGGTATTTGGGATCTTCATCCTCAGAACAAGATGAATACATCGACCCTCCCAGCAGAGTCACCACTTCCCCCTGATAACCATCTCCTCCCATGTGATCTTCCCTCCTGATGCCAACCCCAGGGTTGGGATCAGGTTACAGCTGCCTTCCCCTGGCCACACGGGAGGAGACATTGGGGTTTGGTGATGAATCCACAGGATTCATAACTTTACTCTTTTGATGAAGATTCCATTTCCTGTTTAAAATTGAACAACCTTTTTCACTCTATATCAAAGAACTAAGAATTTACGCTGCCTTCTGATGAATGTAAGATCAGCTGTTAAAAACAGACTCTTCATACATGACTTAATTATTGGTTAACATTGAAATATCTTACGGTTTACTGAAACTTGGACCCCTGAGGAGAAGCTCAGCATACTATCAGATACAACCTCTGCTGCATATAAATCCCATCCTAAAAAATGGGTGGCAGCCTAGCCATTAATTATAAATCTGACTTAACTATCTGCCCTCTAACAGCATCATTGTTAATGCTAGCTGAATCCCTTTCTTTCCATCTCCAAAAAGGTTACACTGATACTGTACATTTTCTGTTAATATATAGACCTCCTGGCCCCAAAGGCAATTTTGTACGGAACTATTTGACGCTCTGTTCCTAAAAAATACAAAATTGATAGTACTAGGGTATTTTCAATTACTGAACTGATTTGAAAACTGACCTGTCAGTAATAAGCCTAATAGAATCATTACATGACCTTGGTCTTACAGCACAGGGTTATCAATCTACACCAAGGCTGGGAACACCTTAGACCAATTCTTTGTTTAGTCCTTGGAACTGCACACAAATTCTCCTCTATCTTTCTCTTGGTCCAACCATTTCGGTAACCCATTCTAAATGCTTTATGCTCAATCTAAGATAATTAAGATCTAATCAGCTTGTGTTAAGACTTTTCACTGTCGCGCCCGGGCATGGCAATTACAAACATCCATGTTGCTATGGAGATGGTATATGAGACTTTGGGCCATTCCAAGACGGTGCCTACGTCCTATACAAAGCCACGCCATGACATCAGAGCATCAAGATGGCGCAGTACACTCAGCACACACTACATGAAGGGAACTAATATGATAAGTGGAGCGTCACAATCTAGCCTGATTCCCCGATTGCCACAATGTTCGTTTCTGTCCTTGCTTCTTCTGTAATTCTGGTTCACGGTATTGCTAGCTTCTGGTACCCATTACTCTTCTTTCTTGATCCCTTGTATTTCTTTGCCTCGTGAACTATTCTTCTTCTTGGCATTGTTTCAATACTCGTTTCCACCTAGATTCTCATCATTCTCTCAGCTAATGGGGAAAGAGACACCCGATTGCAGACTGTTCCAGTTTTTTCCCTTTTGGGGTTTTGTCCCCTGCAACTTAGACTTGCCCTGTCAGGGTAGCCCCCTGGCTGTTCTGTGGCACTTGCAGACAGCGGCGTGCCTACCTGGGGAGACAGGCCATACCTCTTTGATTCGAAACCACACACGACATCTAAAGTAAGGCTTTGTCACCGACAGTTCTCCTCACATCTCTCGTTCTTGGAACTGAATGACCAAAGATGCCATAGCTGGGAGTCTATTAACCTGTCCTAATCCGTATCCATCTAACAACCCAGACAAGATCCTCAGGGTCATAGATTTTTGCACCTCAGAGCATGGATACGCTTGCTCCACCAACTAGAGCTAGGGTATGACCTTAGCAGAAGCAAAGTAAAAAATGGTTCTCACTGGAACTCAATCTACTTTGTAGATAGGTTAGGAACCTCAAAAGATGCTGGTGATGATCTTATAATCTTGAAGCCAACATGGAGTTAAGGCAACAACAGCTACTTTATGAAAAGGAAATCATAAAGTCCCAAAAATGTTACTAAGGCCAAAAAATGTAATCTGCTCCAAATTCAGCAAAGAAACTATTTGCCATGGTGAGCACGCTCTGTAAAGCCAGATGCAGCCACTATGGTCCAGTCACAACCTCTAGTCAAGAAACTGGCCCTACACTTTGTACATAAAATCAATAAAATTAGGAAAGCTCAATTTCTCGCAAAGTCCAAGCTTTATTGTTGCTTTGCAAGGACAGACCAAGACATTTATACAACCTAGAATGTGTGGGACTATTTTGCTAGTATATATTAACAGACTCTTTCACAGCTTTTGTCCTCCACTAAATGTTTGGGCGTCCCTTTAGATGAATCTTCACCTATGGCCACATGTATGCTGCTCCCTCTGCTGCAGGACAATATCGCACACATTTTTAATTATGCGCTTTAGTTCCCTACTGTTTGGAAACCTTCAGTGATAAAACTTCTTCTTAAGAAACTTGCTGGACCCTGCTGATCAGTGAAATGTCAGCCCTCTCTCCAAACTACCTTTCTTACCAAAACAGCTGGAACAAGCTGTAGTACCACAAATTCAGGCCTTTGTGAAAAGCTCTGGCCTATTAAATAATGCACATTTTGGCTGCAGGCTTCTAGATAGCACAGAACTTATTACTACGTACATTTTAGACGATTTAAGAGAAAAGGCAAATAAATGTGGCTCTAGGGATCTGCTCTTGGCACAGTCGAGCATCAAATACTTCTCACTAGACATGAAAGTCAAGGCTTGTGGGGCCCAGTCCTTAAATGGATTTATTGACCATTCACAAAAGGTACATGTAGGCTCTTTCTCTTCTCAGTACCCAACTATAATCCGCAAGGTCCCTCAGGGTTCAGCATTATTCACTGTACCCTTTCACCTGTACTTCTGCCCTTTATTGGACGATCCACCACTTTGCAATTGTCTTTTAAAATTATGCTGCTGATACCCACATTTTGGTGGACAGCAGTGAAAGTAATCTGTCCTTCAAGGTTAGAGAATGTTTGCTTTCTATTAAAGAATAGATGGATCTACACGTTTTGAAGATCAATCCAAACAAAACAGAGATTCTGGTTGTGGACGAGAGCCTGAACCACTGGTACCTATGCTTCTGGCGGAGCATATTTGGCCCATTTCCTAAACCCAAATCAGAAGTTAAAAATCTGGGTATAATTTTGCACAACAAATTGTCATTAATGAGCCAAATCACTGCTGTCTCAAAATGACAAAGTTACTCATCGTAGTGACTACCTTACTCCTAGTCCATAGTCCCCTTTCCTCCATCCTTCGGGACGGGACTGGAGTACTTTAAAAAAAAGCATTAACATTTTTGTCCTTTGATTTTTACGCAGGGTCACAGCACGTGACCATAACCCGCCATCCTGAGCTCTGCCCCGCGCATCGCCCTTCAGTGCTTTTCTATCGCCCGGTCTGAGACCATTTAAGCAATAATAGAGGATACTTATTAGAGGGGACGGTGGCCAAATGGAGGAAAGGCGACTATGGACTAGGAGTAAGGTAGTCACTACGGTGAGTAACTTTGTCATACTCCTACGTCCCGTCCCCTTTCCTCCATACTTGTGGGAGATTCCCAAGCACCGACCATAGGTATTACGGGTGGATGGAAAAAAAAACTTATTGGAATACATTCTTGAGAACTGCCTGGCCAAATTGGGCATCAGCCCAGGAGCTCAGGTCTAGACAGTAATGCTTGCAAAAGGTGGAAGGGGAGTCCCACGTAGCTGCCATGGCAATGGACTCCCAAGGGACATACTTTTGGAAGGCAACAGCAGCCGCTTTGCCCCCGACCAGATGTGTATAAATGCCTTTAGGTGGTTGAAGGCCTTGAGCCTTGTAGGCCTCGTAAACACATGAAGCAACCCAGCGGGAGATGGACGATTTTGCGGTATGTTTTCCTTTTGGATCACCAAATGTTACAAACAGTTGAGAAGAGCTTCTGAGTTCGCTAGTCCTATCAAGGTACAACTTCACAGCCCATCTGACGTCCAGGTTGTGCAGACCCCTTTCAGCATCAGAGACCGCGTTCGGGAAGAAGACCGGCAGAGATATAGACTGGTTTAAAAGAAATTCAAAAACCACTTTCAGAAGGAAAGAAGGGTGGGTGCAAAGCACCACCTTATCCTTTTGGAAACAGAAAGAGCCTGAAGCTCACTTATCCGTCTTGCAGATGTTACCGCAATCAAAAAAGCCACGTTCCAGGATAGGTACTTAAGTTCAGAAGTAGCCATGGGTTGAAAGGGCTTGTGACATAACGCAGTGAGGACCACATTCAGATCCCATTTGGGATGAGGAGCCCGAACCGGTGGAAAAAGATGGAGGAGACTGCTTGATGACTGGA
Source organism: Ambystoma mexicanum (assembly GCF_040938575.1). Classification (NCBI taxonomy): domain Eukaryota; kingdom Metazoa; phylum Chordata; class Amphibia; order Caudata; family Ambystomatidae; genus Ambystoma; species Ambystoma mexicanum. The sequence goes on from NC_090924.1 coordinate 729,261,377, forward strand.
TTAGCTAATGAAAAGGAACAGCTATCTGTAACAGCTGCCTGTAAACAGGTAGGCCGCAATGGCAGACAAATAAGTCCTGCATAACAGGACATGTATGCCAGAGGCTGCCAGGTCAGATAAAAAGGACAGAACAGTGTTGACAGAAGCATGCCTGGGACCAAGCTCTTTGACCAAACACCAATGGCAAAAACTGAGCCATTTGCTCCTGTATTGAGCCCTTTTGGAAGGCTTCCTGGCCACTTGGATTATGAGCATGTTGTCCTCAGACAGATTGAACTGCGCTAAACATCGGAACTCAGGCACCGGGCCGCCAAGCTGAACAATTGTGGGAGGGGTGCCAGAGCTGGTTATTGCTCTGGTGAAGAAGGTATGGAACCTGCAGCAACCTAATCAGGGGAAGCACTTACAGGTGCTGCAGTTCCAAAAACCAGAACCTGGCTGGCCACCAAGGAGCTATGAAGAGGAGAGTACAGTTCTATGCGCTCCTGGATTTGCAGAGTGACCAATGAATCAGTGCTAATGGAGGGAAGGCATAAGCTTTCATGTTGTCCCACGGGATCTCGAGGGCGTCCCCCAAAGAAGACACTCCGAGCCCATCCCTGGATGCATAAAGAGGACGTTTCCTGTTTGATGATGTTGCAAAGAGGTCCACCTCTGGAGTGCCCCATTGCTGAAAAATGTTGGTGAGTTTAGTTTAGTTTCTTTATTTGTATCGCACACTGAACCCTCAGGTAACTGGGTGCCAAAAAACTTAAGCAAATGTTAGACAATTTACAACAACAACAAAAATCAAAAGTAAGTGCTGGTCGACCATGGTTTATTACAATATCAGGCTGCTGGTATTACAGCCGAGCATAAAGAGATTAAGCAGGCAAGGTATTTTGATGGCGAGATAGCCGATCATTAGCGTTTCTTACTGAAGAGCCAGCTCTTTACTTTGGCTCTAAAGGTCCAGAAGGGAGTACTTTCTTATATGTAAATCCATTTCTCCAGTGTAGGTATCTTTCATGGATTCACATGCTGTGAATATTCCCCGTTGTCAGGCTGGGGAACCTCGGTCATTTTCACTTTTGTGTCCTGTCAACGTTCTGTTTGGGTGCTTTAGCCACCACCAATAGGACATAGGGTATAAATAGCCCCACCCCTGCAGCGTCCCTTCAGATTTTAACCTCCAAAGAGGAGGCAACCCGAACAGGTTTCCATGCAGGGGAGGCCGGCGGGTGCATGTGAATCCATCAAAGATACCAACGCTGGAGAAATGGAGTTACAGGTAAGAACCTACTCCCTTCTCCTGCATTGGATCTTTCATGGATTCACATGCTGTGAATAGATTACATAGCAGTATCCATCATGCATGGCGGAGTGCAAATGCAAACTAATATAGAAACAGAATCACATACATGAGACAAGAAACCCATACAGTGATCAAGTTCAAACAAATACCTCGAAGCTGCGGGGCTTACCTTATTGAAACAGGCGTTGTAGGACTGCCCGTCCCACCTGCACATCCTCACCATGCTGATTCTCCAGACAGTAATGTCGAGTAAAGGTATGCAGCACCGGCCAGGAGGCCGCCTTGCAGATGTCCACCAGCGGAATCCCTGACCATAATGCCGCCAACGAAGCAGTAGCCCTCGTCCAGTGTGCCCTCGGATTCCTCTCCAAAGCCTTCCCAGCTTTAGTGTGGCAGAATGAGATAGCAGATGACACACAGCGGGAAAGTCCTTGCTTGGAGATTTGCCCATCCCTTGACGGACGGTCCATAAGCCACAAACAGCTGTTTTGAAAGTCTGAACTCCCGAGTACGATTCAAATAAAATTTTAAAGCCCTCTTTACATCCAGCTAATGCAAAGACCGCTCTGCAGGCGTGGAGGCTGAAGCAAAGAAAGAAGGTAACACAATAGAAGAGTTTGTGAAATGCTGTTGGCACTTTTGGGATAAAGTGCGGATTAGTAGCCAACACCACCTTGTCCTTGAAGAACCTCAAGTATGGAGGGTCCACCACCAAAGCTTGCAACTCCGACATCCTTCTGGCCGAAGTAATGGCCACCAGAAAAGCCACCTTCCAAGCCAAAAACTGCAAAGACGTCGACATTGGTTCAAACAGAGGTCTCATCAGACCTGACAGAACCACATTAAGGCTCCACACCGGAGGAAACTTCTTGACAGGAGGAAAGGCCCGAAACAACCCCTTCAAGAAATGCTTGATGAGATGATCACTAAACAGAGGCATTGCATGCTGCTTCCGAGTGAATCTAGAAATTGCTGCCAAGTGCACCTTTATGGAGGAGAATGCCAGACCCTTTTCTGCCAACTGCAATAAGTATAGCAAAACTTGCTCCGGCAAAATGTTCAAAGGGTCCACCCCAGGTTGGGCCTTACACCACACACAGAACCTTTTCCATTTACACGCATAGGATGCATTCGTGGACGGAGCGCTTGCGGTCTCCAAAATGCACCGACAGTCACCAGAAAGCTCTAGCAGGCCAAACTCGGAGAAGTCAGGAGCCAAGCCATCAGGCTGAGAGATCCATTACTTAGTCTCATGCTCTTTTTTACCAATCATCCCCTCCTGTAAATCCCTTCCTCCCAATATGCTACTGCGCTCCTGGCGCTCAGTTGACCTAAAGGCACTCACCGATTATATTGTCTCTAATTGTGCTTCCCTGAAGCCATTATCTTTAACCTCACTCTCCCATTCTTTAACTACTGCTCTGACCTCTACGCCCCACTGAAACTGACTCAAGGCCGTAGACTTCCCTCCCAACCCTGGTTTACTGACCAGTTAAAAACTGCCCGTCTCCAACTCAGACAAGCCGAACGGAAATGGCGAATTTGTTACAATCCAGAGCTTAGAGATGTATATAAACGCAATCTGTCCACTTATTTGGCTAGTGTTAAACAACTGGCAAAATCCACCTTTTTGCTCAGAAAATTGAACATGCTATGTGCAAACCAAAAACTCTTTTCTATTGTGCACTCGTTAGCCTCTTCGGAGACTCTTACCTCTATGGTTAAGCCCTCTCAGGAACTGTGCAATGACCTGGCCTCCTTTACTACAAAAATTGATGTTATTCGAGCCAACATTGCTAGATCCCTTGCGATATTGCCTCCTGAAACCCCCAGCTTTGTGCCTGCCCCTTCTACTGACACTTTGGCGAGTTGGTCTTCTTTCCCTTCATTTACTGAAGTAAAAGTCCTGGCAGACATCCTAAAGATCGAATCCTCTTCTCCTGAGGATTCTATTCCTGCCTCTATTATGAAGGTGATCGCACCTGACATTCTGACGGATATTACATTGGCAATAAATAATTTGTGTCAGTCTGGGTTTGTCCCCCGGAATTGAAATCCGCAAGGGTTATTCCCCTCCTTAAGAAGCCTTCTCCGAACCCTACTATCCCGGCTAATTTCCATCCTATCTCTTTGCTCCCGTTTTTGTCTAAACTTTTGGAATCATTGGTCACACCCCTACTGTCCTCCTTCTTGGAATCTTACAAAATTTGTAACCATGCTCGGGAGGGCTTTAGGCCTGGCAGAGCTACGGAAAGTGTCCTTGTCTCTGTACAAGATGGCATGTCCAGACTTGTCGATGCTGGCGGAGTTGGGGCTCTGATCCTGTTAGATCTCTCCACCGCATTCGACACAGTGGACCACTCCATCCTTCTCTCTCGCCTTTCACAGATTGGGATATCTGGTTCTGTTCTTGCGTGGTTTACTTAGTTTCTTTCAGATCGCACACAGACCCTCGCTATGCCACCTTTCCTCTCTCCTTCCTGTTCTCTCACCTGTGGTGTCCCTCAGGGATCCTTTTTATCGCCAATTTCGTTTAACATATACATCTGGGTCTTGATCTGTCTCATCCGCTCTTTTGGGCTTAACTGTTACTCATATGCGGATGACACTCAAATCCTGATCCGTTTGGATCAGGATCAGTCTGAGGCCTCAGTTTGCCTCCACGATTGCCTAAAGGCAGTGGGGATTTGGATGGATCAGAATTGGCTGAAGTTAAATGGTGATAAGACGGAGGTACTGTTGGTAGGTTGCCCCCCTAACCCCTTCTTGTGGACCTCTGCTTTTTGGCCCTCTGCCCTTGGCCCGTTACCTAATCCAGTTAGTAAAGTAAAGAATTTAGGAGTTATCCTTTCCGCTTCTTTGTCTATGTCTAACCAGGTCACGGCCGTGTACCAGTCCACCCACCACCAGATTCGAATCCTCAAGAGGGTCATGACCATGATCCCGGAAGCCCTCCGCCCCCCTGTGGTGGCCGCGCTAGTCCTTACACGACTGGACTATTGCAATTCGCTTTATCTGTCTCAACCTATCAGCCTTATACACCGCCTTCAGCGTATGCAGAACCTTGCTGCTAGACTGGCCACTGGCTCCCCTTATGGTGCCCACATCACGCCAGTGCTTCGCCAACTGCATTCATTTTAAATCACTGTGCATCGGGCAATCCATGGTCAGGGAGCCGAATTTTTGAAGTTTAAATTCACCCGCTACCGGACCGGGACCTCCGTTCTGCTACTTCTAACCTTCTTACTGTCCCTAGGTTTAACAGGGGAAAGGCTCGGACGTAGAGCCTTCTCTGTTGCCGCGGCCAAACTTTGGAACAGCCTCCCTTCATCTCTTAGGGCTACTGTTAACCATCTTGGATTTAGAAGAGCGTTGAAAACTAATCTGTTTTAAGTCTGGCCTTCCATTGGTCTTCTTCGATTGGGTAGTCTCCTTTCCAGCGCCATGATGCCTTTGGGCGAACGTGCGCTTTATAAGTGTTAATAACATAACATAACATCCCGGATCGTGGTGCCAGACAGCACCCTTGTCCTGAGACAGAAGGTCCGGCCTCACTGCCAATCAAATCGGCTCCACCACGGACAGATGAAGGAGATCTGAGAACCATGGCTGCCTGGGCCAGAATGGGGTCACCAGAATCACATGGCACAGGTATCTCTGAATCCACTGGATGGTGCGTCGAATGAGCGGAAATGGAGGAAATGCATAATCAAACCGGTCTGTCCACGGGAACGAGAAGGCATCCCCTAGAGACTTGGGATGAGCCCATCTGCTGCCAAACTCCTTGCACTGCTTGTTCTCCTTTGTTTCGAAGAGATCCAACGAAGGATGGCCCCACTTCCAGAAGAGCATGAACACCTGCTGCTCCTTCAGCTGCCACTCGTGTAGCTGGCTCACCTCCCTGCTGAGCGCATCCGCTTGCACATTCAACACTCGCGGCAGATGAAAGGCCACAATGCCGATGTCGTGAGACAGAGCCCAATGCCAGACGTCCTGTGCTTCTTTCGACAGCACCCTGGAATGCGTGCCCCCCTGTTTCCTGAGGTAAAACATTGTGGTGGTATTGTCCGTTAACACCCTCACTACCGAACCCCATATGCGTGGCAGAAACAATTTTAGGGCCCAATGTACTGCTCTCAACTCGAACACATAGATGTGGAAACGCAACTCCACCCGAGACCACAGGCCATGGACCTGCGAGTCCTCGAGATGCACCTCCCCATCCTGCCTGAAAGGCATCCGTCACAATTGTAAAGAGGTATTCCGGTTCCAGCAACGGCATGTCCCAAACCAGATTGTCCAAGCACTGCCACCATCGAAGCGCTTCCACCAGATCGCCGTCGATCACTATCTTGTCGGACCACGAGCCGCGACTCTGAGCCCATCTGTCGGTGAGGAATTCCTGTACCGGCCTCATGAAGAGAACCGTTTTTCCCCAACGGAATGTGCAGGACGCCATGGCCCCCAGTAGTGACATGTAGGTCTGGACCGACACCCTGGTACCGATCTTCCACTCTGCTGCTTTTTTCTTGCGCTTCAAAACCCTCTCGTCTGAGGGCCTCACAAGTCCCAGCAGAGTCTGAAACTCTGCCTCCAGAAAAACCAAGTCCTTGGAAGGCGACAGAAAAGACTTCTCGAAGTTCACGGCAAAGCCTAACAGCTGCATGGTAGCGCCGAGACTTTCTTGCGCCTCCCCCGGCGACGAACCGTGTACCAGCCAGTCGTCCAGGTATGGGTAAACATGATGACCTTCCCGTCGGAGCCACGCCGTCCTGGGGGACGACTTTAATCCGAATGGGAGTACTCGAAACTGGTAATGATCTTCTCCTACGACAAACCACAGAAACTTACGGTGCCGTTGACGCATAGGGATATGGAAATATGCGTACTGTAGATCCAACAAGGCCAGGAACTTGCTGGGCTGTACAGACCAAACAACCTCCTGAAGCATGAGCATCTTGAACTTCAGGCATTGCAGAGCCCGAAGATCCAGTATGGGATGCCACTTGCCATTTGGTTTCTTCACCACAAAGTAACGAGAATAAACCCCTTGGCCTTTCTCGGCTACAGGAACCAATTCTATAGCCCCTTTCTTCAGCATAAGTACCACCTCCTGTCATAGAATGTGAAGGTGGGGTTGTATGATATACACTGGCAGAATGGGGGTCGGGGAACACTTGAAATCCAGGGAGTGGCCCAGACGCACCGTGTCCAACACCCAACGGTCTAACGTGATCTTGCACCACTCGTCCAAGTGTAGTACCACCCTGCCCCCCAGCAGATTTATTCGATGACAGTCATTGCTGCATCTTAGCCTGTCTTCCCTCGGGAGGAAGAGGCCTGCCCCACTTTTCCTGGAGGCCTGAAAGTCCCGACTTTTTTGCGCCAACTGCGCCAACCTCCTATGCGTAACCAGATCGACTGTAGCCCCGGTCTCTGGGCGAAGTAAACCAGGGATTTCTTGATGCCCCACGGAAGGGACAGAAGGGACGAAATGAGCGCCCACTCTGCAAGGCTCCCAACGACTTAGCAGTCTCAGAGTCCTCCTTCATACCCTTGAGGGTCTCATCAATTTTCTCACCAAACAACTGCTCCCTGTCACATGGCATTTCCAGAACTTTATAATGCACCTGCGGGTGAAGGTTTGTGCACTTACGCCAGGCCTGTCAACGCAGCACTACACAGTTGTTAATCTGTTTAAAAGCAGATTCCGCCAAGTCCACAGCAATGTTAATACTATGATTGGACGCCTCCTCCCCTTCATGTACCAACATCATGGCAGTTTTACGGTGTTCCTCAGGTAGATGTTCCAGCAGGGGAGCCAACCAATGTCACATTTCAGGATCGCAGCAAGCCATGATCGCTATAGAATTGTCCGCTTTCACTGTCGTCGCCCCCACAGTCAAAACCTTTTTACCGAAGGCATCCTGTCTCCTGGCGTCACTATCAGGGGGGAAATACATTTTTGCTGACTCCTGGCTTTGCGGCTAGCCACCTCTGAAACCACTGACTCAAGAGTGGGCTGTGAGACCAAGCACTTCGGTGCCGAGTCCGGGGCCTTAAACTTCTTGTCCAGTCTCCCTTTGATAGCGGGTTCCGAGATGGGGTGTCGCATCGTGCGCAGACCCTCCTGCCACACGTGGTCCAGTATAGGCACGGCGAACACAGATTTTCGTCTCTTGCCCATGTGGTCAAACAGGAAACACTCCTTCCTCTCCTCCTCAGGGGCCAAACCAAATTCCACACATGCTTTCGCCATCATGGCGTGAAATGCCCCAACATCATCGGGCGGAGACGGTTGTGCCGGACTACGAGGTAGTTCCATCTCAACGTCTGAATCCCATGCCGGATCCCTCAACGGTGACGACAAGCCAGCGGACATGGTCTCCCTAGGCACACAGTCCGATTCCAAATCTGGAAGCTCACCCTCCTCAGGATGGGAATGTGGATGATTTTCGTACACCTGCAGGGGTGCCGGTAATTCAGCCGAAGCCATCGAACGCAGAGGAACACCTGCAGCGTCGACGGTAGGCCCCAGCGGAGCTACATTCAGAGGAGGCAATCTGGCATCCAGCTGGCCCAACAGAGATTGCAACGTGGACAGCACCTGGAGTGATAACATCGCCTGCAGGTTCACTAGAGGGTAACTGGATGGACCAGCCCCCAGACCCAACAATGTCGACGGACCAACACACTGCAGGCCCAGGGCCAACAGATCCAACACCGGATCACGATCGTCCTCTGCTTCCGAAGCAGTCTCTTGCTGTAGAATAGTGTCTGGTAGACGGGATTCAAAAGCAGAAGCCTGCCAACCCTCATTCATCGGTAGCAATATGTCTGTGTCCATCCTCGACGACGACAATATCGGGCCTCTTTCTCCTACCGGAGCCGAAGACACCACCATCGACGACGGTATCGGAGTTGACAAAGGGGCTGTCGACGACGGGACTCCCGTCGATGACGACGTAGTTGGAAGCGCAACACGCGATGTAGCTATTTCAGGCGATCCCGCCTGCTTGGCTCCACTGGACCGATGTTTAGACGCCTCTCTACTAGAGGAGGACTTGTGATGGTCCCCTGAAGAGGAGCATTTCGACGACGATGAGTCTTTCTTGGCCTTCACCTGAGACGCCGACTTCTCGGGCCTACTTCCAAACCCTTGTGACTGGTCCAACCAACCCTGCTTGGACGAAGATGACCCCTTCGACAGGTGTTTGAAGAGGAGCGACCACTCTTACCAACCTCCACCAGGACGGGGCAAGACTTTTTAGCCGGAATTTCAGCCGACACTGACCGGTGATGATCCGCCGCTTGAACCGGCCTCTCTGATGCCAAGCTACGCGCCGATCCAACTTCCGAGGGAGGGTAGGTACCCTCATTCAGCCAGCACACCAACCACTGATTGCGGTCCTTAAGTGTCTTCTGTGAAAACCCCTTACAGATCTCACAAGACTCGGCCGAGTGATGGGGGTAGAGGCAAAAGAGGCAGTCCATATGCCTGTCCCCCTCAGACTTTCCTCAGCCCGCAAGTCGCACAGGGCCGGAACAACGATCTTCACCAATCGCACCAAGACGTGCAAAAATCACAAGCACAAGGTGATCCCAACACTTTGGAGACGGTTGAAATCTGAAGGGGAGCCGCGGGGGTGGGGCTATTTATACCCTACGTCCTATTGGTGGTGGTTAAAGCACCCAAAAAGAACGATGATAGGACACAAAAGTGTCGAAGTTTTTCATAGGAAACACTAAGAAAAAATTACAGAGGTTCCCCAGCCTGACGACGGGAATATTCACAGCATGTGAATCCATGAAAGATCCAATGCTGGAGAACAAGGGTTCCATTCTGAAGCTGAGGGGTAAGGCATTCCACTGTTTCGCGGCTAACACAAGAAGCTCCCTCCACCAGCTCTTTTTAGGTGGTATCTAGGAATGGTGAGGCAATGTGAGTACAAGGCTCTGGTCGGTCTAGCTGGTTGGTTTTAGATGAATTATCTGCCAGGTACTTGGGGGCGGAGTTAGATAGGCATTTGTGGGTGATGACAAGAGTGGAAAGGGTGATTCTATCCCGTATTGGGAGCCAGTGGGCGTCCTGTCTGAAGCTAGTGATATGGGTAGATCTAGGGATGCTCAATGCTGATCTTAAGGCATTGTTTTGAAGGACCTGGAGTTTGTTGAGGTTCCGTTCGGAGGCGCCCAAGAAGGGGGTGTTGCAGTAGTCAATTTTGGACAACACTAGTGCCCTGGCTAAAGTAATGCAACTACTGGGCGAGAGGAATGACTTACAGGCATTAATCAGCTTGTTAGTGTAGGCAGTTGAAGCAGTGGCATTCACTTGCTTTTTGAGAGAGAGGGTGGAGTCTAAGTATACCCTCAAGGTTTTGATTTCTTTGGCCACTTTGATCGGATTTCCATCAATGTTGATGGAAGCATAGCGAGGGTCTAATTTGTTAAGGCGTATTTGGGAGCCAACGATCAGGAGCTCAGTCTTTTTGTCATTGAGGCATAGGCTGTGGTCTGTCATCCACGCCTGGATTTCCAAGTATATCTCGTTAATCCGTTTAGAGTCATCTTCATAGCACCCTGAGAGCGTAATGAGAACCTGGGTGTGACGAGCGTAGTTTGTATATGTGACACCCAAGATGTCAGGACGGTCAAAGAGGAGCTTAGTGAAGCGTTGGCGAGACGCACAAGCCTTGCGGTACACCGCAATAGATGGGAATTGGGTCAGCTGAGGCTGATGGAGCGAAAACTCTAGTGGTATGATTGGACAGGAAAGATTGTATCCAGGTAGAAGCATTGCTGGAGAAGGCAGCTGCTGTGGACAAGTGACCAGTGAGAATCTAGTGATCGACAAGATCAAATGCTGCCGAAAGGTCTAGAAGCGGACAGTTTACTATTGTCCTTAGCCTCATCCATTTGGATTTTTAGGTCCAAGAGGGCTGTTTTCATTCCATGTCTTGGCCTAAAGCCAGATTGTCTGAGGCCCAGTAAGTTATTGTCCTCCAGGTGTTTCTGGATTTGTAGATAGGCCACTCTATCTAGAATCTTTCGGATGTAGGGGACAGTGGTGATGGGTCTGTAGGTAGTGGGGGTATTAGGGTCTAGGTTAGATTTTTTTTAAGAGAGGCATAACCCATGCCTCCTTCAGGTTGCTGGGTACAGAGCTAGTCCCAAAGGAAGAGTTAATTATGGCAGTAATGAAAGGGGTCAGGTCCTTGGCGCCTTCCTGAATGACTGCAGCTGGGTAGAGATCTCCTTGGCATCTGGAGGGTTTGAGGCCTTTAATGATATTTACCACTTCTTTGGTAGAAACAGGTGAAAAGGAGAAGGGTGGGCATACAGGGGCACAGTGGTTTGGAAAAAAAGTAGAGTTGGCGTTCTTGACCAATCTGTTCTTTTTTTGCTCAATTTTAGATTGGAGCAGAGCAATTTGGTCTGCGAGAACATTCTGTATTTTAGCGGACCAATCTGCGTCTTTCACACAGGCTTCCGATGGTGGGGCTGGGGACTCAAGTTCCCTGAGAATACTGAAGAGCTCTTTGGTCTTGGATTTGGCATTAAGGATTCTGTTGTCATAAGTTTCCTTTTTAGCGTTGAGGATGGCAGATTTGTAGGAGGGGGCGGCCGAGGTGAATAACGCCTTGTTAGTAGTGTTGGGTGTTTTTCTCCATGTGGATTCTGCCGCTCTTTTGACGTTTCGGAGGACTTTTAGTTCAGGGGTAAACCATTTGTTAAGGTGTAATATAATGATTTCTCAAGACAACACCAGATGGTAATTCGTACAAACGCTCAATTGGTTCTCAATTTCTTTTTTTTTTGCATTGCCCTTATGAGACATATGTTTCAGCTAACTCAAGCCTTTCTCGAAGCTGGGCAAAATCTGAATAATCATATGCATGAGCAAATATTGTGTAGCCAAAGTATAACAATTCTAAATAATAAGCATATTGTTGACATAAGTAAAGTATATGGTCACAAATGCACGATATTGTTTGTTATATACATTTTTCAACAATCATTATGAAACAACCATCCTGTTCAGACAGAGAATTGAGTTAGCCGAAACACGTGTCACATAAGGGCACTGCAAAAATGAGCGTTTGTACGAATTATCATCTGGCGCGGTCTTCAGAAATCATTATATTACAGTAAATCAATAGCAGTTTCTGGCTATATCCGCTTCTCTACAAGACGTATTCAGTATATAATTATCAGTCAATTTATAACCGCAAATCCAACATACCAGGCTTATATAGAGTCGCCGCCGCCTGACCAGCTTTCCAAAGCCAAAGTTTTTTCTTTCTACATTGGTGGGCTATTGGTTTAGATTTAGTTAATTTAATGGGGGCAATGCTATTCACAGCTGCCTCAAGTGTATTATTGTAGAGGTCAAATAGTTAATTTGAATCTAAGTCCTTGTAGTTGGATGGGACTAGAACGTTCTGCATCAGAGGGCGTAAGCTTTGGAGCGTTATGTTTCTGTTGTTTCTGGTGAGGACTTGCGGAGCGATGGAGGAATTTGGAGCGGAGGGTGCATTCCCTTGGGTGGTGAAAGATATGATGTGATGGTCAGACCAGGCGGTGGGCTAGTTTTGAAGGATAGTGGTAGAGCAGTTGAGATCTGCCTGCCAATCCAAACTTCTTCCTATATTATGTGTCAGTGCCGTGACACGGTGGTTGAAACCGAGCTGGGAGATTTAATTTTCCAGTGATGTGGCATTAAGGTTGTTAGGGTCAAAGAGGCCTAGGTTAAAGTTAACAAGCAGGATGACTTATCATTCATTTTCCACTCGTAATTTGCTGCCAATTGGCAGCTGAGGGAGTCTGCAGCCACACTGATGTGGCCCGGGATATGTACAGCTTGGAGCCAGGCAATATGCTGAATGGCCCAATTCCAAATTTGTATAGCAACGTCCACAAGGAGAGGAGACTTGGTGCCCCCATGTTTGGTGATGTAAAACATCACTACGGAATTGTCTGTGCAAATACGGACCACACTGTTGGTGATAGTTGGTTGAAAAGCCTTGAGCACCAGAAAAACTGCCAGTAGCTCAAGGTAATTGATATGGAACCACCTGTCTTGAGGCGTTCACAAATCATACACCTCGACGTGACGCAGTGTCGCTCCCCACCCCAGGAGGGAGGAATCTGTATTAACCGTTACTTGTGGGCTAGACTCCTGGAAAGAGGTCCCCACTGAAAGGTTGCTGGCGGACGACCACAAATGAAGATCCGTCATTATGCACGATGGGACTGGAATCATCTTGGAACCCAGTTCCGTGGCCTGATACCAGCTGCACCGAAGAGCAGGCTGAGATTGTCTCATCTTCAGGCGCGCAAGAGGTAGTGCTAACACGCAAGAATCAATAAGGCACAAGAGTCTCTGGAACCACCAAGCCGTCATGTGAGTGGTCGACGGGTCTGCAATCCTGTCATCTGTCAAGAACACTCTGGTACTGACGGTATCCCAACGGAAACCCAGCAAGATCAGGTCTTGAGAGACCATCATGGTCGTTTAAGCCAGTTCACTGACAGCCCAAGATGGAACAGGAGCTGAAGGAGTGACTGAAGATTGGTCGTAGCCGTCTGTGGGCAAGAACTGCGCAGAAGCCAATCGTCCAAATATGGATCTACATGGACCCCCTGTAGTCTGAGGAATGCTGCGATGACCGACATCTTCATAAAGACGCGCAATGCCGAGCTGAGACCAAACGGGAGCACACAATAATGGAAATGTTCTGTTCCCACAGAGAACCGCAGATATTTTCGATGTGGGCTCCAAATCAGGATGTGCATGTATGTGACCTGAAGGCCTACCACGCTGAGCCAATCGCCCTTCAGGAGAGAGGACTTTATCTGGCAGGGCGTAATCATCTTGAATTTCTCTTGGGGGAGAAAAGGATTGAACTTGGAAAGGTTGAGGAAAGTGCGCAGGCCAGCCTTGTTGGGTTTGGACAATGTAAACACACACACGAGTAGTAGTCCTCCCCTTGCTCCCCAAGCGGAACAGGTTCCACTGCTCAGAGGTTTCTGTACCTCGGCTCTGGGGGAGGGCGACCCAGTCAGCTGGAAGGGAGGATTGAAGGGTGGGAGAGGGGCAAGCAGAAGCCCGCCCGAGCGATTGACAAAACCCATCGGTCTTCGGTGATGGTCTGTCATGGCTCCAGATGAGATGAAATTTGTCTTCTTACCAGAGTCTTGTGCGACCGAAGGAAAATATCATTTAGGTTTTATCGGCGGGAAACCACCCGTTCCAGGCGAGGAGGTCGGATGGGCGATAGAAAAACTGGCCACCTTGCTGTTGCAATTTATGGTGGGGCCCGCCAGCTGGAATATCTGTTCGGCACGCAGAGCGGTCCTGAAAACCTCTGAACCCAGAGAAGAAGCTCGTTTGGGATCCCGACATCTGAGTGTAAGGAGCCTTTGCTGGAGTTTTCGCCAGGACCGACAATGACTTGGTAATTTGAATGCTTGCCTTGGTCTATGTTAGTTCCTCATACGTGGAGGAGTGGAACAGTTCTTTACTTTTGAAGGTGAGATCAAGCACCTTGTCCTGAACTTCCTTTGAGAACTTCGTAGCATGTAGCAACGTAAGGCCTCGAGCGCAAGTGTCTATGTGATGGGCGGCAGCCTCAAGTAGATCCTCCGCCAGAATTCTGGCATCCGACAAGCCGCCTTTGAAGTCCTCAAGACTGTCAGCAGGAATACATTCCTGGAACTCGGCTAGCTCCTTCCACAGTTTGACATTGGCAGCCACCAGGATAAGCTTGTGTTAGCCTGACGCAGCAGATTTGGAAAATACCTTTTTCCCCAATGGAGTCAAGAAGCTTGTCCTCCTTGGAAAGGATCTGGGATGCTGCAGTGGGGGACGTAGAGGCCGGCTTGGACTGGAGCATAGCTGCTGCCACCACCGTCGACGATGAGGAGAGCGGGCAAAAGGACAAAGATATGACCTCAGAAGCATGAAGCTTATAGCGAGCGTCAATCTTCTTGTTGAGCTACTGCCCGGAATGAGATTTTTCCCAGACCTTACGGGCCTCAGCCAAGACGTCATTCTGAAGGAACAGGCCGGTGCGCTCCTGGGTGGACAGAGCGAAGGCTTCAGAAAGCACCCCCTTCTGTGGAGCTGGGGCCTCGGGTACTGGGATGTCTAGCAGACAGTCGTGAAAGGCTCTAATAGAGCGGGGCGGTTCATCACTGTCTTGGCCTGCCTGGTCCTCATCCAGTGAAGCGGGAGCAGGAGACTGATACGCTGCACGTGGCGCCTCAGGTCCTAAAGTGTTTGGCAGAGCACCCAATGTCTTTTGTACCAGAGGCAGAGGCGGCAGTGGGCGAGGAGGTCCCACAGGAAGAGGTGGAGGAGGTGGTACCACCGGAACCTGCGTGGGAATTGCTGGAGCAGGAGGCGGTTCAGGCGGCCTAGGATACATTTCCTTAAACAAATCCTTCAAGTACGCCTTCATGGGATCAGAATGCTTAAGGGTCTGAAATGTCCCACAAAATGCATTCTCGGACGAAGATCTAGGAGCTGGGGTCGGCAGATGCCGCTCGGAAGGGGTATATCCCCATGAACTCAGGGAGGATGGTTGCCAGGATGGCCCCCCACCAATTGGATCCACATAGATCAAAGATGTGAATGTAGGAGGAAGTGAGACTGTATGCGGCAGTGGTGTCCGAGCATGCCAATCCATTGGAGGGCGGAACAGGTTCTTACTCTCCACAAAGCGTGGAAAAGGCTGCTCTGCCCCAAAAGAAGGTTCCTCAGCACCAGCTGTAGTGAACAATGATGTAAGAGAGATAGTCAAAATGGCCACCGTGGTCCGCACGGGTTGGGCCGCCATTTTGTCAACGCCTGAGGCGAACTGCATCACAGGAGTAAGTGAGGCAATAGTCACCGAAGGGCAGTCAGGGGTCTTATGTGCCATTTTAGCCTTGGAGCAAGATACCTCGGCAGAGCCGGTACTCACAGATCTAGGGTGTTTACTAGACACCTTAGGGACTGCTGAAGAATTAGCCCAGAGTGGGGGACCCTCGGCCGAGCCGGTACTGGAAGGCTTATTGGTGCGTGACTGCCCTCTTTGCCCCCTCAGCAGAACTGGTGTCACCACGGGTCTGAGCGTGGGAAGGCTGAGAGCTGCACCCTACAGCCAGGACCTTCGAGGAGGGTCCCTCAATCCTGCCAGTGTTAGATATAGGCCCAAGAAGAGGAACCTCTGGAGTAACCCCGGTACGTTTAGCCACCTTGAGAGGGGCCTCGAGCCAAGACTCGGTGCAGTTAGCTCCAGATGTGGAAACCTCAGGACCGACCCCGGTAGCAAGAGCCACAGAAAAACTGGGCCTAACTTTAGCCCCTAAAAGGGGAACCTCAGAAGAACTGTTTTTTGGCAGCCCCCTTGTGTGGGTCCTCGGAGGGATCTCTGGTGCACCTGTTAGGCTCCTTGCGGGACACTTCAGGGATATGCCTGGTAATAGAGCCACTTGAGCTTCTCCTGATTTTTGATTTTTTGATTTTTGATTATTTCTAAACGCGCACCAGACAGACCAAACTGCATTCGGGCGCAGTTAACTAAGAAATGACATTTGGCTGTGGGGAGCTGAGGGGGGCTGTATATGCCCTATAGTTAGGTTCACTTGAATAGGTAGGTTTTCAACTCTTTCCTGAAACCCTCTAGAGACTTACATGATCGTATGGCAACGGGTAGCTCGTTCCATACTTTTGGGCCAGATACAGAAAACCACCTATCGCCTTTTGAGGTACATTTGGTACGTGGAACATCCACCAGAAGTTTATCTCCTGACCGGAGGTCTCTAGTAGGTTGGTGATGGTGAATTCTTGTGATCAGGTATCTGGGTGCTGTTTTATAGTAGCACATATACATTAGGCATGCCACTTTAAATTTTACTCGATCCTCCACCATAAGCCAATGGAGTGCTCTCCGAGATGTTGAAACATGATCTCTTTTCTTTAAGTGGGCTATAAGTCTAACTGTTGCATTCTGTGCACTCTGAAGTCTCAACATCTGCTTCGCTGGAATCCCTATCATCAGACTATTACAATAGTCAAGATGTGAGTTTACCAGCGCTCCTACAACCACAGAGTGATCTTGGGCTGCTATGAAGGGGAGTATGTTTCTGAGCATCCGTAAGGAATGGTATGCAGCTTTTACTTTGGCCCCTACCTGTGCCTGACTAGCCAGATTCTCTTGCCATATACATCCAAGGTTTTTCACTTTCTTTGCGAATGGAATCTCTTTGCACAGAATCTGTGGTGTCATATTTAGTTCTATGTTTTTGTTCTTTTTCTCTGATTTGAACCGTATCACCTCTGTTTTTGCTGCATTAAGCTGCAACTGGTTGCATGCCATCCATTTTTTTCTGTCTTGCATACATCTATTGATCCCTTCAAATGCTTCGGGCAGATTCACTGTCTCCATATCTTCACATATATATCGATATATATATATATATATATATATATATATATATATATATATATATGTGAAGACAGTGAATCTGCCTCCACAGATATATATGGGATACATTACTCACCGTAATCGTATTTCTGATGCTTGTATCTGCTTAGATTCACATGCTGTGCATAGGCCGACATCTAGTGGAAGCTGCGGAGTATTACAGTTTGTTTTTCGAAATCGAAAATGGGCGTCGACACAGGCGTGCCAGTAATACTATCCCTAGTGTGACGTCCACTGTACCCAAGATCCCTCACGCGTCTAGGATCCTCAGATTGTATTTTTTCTGACATGAGGAAGCATGAGGAGTAGCGTGAGTACAGATAATCCAAGCAGATAGACAGAAAGGTAAGACTACAAGCAATCATGCGCCTTCTCTCGGAGGGGAGGAAGGGTGGGTCGCATGTGAATCTACGCAGATACAAGCATCAGAAATACGATTACGGTGAGTAATGTATCCCTTCTGAGGCTTGTGGAATCTGCTTAGATCACATGCTGTGCATAGATTAGCGAGCAGTACCAGAAGAAGGAGGTGGGATGTGAGAAGGGTCATGAGCAAACAGGTGTCTTAGAACCGCTTGTCCCACTTGTGTATCTGTCTTGGAATGAGTGTCAATGCAGTAATGCTGAGTAAAAGTGTGAATAGAGCTCCAAGTAGCTGCTTTGCAAATGGTGTCGAGGGGAACATTTGCAATGAAAGCCAGAGTGGCACCAATGCCTCTAGTAGAGTGGGCCCTTGGCGTAAAAGGCAGAGTCTTTTCAGAAAGAGAGTAACACAGCTGTATACAGTTGATAATCCACTTCGAGATAGCGCCCTTAGAGACGCGATCCCCCTCTCTGCCTGTAGCTACGGAGACAAACAGTTGATCTGTTTTCCTTAGCGGTCTGGTTTTATTTACATAGTATAGGACCGCCCTACGCACATCTAGGGTGTGTAGTTTCACCTCAGCCGAGCTTTGCGGGTTTTGGAAGAAAGCCGGAAGCTCGATGGACTGGTTTACATGGAACTTGGATATGAATTTAGGTGAGAACCTAGGGTGTGTGCGTAAAACCAGTTTGTCCTTGTGGATAGTAAAGAAAGGATCCTGCACTGACAGAGCCTGAATTTCACTGACCCTTCTTATGGAGGTAATGGCTACTAAGAAGGCCGTCTTATAAGTCAGGTGTTTGAGACTACTTTTATGCATGGGTTCGAATGGGGGTCCCATGAGCTTAGCTAGCACCACGTTGAGGTCCCATCCTGGCGGTGGGTTCGAAATAGGAGGGTGAAGTCTCTTTACTCCTTCCATGAAGGCTTTAACCACTGGTACTTTCCACCACGAGACCTTGTTATGGGATGTGGTGTAAGCCGAGAGGGCTGCCAGGTGTACTTTCAGCGAGTTAAAAACCAACCCTGCATCCAGCAGGTGGAGCATGTATGTCACAACGTTGGAAGGAGTGCAATCAACCGGGTTGATTTGTTTATTCTGGCACCAGATAACGAATCTTTTCCACTTATCAAAGTAACAGTGCCTTGTATTTGGTTTCCTGGACTCTTTTAGAATGTCCATACACCTCTGTGGTAATTTGAGATGTCCAAACTCTATGACTTCAGGAGCCATGCTGCTAGGTTCATAGAGTTGGGTTCCTGATGCACTGTTTGACCCTGTTGCTGGGACAGTAGGTTGTACCAGGCTGGGAGTCTGATGGGCTCGCACACCGCCATCCTGCGTAGGTGTGGAAACCATGGTTGTCTCGCCCACATGGGAGCAACTAGGATGAGCGTCATCGATTCCTTGTTCATTTTGTACACCACTTTCCTGATGAGAGGAGTTGGTGGAAAAGCGTACGCAAACATCCCTGACCAGTTCATCCACAGGGCATTCCCTTGGGAGTCTGGCTGGGGGAACCTGGATGCAAATCCTGGGCATTGTTTGTTTTCGCTTGTGGCGAATAGGTCTATAGTGGGGAAACCCCACCGAGAGAAGAGATCTTCTACTACGTTTCTGTGAAGGACCCATTCGTGTTCTTCTGGGAGGGAGTCTCTGCTTAGAGCATCCGCTAGGGAATTGAGCTCCCCTGGAACATGTTGTGATGACAGGAAGATGTTCCGTCTGAGTGCCCATATCCATATTTTCTGGGCAAGCTTGGACAGATTTGGCGAACGAGTCCCCCCTTGCTTGTTCAGATAGAACATGGCTGTCGTGCTGTCCGTCCTGATCTGCACCGACAAGTTCAGTAGATGGGGCTCGAACGCCTTTAGCGCTCGGAATACTGCCAGAAGCTCTAGCAGATTGATGTGGTTCTTGGCTACTGAGTGAGACCAGAGACCCTGAGCTGTGTGGTGGAGATGGTGAGCTCCCCACCCAGTCAGGCATGCATCTGTAGTCACCACGGCTTGTACTTCGGGATCGTAAAAGGGTTTCCCCTTTGCGAGATTCTCTCTTGTCCACCAGTGTAGGTTCTGTACGAGTGTTGGCGAAACGACCACTAGATCGTCCCACTGACCACTTGCCTGAGACCACTGTTTCGCCAACCATTCTTGCATGGGACGCATGCGCAGACGCGCGTGGGGGACCAGGTAAATGCATGACGCCATCATGCCCAGTAACCGCATAGCTTTGCGTACTGTTATCTGTTGACCTGACTGATAATGCGGAATTTGCCGAAGTATATTCCGAATTCTCTCTTCCGAAGGGAAGGTCAATCCTTTCTGAGTATCTAGGATAGCTCCTAGAAACTGTTTTGAGGTGCTTGGCACCAGACTTGACTTTTTCTCGTTGATAGAGAAGCCTAATTCGTGGAGGAGGTCGATAGTCCTCTGAATGTTTGACCTGCAAATTCCTGGGGTTTCCCCCGTTATGAGCCAGTCGTCCAGATAAGGGTACACCGGGATTGCCTCCCTGCGTAGGTGTGCAGCTGCCACCGCCAGTACCTTGGTGAATACCCTTGGTGCTGAAGCTATCCCGAAGGGCAGTACCTTGAATTGGTAGTGGCGACTGTCCACCTTGAAGCGCAAGTACTTTCTGTGCGCTGGGAGCATGGAAATATGAAAATAAGCATCTTTCATATCCAAGGTTGCCATGTAATCCCCCTTTTTTAGGAGGGGGATTACCTCTTGTAGCGTGGTCATACGGAATTTTTGGGGCTTGACATACTTGTTGGCAGGCCGTAAGTCCAATACTGGGCGCATTGTCAAATCTTTCTTTGGCACAAGGAAGTAAGTTGAATAGATACCCTTGTTTACCTGGTGTCCTGGGACGAGTTCTATCGCGTCCTTTTCTAGCAGAATGGCGATCTCCTCGAGAAGGATCCTTTGATGCTCTAGGGAGTGCACTCTTTGTCGTGGAGGATGGTTCCGGGGACGCTGCAGTAGTTCTATACAATATCCTGCGGATACTGTTGACAGCACCCATCTGTCTGAGGTGATCCCTTCCCAAGCTTGGGTGAAGGTGGAAATGCGTCCCCCTACTGGGGTTGCGTGACAAGGGACCCTGAACTGAGCGTCACTGTTTTGGTGGAGGCGTGCCACCTCCCTTGTTGGGGCTGCCTCTGCCTCTTCCACGACCTCTCTTGTTACCCCTGCCGTAACTCTGGGTAGACTGCTGGTTGTTATTCCATTGTGTACCCTGTCCCTGGGCATAGTTGCCTCTTTGTGAATTTTGGCCGCGTGGGCGACGAAAATTACTGTTCCCCCTCTGGTTAGGGGGTTTGTTGGTAAGCTGGCCAAGGGATTTGAGAGTCTCATATTCATCTTTGGCATTTTTAAGTGCGTCTTCGACCGCTTTCCCAAACAATAGGTCGGGTTCCACTGGCTTGTCTATTAAAGAAGCCTGGGTTTCTGTCTTGAATCCCGACTGCCGTAACCACGCATGTCTCTTGATAACAGTACCTTCTGCTATCAATCTCCCTGCGTTGTCAGCGGCGTCGAAAGTTGCTTTTAAAATGCAACCAGACACGGCTCTCCCGAGATCCGAGCCAGCTGGCCCTTTAACGGTTCTGGAGCAGAGGCAATGAGCGCCGCGACTTCTTCCCATTGATGGCAATTGTAACTAGCCAACAGGGTGGTGGAATTCGCAATCCTTGCTTGGTAGGCGGACGTTGAGGCTACCTTCCTGCCAAACCCGTAAAGTTTTTTGCTCTGCTTGTCGGGAGGAGCTTCTGATGAAGATAAGGGCGTGCCCGCCCTTTTTCTAGTGTTGGTAACCACTAGGGAATCTGGTTTAAGATGTCCCCTTATATACAGAGGGTCAGACTGGGCTGCCCGGAAAATCTTTTCAATTCTGGGGTTGACAGCTCTGGTGAGGTTAGGATTCACCAGGGAAGGATCTATTCTTCGTTGGATGGACTTGAGGATAGGGATGGTCTGAGCGACCGGTCTCCTTTCTCCTACAAACTCCTCCGCGAAGTCCCTTTCCTCCTGTACACCGTGGGTGTCAATGTGGAAATCTTCCACTGCTCGAGCGAGAACCTCGTTGAGGAGGGGCTGGTTATCAACTGGAGAGTCGGTAACTGGGGCTTCGCTTTGTACTGGGGAATCTACTCTGTAAATTTCCTGCTCATTTTCTCCCTCCTCCAGGTCCTCATCCTCTGCAAGGTAATCTGTCCCGGTTTGTTCTTCCATAAATTCAAACTCCTGGTCCTCTTCAGGGAAAACTTGTCCCTGGTAACTGGGGAGTGGAGTAGAATATGGAATGGAGTAAGGCTGAACCTCGAAGGGTTCAGGTCTTTCGAACCGGGGCTTTTTACTTAGCGGGATAGGATCGGAGGAGCCTGAGGGTGTGGCCCCTTGAGGGTTATATGAAAGAAAATGTTCTGGGTTCTTATCATAAAAATCAGCCAAGGAAGACATCCTAGACATAACCCTGTCTATGTCTTCACTGGACCATTCCCTGGAACAGGGTATTACTTTAGTAGGTGATGATTTATGGGACTTTTCAAGGGTAGACTTGTGTTTGCTTGTCTGCCTAGGGTGAGAGGATGGCTTTACAGGAGTGGAAGGCTGTGCTTTCCTCTGTTTCCCCCCCTCCCCGTGCGTGGAAAAATGTTTTCCCTGTCCCTTGGAGGCCCCAGAGACTTTCGAGGCCTGGCGCCGAGGGTCTGGAGAGGTATCTGTGTGCTTTCGTGGGGCCTCACTGGTGTTAACCGCGGTCTCGGTATCTTGGAGCGCGGCCTGGGGGTGGAAGTCGTCTTCGTCTCCCGACGATCAAACTTCCGTTAATGTGTGTAGCGAGGCACTCTTGGCAAGAGTGGATGATTGCCTTGCGTCGTGAGGTGATCTCGATCGAGAGCGCCCAGAGGACACCGAGTCGGACCGTTCTTTTTGTGCCTCTTTCCGGGAAGTCGACGTCGTCGAGGTCCGGTTGGTCTTAGTGTGTTTAGTGTGTGTTAGTTGTGTAGCGCTTGCGTCGCCGGGGGTCTTCCCCATAGCCGCCCTGCCGGACGACCTTCCGAGGTCGGGGACCTGCGCTCGCCGGCTGTCTTTCGACACCGTAATGCCCTCGCCGTCCGAAAGTACGGCGTCGCTGCCATCGCTGAAGGCGCCCTCCGCTGCCATGGCCTCCTGCCTGGCGTGGTGGGCCCAACGCTTTGTCGAACGGTCCTTAAGTGTCTTAGGTTTAAACCTACTACACGCTCTGCAGTTCGCTTCGGGGTGATCCCTCGGCAAGCAGAGATTGCACGTGGCGTGCCTGTCGACCCAAGGGTATTTGCGATTGCACTTGGGGCAGAATTGAAAAGGGGTACCCTCCATACGCACCTTAAGGCAGCGGGCTGCTAAGTGTAGGAATATATAAAATGTAACTATATATCAAGAGTGAAGAGTATGTACCACCCCCCACTCTCCCTACTTGTAAGGGCCGAGGCCAGCGGCCTACTAGGCCCGGGCCGAGGCCAGCGGCCTTCCGAGGCCCAGATCCGTCGTGCAGCAGTCGACGGTCGATGACTTCTCCAGCCGTCGTCGAGGTCGAGGGTCGACGTTGGGGTGGGGAAGGGAATGAATAAGAATTATAATTATAATAACAGCAAAAGTATGGCTAAGGCCAGGGAACTCCGCAAGATGCTTCCGACCAGTATGGCGGAAAAAAACAATCTGAGGATCCTAGACGCGTGAGGGATCTTGGGTACAGTGGACGTCACACTAGGGATAGTATTACTGGCACGCCTGTGTCGACGCCCATTTTCGATTTCGAAAAACAAACTGTAATACTCCGCAGCTTCCACTAGATGTCGGCCTATGCACAGCATGTGATCTAAGCAGATTCCACAAGCCTCAGAAATATATATATATAAATCTGTGTATCGTCGGCATAAGAATGGAAACGTAGGCCATGTTTCCTCAAGATGTCAAACAGTGGTCGAATATACAGGTTACAAATCGGAGGTGAAAGCGCTGATCCCTGGGGTACTCCACAGCTCAGCTGTATTAGTTCCGATAGGAAGGCTCCCAGGGTCACCTGTTGGGTTCTATCCTGCAGAAAGGAATCGAACTAGTCCACCACTACTTTGGCAGCTCTCCCTATTTTTCCAATCCTTTGAAGGATGGTCTTGTGGTTGATCGTATCAAAAGCCGGACCTGGAAGACCCCGGGAAAGAGTCCCCTGGCCTTGGGGCCCTGAAAAGGAAATACCTTAGTGTTAGGCAGAAACCTGTGCAGTTCCCTTAGGGACCACTGCAAAAGATTTAAGACTACAGGTGTTGGCAGTAAACCCACTTGGTAGCAGTCTGTACCACCCAGATTTACCTGGTAGCTGTGGCTGAGCAGTCAGACTTCCCTCAAGAAGAGTTAGGCAGTATGCTAAGTATACTCAATAGGCACTCGGATACAATAATACAAGCAAACACTGACCAGAGCTTTGGTATCAAAGTATATAATTATTTATTTAAAAACACACAGTTGAAACACTCCAGCACTCTTATTGTAAAATATTCTAAACACAGTTACTATTATGATATATACACCCCTTTTTCCCTATTAGAAAATCACAGTAAAACACCACTTATTTTCATACAGAGGTGAGCGCTTAACTAGATTGCACCCTAATAAGTTTGTGAAAAAGGGAGGGAAAAAGAGAATAAGAAGAGGTACACCACTCTACGATTCCAGAACACTGTTAGCAAGGCAGAGAGCAAAAAGTCACTGGTGAGCCAAAGTCCAAAGGCTGGGCCCACTCTTAGAGGGAGCAGAGCACAAATGCGCCCAAGATCACACAGTTACACTAGGCTTAGAAAGTCTTGCAGAGGGTTCAGAAAAGTGTTTAGAGAGGCTTAGAAAAGTTTAGCCAAGGTGTCCCAGGCTAACCCAGGTCCGAAAGCCGGGGGCTAAATCTACCCCGTACAGTCGGTAGCAAGGGAAGCCAGGCGGGACACAGTACCTTAAGTGGGAAGGATCCTCCAGCGGTGGCAGTTGTTCCTGGTAGTGGGTGCAAGTTGCGTCGTCGTCCAGGGGAAGAGAAGATCTCGACTTGGAGGAAAGATGAAGGTCGTTGCACTACCAGGGCAGAAACCAGCCGCAGAGTTTTGCGGTTAAAGGTGGTACCTTGGTTTCGCAGTCGTGGTAAAACGTGGTATCCCGGTTGCCGGGGTGCTTGGCACGGGCAAGGCGGCCACGAGATACGTCGGGAAAGCGAAAAGACGGTGAAAACTGGTTATCCCCACCAGTTAAAGGAAGAAGACTCTCCGGCAGGAGATCTCCTCTGTCGTTGGGAAAAAGTGGTGAGACGGTCCAGCAGGGCTCCACCGGTCGTGGTGTTGTGGCAGGTCGGCTCAGCTTCTCCCACGTCGGATTCTTAGGTCCTGTGGCGACTTCTGAAGTTCCAGTCCCCAAAGCACTGCTTTTATGCAGCAAACCCCCATTCACTCAGCCTAGCTGTCACTCAAACATGCTAAGTGGTGAGCCGGCAGGCTCACCACTTGGGCCAATCAGGACGGAGTGTGACCTGAGTTGCCTAGGCAACTCAGCCCAGGGTGCCTAAATTCCCCTCCACCCCTCCCAAGTACCCAAGACATAGTGGCACCACTTTGGAGGGCTTCTGTGGAGAAGCCCGCCAAAAAGTGGAACAAAGGGCTCGACTTGGGTTGGAGTCACAGAAGAGAACACAAACGCCATTTTAGAATCAAGTTTTGGCAAAAAATACCAACCGGAGAATTAATATTAATTAAATAAACCGGCGGTATGTTCGAGGCTACCGTAAATAATTAAATAAAGATAGTAGCCTAAAACAATGGGAAATCCCATAGGAAAATATTCGCGGTTGAATATAAAAAGTAGTATCCACTGCCACCAGCCAAAACTCGATCAGGGGGGACGGAGGCGTGCCCCCTCGACTAACAGACCCCGGTGCAATTGAATTGCCCGAGCCAGTACGTCCACAATATGATGGTTTGTACTGGTTCTGTTCAGAATTTAAGACTAGTAAAGTCAATGGTGACTTTACATGCCCTGGGAGACAGTAGTCAGTCCCAGGGTATGTAGTCTATATACTGGGGGGTCACTATGACACCCCTGTGTCACTGCACTGAGGGTGCTGGGTAACACACATCACAAAAACACATGAAGCCCTATGGAGTAAAAGACCCCATAGCCCATTAAACACATCTAGATTCAAAGAAACACACTCAAATCATGCCCAAGAGTGAGGGTAAAAGAGTCTCACTCTTGGCAGGAGAAAAAAATAAACCCCAAAAATCCAGCAAAGCTGCTGGGGGACTCACTAGGTTAGGAAATTCAGCCTAAACAGAGAATTCTCCCTAACACTTACCGGTTGTTTCCTTTTTTCTTTAATGAAGAGCTGCAAGTGTGGTGGAGGAACGCGTTGAAACACATCTTCCCACCTGTCAAGCCAATGCTGGAGTGCACAGAGAGGGAGTCTCAATAGAAACACGAGTCCTAATGGTGTTTCGGGCCCAAGCACTCCAGGCAAAGAGTGGGAATCCGCCCTCGTGACACGACGTTCGCAGGATGAACAGGACACGAATCCCAGATGCTCCAGCATAGACGGAGGACAAGATGACCGTGGAACCAGAACAGGAATCAAGGACAAGGGAACGAAAGAAAAATATTCCCAGTGATGCAAGTGCATCCGATCCCCGACGGCGTGGAGAAAAGAACTGAAGGGCAATGCACGGGGCGGAGCTCAGGAAGGCGGGTATATGTGGTCATGTGCGTGGCCCCGCGTCAAAATAAAAAGGACAAAAAAAAGGACGGAATGTCTCAAAAGTATGGAGGAAAGGGGATGGGACGCAGGAGTATCATGTTTCTTTCTCATCAGGAAAATTAAATGCTCACTTCCCCTACAGTCATTCTCGCATCAGGTGGCAGTTAAGAACTCTTTTGTAGATTCCAGTCTGGACTTTAACGACAGTATCTACCTAGGCCGCTCAAACACCATAATATCCAGATTTAAGAGGATTCAGAACGGTGCGGCTAGAACCCTACTGAAATTATACAAAACGCGATCATATCACGCTCACTTTGCATTCTATACATTATCTTCTGATAAAAAAGGATCATCTTCAAGAGTATGTGTCTTGTTTTTAAAAGTCTAAAGAGCCGAACATTCTTGTGTAAACTACAACCTTAAATTCCAAACTTGTCGCTGAGATCCAATCTTGACAGATGAATCACTGCACTAACTTATGCTAAAAAAGATTGGCTGGTTGTTCTTTCATGGTGTTGGAAGCCAAACAATGAAACTCCATTCCATCACTATGCAAAAAAATCGAATATACTGACCTTTCCCGGAGATATTGCAAAAATGTACTGTATAACCTCGCTTAAGCAGCTATTAGCTGTCCCAGGCCTTCTCTGAGGCATTTCAATAGCACTACGATACCTTTGGGTGACTGCTGCGCACATAAAACCTGATAACGTAACAGTGTAACAGGAGGTTGGTGATTAAAATAGAAAATGCTTGTTTTCTGGTTTTGTTCGTGTGAGCCAGATTGGTCGCGAGCCACGCTATCGTCTTTTGTGCAAGTACCACCTGAGCTGGCAGATTTTGTGATAAGGTAGGAGGGCACCCGGGCGGTAGTTACCAAGCATGTGACAGGCTTTCTTGAAGAGAATTCTGGTTAGGATAGATAACCAGCGCAGTTCTCTTCGGACAGGGGAATATGCAGTGAACTGTCTTTGATCCTGTGATAAGACACCACTCTTATACATCGAGCTCTAGTATTTGCAAATAGTGTTTGTGCTAAATGACCAAATGTTGGAAAAGACTTATTTTTTTCACTTGATTGCTATTTTGTTGAATACAGACTATTGTTGAAACTGGTGGATAAAGTCAGTAAACATTTTTAAATAAACTGTTTATGATAAACACTAATAAGACATTTTGGTTCAGATGAAACACTGGTGAACTAATCTTAACTGTATGATAATGTACTAAAATGCTGACTGAAAATGTTTCAGTAAAGATAGGTGTGCACGGGACGGGAGTGTCCATGGAGTATGGACACAGTTGGTTTCTAATTTATGCATTGACTTTTGATGCCAGAGTCATAGATTATTCCTTGCGCCCGTAACACATCCTGAAATTGCTCCTAACCTAGGATTAAGCTTTATAGACTGTGAAAGTATTAATTTGCAATACTTAAATTTGGTGTGCTGAACCACTGCTCTATCTTGTGTACCACTCTTACAGTGGCTAGGAATGTGTCAGAGACCCAAGCTAAAGACCCATTTGTTTGCCTAGTTGATGGCAGTAGTAATTCTAGGACCCATCACTCTGCATGTTTTCTATGCCACTTCCTGTTATATGTTGTCCTTGTTCTTGTTGCGCCCTTAAGCCCAAGGGTCAATGGCCACGCAATATAAATTTATAAAAGTAAAGTAAAGTGAGGAGAATGTTTCTTCCATCGAGAAGTGTGAATTCTAGGGCTTAGATCGTTTCGATGAAGTTCTCTGGTGGGAGAAAGGGTTTTATTTATCAGAGATGTACTAGTTGATATCAGATGGTCTGGGTTTATTTGGTAATGTGCTGCCAGAAGAAGAGGTCGCTGTCAATAGAGAACCTGAGTTATATGGCAGTTGGGACCAGATGAGGGGTGAATCCGTTAAATGGCATGTCATTTACCTGCCCTTGAATGGTCTCTGGTTTAGCTGGAAGACCTAGTAGGACAAATTTTGTTTTTGTTGCATTAAGTTTCAGGTAGTGGACTGTCTTCCATTACTGAATGGAAGCAAGGCACTCTAAGGAGCATGATGTCTTGAGCACAACTCATTGAGGTATACCTGCATGTTGTTGCCTTGCTGTTGGCAAAAAGTGACCACAGAGACTCCATATAGAGATTACAAATCACTGGAGAGGGATTCGAACCATGGGTGACTGTGCAGGTGATCTGAAAATGGTCTGACATACAGCTGCCTAGCTGGACTGCTTGGTGTATAGCCGAGATGTAGGAGGCAAATTAGTTGAGGATTGTGCCCGTCAACCCCATTCTGTTAGTGAGAAGGCTTATTAATGTGGTATGGTTGACAATGTCAAATGCAAAGCGGAGGTCAAGGAAGACCAGGAGACCAGAGTCTCCTCTGTCCATAAAACCCATAAATACACCACCAGGAGAAACAATGTTTCCTCATTTTAAACCAAAAAAGCATTTTTCCCCTCCCAGTGGTGCATTAGGGTGAGCAAGGCTGGGAGGAAGATTGGCCTGGGAGTATTGGGGATGGAGGGTCTGAAGAGGTGCCTTGGCATATAATAAGGGAATGGCCCTGCATTTTTGCACCCTCACAACCCCATGCCCATATTCTCTCTCATGTTGCTTCCTCTATCCACCCGAGAGAGACCTCATTTACAGACAACATTTTGTGGTTAAAAAAACTAATAATAATTGGCAGAGCTCAAGGGGTACATTAAGAATTTGTATCCAATTTTGAGACGTTTTTGTGACCACAAATTCATGTGGCCCCAACTAAAAACATCTCAAAACTGGCCACTTTCTCCCAATAGACCTTGAACATTGATCATATAACAGTGTTAAAGGAGGTTGGGGATTTAAAAAAGAAAATGCTTGCAATATCAGTTACATAATTATTTATGATAAAATATACTATTTGGCAGTGACAGGGGCTACTTTGAGGAACTGTAGCCACATATTAGTCATTCCTGTAAGCACGCATTCATGTGGCCGCAAAAAAAATAAGCACCAACAAAGCAAATAGTTTTGGTTGATGTATCAGCTATAAAAACATATGCATGGGGAGCATCATCATTTTACAAGTATTGCCATGGAATGTTTCTGCGACATACCAACCGCCAAATTAGCCTTCCCAGGAAGGACCTCGGCACTACCGGTAAAAGAAGAACTTTCCTTCTTTGCCCCTCAACAGATCTGGTGTCGCCGCAAGAGCGGGAACGGTGAGAAACAGCCTTCACCGGCAGGGCCTTGTCAGGCCTCTCAGAAATGTTGGTAGCTTTAGCCTCTGAAAGAGGGACCTCGGACCCACGTCCGGTGACAGCCTTATCTGCGCGGGCCTCGAACATCCGTTTGGTGACAGCAAGCCCCACCAAGGCCTCAGGGCGCACCACGGTCTTATTTTTGAGGGAAGCCGACAGAGAGGCCTCAGAGCGAGCTCCGGTATCCCACGATTCAGTAGAACTGGGTCTACAATGAGCCCCCACAGGAGGAGCCTCAGAGCGTGCTCTGGTATCCACAGGGCCCTTACAGAGACCCTCAGAGAAAACTCTGGTACAATTATTAGGCCCAACAGGCACCTCAGGGCGAACCCCAGTGACAGAGCGATCAATGCTCCTCCCCGCCCGAGAGGAACCTGGAAAGGTATCCCCCGGCAGGGATGCTCTGAAAAGTAAAGAACGCACCGGGCGTTGTTTCTTCTCGTCGATGAACGCCTGTAAATGCGAAGGAAGAGTTTGTCAGAACACCTACTCCCACCGCTCCAACCGACTTTGAAGTGTCCGGACCGAAAGGGAGTCGCAGTAAAAACAGGAGTCCCAACGGTGATCCGGACCCAAACACTCTAAGCAAAGAGGATGGGGATCCGCCCTCGCGAAACAACGGTGGCACGATGAACAATCTGGAAAGTCGAGATTGAACGACATAGACAGACTAGTACACGATCGCTAGCGAGAGCCAGAGAGGAAAAAAGGGAATAAAATCTTCTGAGGATGCAAGTGCGTCCAGTCCCGAACGAGCGGAGAAAAGGACTGATGGGCCGGGCCCCGCGCAAGAAAGAGAGGAAGGACACATTTTTTTAAAAAAAATTGGATGCTTTTTACAAATTGCTCCGGTCCCGTCCCACAGGACGGAGAGATGTCCCATAAGTATGGAGGAAAGGGGACGGGATGTAGGAGTATCATAGAAACAGACCTCACCGAAATGCTCAATGCTGACATAATTGAGCCATCAGAGAGCCTGTCTTCCCCCATTGTGCTAGTGGCCATACCGGTCAAAACTTTGAGGTTCTGTATAGATTTTCTGGAGTTGAATTCCATTTCTACATTCAATAACTAGGACAAAGGCTGATATGCGGGGAAATTTCTTCTCTGTGAAATGGACAGTGAGCTATAGACTTGGTAGAGTCTCTCCCAGGGGTTATTCACCCAAGAACAGGTCATTGGGCCGTGTCCGTGCTGGTAGAGAGATTCCCAGACCCCCTTTGTTTTGCATAAATTAACTTTGGGTCTCACCCTTAGTTACCAGGGTGATCCAGACGTGGACCCCTTGATCACTGTTCTTAGAGAGGCACAGTTTCACCTCACTGATGATGCCCAACAAGTCTGAAACACGTGTATGGGGTTACTGTTGGTACTCTTGCACAGAGGAGAATTGCCTAGCATTTCAGTGCTGGACTGCCCCTGGGCAGGAAAAAGGCTGATATGTGGGGAAATTTCTTCTCTGTGAAAGGGACAATGAGCTAAAGACTTGGTAGAGTCTCTCCCAGGGGTTATTCACCAAAGAACAGGTCATTGGGCTGTGTTCGTGCTGGTAGAGAGATTCCCAGACCCCCTTTGTTTTACATTCAATAACTACCCTATGCGACGAAACAATTAACTTATTGAGAAGTTAGGGGCATCCAAATACATCTCAACTCTCGACTTGACCAAGGGATATTGGGCAGGTACCCTTAAATCCAGCCGATAGGGACAAGATTGCTTTCTCCACACCTCAACGGCTTTCAATTTAAGGTACTTTCCTTTGGCTTGCACAGAGCTCTTGTTACATTCCAAAGGTTGATGGACAAGATATTAAGACCCTACTCTGCCTTTCCTGGAACATATTTGGACAATATTGTCATCCACAGTAAAACTTAGATGGAACATATGCACCAGCTTTATGTAATTTCATGAGCCCTCAGGAGAGCAGATTTAAGGACAAACCCAAAGAAATGCCATCTGCCCAGGCGGCTATAAAGTACCTGGGCTACTTCGTGGGGAATTAACTGATTAAACCTCAGACTGAAGAGGTCAAGGCAGTACAACAAATACCTATGCCTAAAACAAAAAGGAACCTTTTGAGCTTTCCGAGGATAGACACGCTACTCTGAGGCTAGGGAGGTGAGCCCTTTCTGTAATACCATCCGTAGGGTTCTGGGCAAGTGGGACCTCACAAGGAGTAACTCCCCCTTAGGGGACAAGGACTGTCATTCCCAGAAGGAACTGCCTATGTAAGCCACCTTATCTGCATATACGGGACTGCCTCCAGTAATTAATAATATGCCCTCCTTTTGTTTGGCTCTAGGCAATGCTGGATTAACCATGATACCTAAAGGAAAAGGAAATAGCCCTTTAAGAGTGAAATTGTATGCAAGAAAGATGAGTGGATCGGAGAAGAAGAGAGCCATACACAGGGGAAGACCGCTGGCTTAGCTGTGCCTTGGAGGCGTGGAGCCTGCGGAGAATGCCAGAGTGAGACGCCGGAGACCCGGCAACCCAAACAGCGGAAAAGCTGCTGTCAGGACAGAACTTGGAAGACCGTCCAACATGGTGGTGTGACCACAGAAGCACAGTGGAGGGGCTGAGGCCCGTCCAATTATGCCAACATCACTGGAAGCGGGAGACCTGAATCCTCCCGTCAGTAGGCATTCGCGAATGCAACCACCTACAGAGATGCTGGAGTGGGGCTGTTTCGAAGCCCAGAGCAGGGAGACGAGGCACCGAAGAAGCAGACCCATGCGAACGCCAAACCCCGAAACGCCATGCATAATGAACAAAGGTACCAGGGTGGAAAGCGAAGGGTGAGGACGCTGGGGAACATTTCTTAGATGAAGGAATTTGTGAAAATTACGATATTGATGTTGGGACACAGCAGCTCTGAAATAAGACACTGAGAATTAGAAGAGACCATCTTAATCAACATGTTTCTAGAGAAGGACATTTGCATAACTGATACATATATGAATTAAGAGAACACTAAAGTACCGCCTCAAGACAGACGGCCAAAGGGAAGCGGCCAGGAGAGAGACAGTCTTCTGGCAAATTTTAGTTATTAGTATTAGTGTCAGGTATATTAGATTTTCCACAGAGGAGATATTGGATTTGGACATCCTGCCGACAGATTAACACCCTAGTTTGGTTAGGGAACACCCATTTAGCAATAAGGTAAGATAGACCTTTTCTTTATTATTTTGAATAAAAACTGAAGAAATGTCCAGTATGTGTCTGAATCCTTCTTCCGACCCACCAAACTACTTACTACTGAAGGTTTATCCCCAGCTATTCCAGCTTGCCTGCCAATCTCATGGACAAATTGAAAAACGTCCAACCTCAAAATCTTGTCTGGAGAAAGGAAGATGAACAAAGCTTTGAGGGTTTAAAACAAACATTGTGTCAGGAACCGGTCTCGAAAATGCCAGACTTTAACAAAGAGTTTATTCTCCAGACCTATGCCTCCAAGGTTGGGTTGGGATCAGTATTTTCCCAAGAACATGATGGGATGGAACACCCCATCTTATATATAAGCCGGAAGTTGTTCCCTCGAGAACAGGCATATGCAGAAGTTGCATTAGAAGGCTTGGCCATCAAGTGGGTGATGTTGAACCTGCGTTACAATATGACACCAAGAATATTCCGACTTGCATCAGACCACTCACCCCTAATCTGGATGTGAATCTTCAGAAAGATTCCAACACCCAGGTCATGTGATGGTTTCTAGTTCTCAAACCATTTTTTTCACTGTTGATCATCGAGGGAAATAACAAGGAAACGTGGACTTTTTAAATTTGCTTCACTCTTCCCACCCACGGGAGCCTCTCGCTTAACGGGAGGGATATGTGATGAATGTGGACAATTCATCCCTTCTTCCCATATGGGACACCCCCTTTGAGGCTAGGGAGGTGACCCTACTAAGCAAGTACTTCAAAGGGGCTTGTTGCTTCTCGTCAGTTGCTGATTTCAGGGGAATGCCGGTATTACCTTGAGCCAATGATGTAAAAACAATGTCAGTATTTGTTGTATGCAAAACAGAAGTACCATCAGTCTCTTCTAATCCCATATATGCAGGCTTCTTCATAGGGAGTTCCTTGTAGGCATGGGAGTCCTTGTACCCTAGAGGGGAGTAATTCCCAGCAAGTTCCCACTTTCCCTTCCCACAAGGAGCAGGTTCACAGTTTCCCTTTTGATAGCTGCTGTAACAGCCAAGTCGCTTCAGCGCAGAGGCTGCATTACAAGTCTGCACCTCTGATCCTAAATACAGTCATGAAGAATTACTAGTCTGGTGGCAATTTCATTATTAATCATAAAGCCATACCTGTGTTTAGGGCATTGTGGATAGTAATTCACATAACTAGGAGAAGCCACATCAGATCGATATCAGACATATGTCAGCACTGTGAGCCCAGGCAAGCTGTGGAAGGATTGTGCATACCCCTGCCACCTCAGAACAGGAGTCTGAATGACTGCGCCTCTCCCTTTGATTCTTTGTGCGGTTTGTTAACACCCCTCTCCAGCAAGTCAGTCAAATAGCCGGAGCTGCCTTGGGAAACAGGAATCAAAGGGTACAGCCATCCCAAAAGATCTAGCCTAACACCAGGATGCTGCATACTGAAAAGGCCTTTGATGGCATGGACAAAGTAAGGGGCCGGGGTTGATGTAGAAAGAGGGAGCTTAGCCTAGTAGTAGGAAGAGTACACCATCTTGTTTGTGTCTGTACATCTCTCTCCTTCCAGTCCCTTCCACTTCCTGTTATCATAAAGCGCTTAGTGTATGATGTCAGAGGGTAAAGACCACCCACTTGTATCAAGGCCACTTAAAACTGGCTTGTTGTAGTCCAACAACTGTGGACTTTTGCCTTTAAAGGTGAGGGCCTCTTTGATTCACTCTTGGACAAACACCTGAGGAAGAATTTGCTGGACCTCTGTTGGGAGAATTTACCTTTCCAAAGTCCTCAGCCAATGAGGTGAAGTCTAAGTGTTCAAGACAGAGGCACGCTCTGCTTCCTACCCATCCACAGGGCACATTGGGGGCTACCATCTGCTGCAGCAGGACCTTTATCACTGCCATCCACACTGCTGCCCAGGAACTCACTGTGCTAAAAGATCAGAGTGTTAACCTGCCTCCCCTGTGTTAGGGAGCCTGAGAACAAGGACCAATCGTATCCATTAACCCCTGGATTGACCCTCACAGCGCCTAAGAGCAATGAGAGCCAACATCCCTGTGCTTTAAGCGTTGAACCACTGTGAGATATGATTTGACCCAGTTTGAACCAACAGGACCCTGAAGAGCTGCCTTTGGCACTCGCCAACCTTTAGACTGCTGTACATTCAAACCATTGCACTGCACTGGCTGAGTACGTTGTTGCCTCAGCTTGAACAAAGGAGCAACCGTGCATCTGTACTGCTCGAACTGCCAAATAAACATCCAGCTTTTTCATCGCTGTTCCGTCAACTGTCAAACTGACCCTGATGTTGTTCTTCACGAACTGGGACCTTCTAACACAGCATCAAACCAACATCCCGTCATTAACTTGCCTGCCGCCGAACCTCGATCACCAAACTGTTAAATGTGGGGAAAAGAGGGGAGAGGTCTTGCAGTAGCCCATAAAGGTCAGAGGAGGGTTAAGCTGGTCAAAATGAGGGCAAGGGGGATACCATGTCTCAACTGTGGGTATCCCACTACCAATCTCGGAGTACCCTCCACCCAGGTGATCTTCTCTCGCTTCTCTACCCCCAGGGTCGAAAGAGCGACGGCCTTTACCTGGCCTCCTGAGAAGAGGATCCAGGTGTTTTAGGAGAGAAAATACCCTCAGGCTTCCCAGTGTACCAAACGTGCTGCATCTTTCTATCTGTTAGATACTCTGTGTTCTCTTCACAGGGATGTTTTTTTGTAGCGTATTCTAGTTGGATATTTTTGCATATGGTTTGTTTAATTAAAGTATATATATATTTATAAAACCTTGATTGGACATTCCTTTATTTTGGACTGTTGTATATTGCTGTTAAGGTTGCTTCCATTTCCCATTCACACCCCTCTTGAGAGTATTTCCCTTGGCTCAAGTTACCATAAAAGGCTAAGGCAGATGTCTCTGTTTCTTAACTGTGCCTACTTTACCTTTATGATTGGGTTCACTCTTGTTGTGTAGAAGTGTGAGGGCTGAGTAGGCTCTTTAGCCTCTACTCATCCTTGAACCTCTGCAGGCAGAAGTCAATTTGTGTCAATGTTGCACTCGCCTTTAAAGAGAAAGCTGTTCAAGCAGGTCTCTTCAGTTTGTGCAACATATCCAGTTTGCATGAATGCACTACAAGAAACAAACAGCAAGCAAAAGCGATACAAAATTGGCATTTTAAGCTGCTGTATGGAAATGTTTAGGAATTTACCTCCCAGAAAACAACCTATAGCATCTTCAGAAAGTTGCATTATTAACAGAGACCAGAAATTCAACATACTCCTAGTCCATAGTCCCCTTTCCTCCATACTTGTGGGACATTCCGTCCTTCGGGAAGGGACCGAAGCACTTTAAAGCATCAACAATTGAAAAAAAAATCCTTTTCTATCGCCAGGTCCAGAACCATTTAGCAATAACAGAGGATACTTATCAGAGGGGATGGTGGGCCAGCGTATGGAGGAAAAGGGACTATGGACTAGGAGTAAGGTAGTCACTACAGTGAGTAACTTTGCCATACTCCTACGTCCCATCCCGTCCCCTTTCCTCCATACTTGTGGGAGATTCTCAAGCACTGACCATAGGTATTATGGGTGGATGGAAATTTCCCTTATTGGCACAAATTCTTAAGAACTGCCTGGCCAAATTGGGCATCAGCCGGGAGCTCAGGTCAAGACAGTAATGTCTGCAAAAAACTGATGGGGAGGCTTATGTAGCCGCCCTGACGATGGGACTCCCAAGGGACGTATTTTGGGAAGGCAAAAGCAGCCGCTTTGCCATGGACCAGATGTGCATGAATGCCCTTTGGTGGTTGAAGGCCTTGAATCTTGTAGGCCTCGGAAATACATGAAGCTATCAAACGAGAGTAGGATGCTTTCCAGGCTTGTTTCCCTTTTGGTTCAACAAAAGTAACAAAGTTGTGTGGAGTTTCTGAGTTTGCTTTTTCTGTTGAGGTAAAACTTCAGAGCTCGTCTGACGTCTAGCTTGTGTAGAACCCTCTCGGCATCAGAGACTGGGTTTGAGAAGAAGAGCAGTAAAGATATTGACTAGATTAAACCGAATTCAGAAACAACTTTAGGAAGGAAGGAAGGGTGAGTGTGAAGCACCCTTATCCTTTTGGAAAGTTAGGACTGGATGTTCAACAGAGAGAGCTTGAAGCTCACTTATTCATCTGGCAGATGTTAGCTGCAATCAAAAAGGCCACCTTCCAAGAAAGGTACTTTAATTCGGTAGTGGCCATAGGTTCAAAAGGCTTATGACAAATGGGTGAGGACCAGATTTAGATCCCATTTGGGATGATGGGCCCGAACCGGCAGAAAAAGATGGAGAAGACCTGCAAAGTTTCTTTTGATGACTGGATTAGCCAGTGAAAAAGAGCAACTATCTGTAGACAGGTAATTGGCAATGGCGGATAAATATGTCCTAAATCAAAAGCATTGGTTAGGAGCAATGAGGTTGGATAGATATAATAAACAAAAAATAAACTCCACAGCAATTTTTGGGTCTAAAGAAAAAATATAGTATTTTTTATTTCTTTTTGTATCAATATACACTTGTACACTATAAAACAACCATAGAAACTATATATGTCCAACCGTTTTGGACCAAACCTTTCATAACCGCCTTTCATACACTTTCATACCATCTCATATTTCCATGTTTTCCACAATTTCGTAGCACATATTACCAGTGTACCAAACACTGGATTTATATTTCATTTATTTACAACAACTTATTGCGGCCCTATATTTACTTTACAGTTAGGCGCCTTTACCCGAGCCACCTTTCTATATTGGTGGCCCCACAGTCCTCTACTAGCACAATTGTTGCCCCTAAATTTTCAGGACCTTCTTCAGCACGAAATGTAATATACAGAATAGTAATGAAATCTTTCTGTTTGTGCCAAACTGTAGGTGATAGGTGTTTTTCACAGGTTATATAGTTCGCAGTCAACTAAAATCAATAAAACAAAAACACACTTGTTACCAACCAATCTTTATTTCTTATTCACGGCATACATTTATGCAGCGCAACCGTGATTCAATCTGTCGTGTTCTTGCACACTCACCTCCGGGTATTATTTGCAGGGGGCTTGTGTGTGTCGGGCAAAGCTGTCCCTCTGGTTCTTTCAGACCCCGTAGTGGTCTTGGAACCACATGAAAACCTCCAAAGTAGGATATCAGAAACGACCTACAAGAACATAGGCCCAGAGTGAAATCTCTTTGTATTACACATGGCCCAGAGTGGCCAGATGATACACAAATAGTATGTACATGACATGTAAATACACTTCAAGAGGCAACTTACTTCCTCTAGATGTCAGGAGATTAGGTCGCCTCGGTCAGCTGTTGTGGGGCCCGATAACCATTCATTAACCCATAACATGATGGCCTAATTAGTATAATTAGACTTTGTTGATATAGTTGCATTCTTTTTTGCAAAAGGCGGAGACAACACTCGTCCATATTGGAGCAGGAATCGCAACACTTCCTTTGTGGTAAAGGACACTGTATTTTCTTAGCAGTGCCTAAAAATAAAATAAAATGACCACTAATATTAGCGCCTGCTAATCATACCTCTTAAGTGCTTAATATATAGAGAATCTCAATATATAGAACCTAGTGTTCATCAAAATTGGTGCCCATCACTACAACGGGGAGAGAGAGGTGTCTCTCACTCAGTCACAACAATCATGTCCCACTCTGTGAACACAAATGAGGGCCAAAGTCTAGGGCAGGTGAATACAATATGGCCATACTCGAATGCAGAAGAGTTCTGCAAAACATTTAGAACCTCGCATTGTTTAAAAAGCCAGAGTTTCTCGATTGACATACCATGCGCTAAATGCCGCGGTCTCTGCCACTTTGTGCTGTGGCTCAAAGCGGGGAGCAGTTTTTGGCTCGCTTTTGTCATAAGTTAAGCCCAGGAGGTAAAAGAGCAGATTGTAAGTTAACTCATGTCTTAAATACAGCCAACGATATGGAAGATATACAGGATGCAAGTCCCTCCCTGTTCAACTAGATATAGATCTTGCTCACAGGTGTAAAATATAAATCTGTCTCTTCCGAAACCACAGTCATGTGTTGATGTTATCACCCTTTAATAGGTGCAGTCACAGCTACCCACACTCATAATTGCCTGTTCCATTCCACTGCCACATTAATTCCCTGATTGACTGAATCAAACAAATGGATCCATCTTTGTTCCAATTTGTGTAGTAAGCCACTAAGATCTCCCCCTCGGTTAGGAACTCTTACAGTCTGTAGTACAAACCATCTCAGGTCATTTTCATTTAGCTCTTAAAAAAGGGTCAACCAATGGTTTGTCCTTCACCTGATTTCTTACACATGATCTGTGTTCGGAAATCCTCATGCGCATCTGGTGCATGGTCTTACAACATAAATCAACTCGCATGGGCATAGTATGACATACACTGCGTTTTTGGTGAGACAGTTGGTGTGGCCCTGCAGCGTCCAGTTAATTCTTCCGTGTTCAAAAGTGTGCCGTGTTTCTGTAAACGGGCATGCTGCGCAATCCCACACTTATAGTGGCCTGTCACAGGGGGATTACAGTTCTTTTTTAATGCAAAAAGGGGCTTTTTTTCAAGGCTGCCAGGGTGTTTAACCAAATGCTAGTGCCATGTAATGCTTTTTTTTCAAGGCATTACTCATTGGTGAGAACGTTGACACATAAATTAATTGATCTTTCTTAATTTTTTCTTTCTTCGATAGGCATACATCCCTGTGTGTGTTTAGTGCCAGTTTCATATTCTGCTTTACCAGCTGTTTCGGGTAGCCCCGGTCTGTCCGTCTTTCCTTCAAAATTTTAGCATGTTCCAGCAATGTTTCTTTCTCAGAACAGTTTTGCCCAATACGGAGAAATTGTCCGTACAGTAAATTCTTTTTAAGGCCTTCCGGATGAAAGCTTTGAAAATGCAACAAGAAATCTGTGCTTTTTCTGTATAGACTTGTTACTATTTTGTCCCCTGATTTGGAAATCAGTAGATCTAGGAAATTGATTTTTGTGTCATTATATTCCAATATGAACCTAATGTTTGAGTCACATGTGTTGACCCAGTTGAGGAAAAGTAACAGTGAGGTGACATTGCCCCTCCAAATTAGAAACACGTTGTCTATATATAATTTCCACAATATAAGACTAGCTGTAAATGTTTGCTGTTTCAGTAAACTATTGTTTCCGAAGATGTACAACTCCTCGAAATTAGCCATGTATAAGTTTGCTACGTCCGGTGCAAATGTAGCACCCATAATGACGCCCTTCAGCTGTTTTTTCTTTAGACCCAAAAACTGCTGTGGAGTTTATTTTATGTTTATTATATCTATCCAACCTCATTGCTCCTAACCCATGTTTTTGATTTAAGTATTATTGTTTACCTGAAGGGGTTGTGGGGCCATACAGGTATCCCTTTGTGATTTCTATAGGATAAATATGTCATGCATGATAAGACATAGATACCAGAGGCTGCAATGTCAGATACAAAAGACAAGAAACTGTCAATAGAAGCATGCCTGGGATCAAGCTCTTTGGCTAGACGCCAATGACAAAAACTGAGCCACTTGCTCCTGTATTGAGCTCCCGTAGAAGGCTTTCGTGCCGTTTGAATTATATGCATGTTGTCCTCGAAGAGGTGGAACTGTGCTAATGATCGGAATTAAGGCACCAGGCCCCCAAGCTGAACTATTGTAGGGAGGGGTGCCACAACTAGTGATTGCTCTGGTGAAGGTCAGGAATCTGTGGCAACCTGATCGGAGAGCACACCGACAGGTGCTGCAGTTCCGAAAACCAGAACCTGGCTGGCTACAAAGGAGCTATGAATAGGAGAGTGCAGTTCGATGCACTCTTGAGTTTTCAGAGTGACCGATGAATCAGTGGCAAAGGAGGGAAAGCATACAATTTTATGTTGTCCCACAGGATCTCGAGGGCATCCCCCAAGGAAGACACTCCAAGCCCGTCCATGGAAGCATAAAGAGTAAGTTTCCTATTTGATGATGTCGCAAAGAGGCCCCCTGCTGGAGAATCCCATTTCTGGAAGATCTTGGTGAGAACATAGGTGTTCATCTCCCACTCCTAACTCGCTGCCAATTGGCGGCTGAGGGAGTCTGCAGCCACATTGATGTGACCCGGAATGTGCATAGCTTGAAGCCAGACATTGTGTTGGATAGCCCAATTCCATACTTGGAGAGCAAGGTCCACCAGGAGCAGAGACCTGGTGCCCCCCTGTTGGTTGATGTAGAACATTGCTATGGAATTGTCCGTGCAAATTCGAACCACACAGTTGGTGATAGAGGGTTGAAAGGCCTTGAGCGCCAGAAAAACTGCCAGCCAGCAGCTCCAGGTAATTGATATGGAACCGCCTGTCCTGAGGCGGCCACAAATCGTACACCTCGAGGTGATGCAGTGTTTCTCCCCACCCCAGAAGGGAGGAGTCCGTAGTAACCATTGCTTGTGGGCAGAGCTCCTGGAAGGTTGCTGGCGATGACCACCATTGAAGATCTGCCATCATGCAGGATGGGCCTGGAATCATCTTGGAATCCGGATCCATAACATGGGACCAGCAGCTTCGAACAGCAGGCTGAGTGCGCCTCATTTTCAGGTGTGGAATAAGTAGAGCTTACTCGCAAGAGGCCATGAAGCCCAGGAGTCTCTGGAACCACCAGGCTGACATGTGGGAGGACTGCAGGAAGAGCTGGCACGTGGTCGAAAGGTCCACAATCCTTTCCTCTGTCAGGAACACTCTGGTAGTGA
Source organism: Ambystoma mexicanum (assembly GCF_040938575.1). Taxonomy (NCBI): domain Eukaryota; kingdom Metazoa; phylum Chordata; class Amphibia; order Caudata; family Ambystomatidae; genus Ambystoma; species Ambystoma mexicanum. The sequence continues at coordinate 729,302,444 of NC_090924.1, forward strand.
CGGTATCCCAACGGAAGCCCAGAATGATCAGGTCTTGAGCGACCGTCATCAACAATTTCTGCCAATTGACCGACAGCCCAAGATGGAACAGGAGCGGAAGGAGTGATTAAAGATTGGCCGTAGCGGCCTGTGCGCAAGGACATCGCAGGAGCCAATCGGCCAAGTAAGTATCGATATACATGAACCCCCCGCAGTCTGAGGAATGTTGCGATGACCGACATCTTCGTAAAGACACGCAGTGCCGAGCTGAGACCAAACTGAAGCACACAATACTGGAAGTGTTCTGTTCCCACGGAGTTCCGCAGATATTTTCGATGCAAGCTCCAGATCAGAAAATGCATGTATGCATCCTGAAGGTCTACCACGCCAATTGCCCGCCTGGAGAGAGGACTTCATCTGGCAGGGCGTAATCATCTTGAATTAGAGGTCGAGGATAGGGGGCAGGCGAGCCTGGTTGGGTTTGGGCATTATAAACAGACGGGAGTAATAGCCCTCCCCTTGCTGCTGCAAGGGAACAGGTTCCACTGCTCGGAGTTCTAAAATGTTTCTGTACCTCAGATCTGAGGGAGGGCGATCCAGTGTGCTGGAGAGGAGGGTGATAGGGTAGGGTAGGGGCAAGCGAAAGCCCACCCGGGCGACAGACAAAACCCATCAGTCTTCTGTGATGGTCTGCCACAAAATTCGTCCTCACACCGGAGTCTCGTGCGACTGACGGTAAATATCATTTATATGTTTTATCGGCGGGGAGACCACCAGTTGCTGAAGAGGAGGCTGTTGACAGAGAGAAAAACCGGCCACCTTACCGTTGCTCTTTACGGCGGGGCCACCAGCTGGTGCGGGGGGCTGGGGGCACAGTGATTCTGAAAGTCTCTGAAACCAGAGAAGGAACTCATTTGAGACCCCGACCTGAGTATAAGGTGCCTTTGCTGGGGTTTTTCGCAAGGACCAACAATGCCTTGGCAGTTCTAGTGCTTGCCTTGGTCTTTGTGAGTTCCTCATCCGTGGATTAGTGGAACAGATCTGTACCCTCGAAGGGGAGATCAAGCACCTTGTCCTGAACCTTTGAAAACTTAGTAGCATGCAGCCATGTTTGGTGGGAGATGTCTACTCTACCACAAGGCCTTGAGCGGATGTATCTACATGATGTTTCGGGAGGGAGGGTGCTAGAGAGCCAACCAAGATGGCGGCTTCCTAGAGAGCTCTGTGCAGCTCCTAATTAATCCTGCGACATTGATGCCCCTGTGGTGACCAGATCACTCAAAGCTAACACTGTGCGGTCCCGCGAAGCCCTACTGAACAATCCAAGACCATTTTCGTCTCTGGCGTCCATATATTGCCTGAACTACAGCTCACACATCTCAGGCCTGTCGGCCAACAAACAGCGGGGGAGGAGCCCCACGACGATCCGAACCGGCACCGGTGACGGGCAGTCGGAGAAAACCTAGCCAGCCCGGCCGTGTACACTGAGCCGCTTCAAGAAAGCGGGTGTCGTCCCAAGCGAGTGATTCCAGACAGCCGACCAGGTAGGAGCACACAGCAGCGTGCGCGGCTCCCGTCCAAGTAATCAGCAAAACAGTGGGAGGCACGGAGACGGATGCCACCGCCTCCGCCAGCCACTTCTGACAGCACTCTGGCGAAGGGTGGGCCCCCCGCGGGACCGCTGAAGAAAACATGCTTGTTTCTCCCGGAGACCCCCCCCAACGTTCCTAGAACAGGTGGTGACCGCCCAGACAGCCTAAACCGGAGGTCCCCACCGCCACTTAGCGTTGGATGACTCCGACGGTTCGGCAGTGCTACGGTCAATGCAAGAGACCTTAGGACATACAGCAAGACTTGTAGGCGGCACTGAACGCATTGATAATCCGGTACGTGCAGATAATTCCTTCCACAGCCCCTGCCCGTCGGATTCCCGACTATTATTGCACAAGTCGCAGCCACCGACCCCACCAATCCATATCAGTGATATCACCGCAATTGCCTCTCACAACCCTTCAGAGATCGAGACCAGAGTGAGAAATATCCACGAGCAAACAGGCTGCATCCCGCGGCCATCAGAGGCGCTGGGACTCATACGCCGCATTAGATCTCCACAGCAGCCCAGTACCAGGCTAACAACGGATCACCTGCTTAAGCCACCAGACCCCATCTTCGTGAGCTAACAGCTGCTCCGCACCGCCGCACTCTAAACACAGGGATATAAGTCCCCGAACACTCTGGACGCCCCCACACTGCCTCAGTTGTACACGCTGCTAAGCAAAGCTAAAACTAGACAATGACCAACTCCAACCACAGGGTTGAGTGGTAGAGCAGCGGGAAAAGCACTGCTAGAACAGCCGACGACCCGCCCCTGGGACCACAGCAAACGCCACAACACTGTTTGAGCGAGAAAGCTGGCCAAAGAATCCCAAAGCCACGCAACTCCACCCATAGCTGCCGCCGCCACAATGACGTGAACAGGGAAACGCAGACATAAGCCTCTATATCAAGCAATAATCACCATTCAGTTTGTACCAAACCTTTGAAACCGCCAGCAAAAGCACCTCCGGCGACTGTCCACGCCTAAGCATCACCATCGGCGGCTTAAGTCACAACCTTCTACCAACCTATAGCTAACAAACCAATGGGGGAAAATGGACAAGTCCCAAAGAAAACTGAACTTTGAAGCCAGCTCCTCGAGCAAACTCATATCCAACAGCAGACCGGAGTCACCAACACCTGACACGGCCCAATCGGAGGGGCAAGCCCCAAATTTCGACATCAGGGAGATCCTAATGGACTTAAAAGCCGGAATTGGCGGCCTGGGAAGCAAATTAGGCACTCAATCGTCCAAGGTAGACCAACTCCAGCACCGCCTCGATAAACACGCAGACAGGCTAGACACTGTGGAGCAATGCGTATCCGACCTAGATGACGGCACTGCGGCCCTGACCTCCAGAGTCTCCATGCTTGAAACCCAAATGAAAGCAGTTTGCGCCAAAAATGAAGATTTAGAGGGGCGCTCCCGTAGGAACAATATTAGAATTATTGGGGACAGAGAACAACAACTTCAAGTCAAAATGGAGGAACATGTCGAACTGATGTGCAAGGAACTAATCGGGAAAGAAACTCTCTCCCAGCTATTTGTCGTAGAAAGAGCACACAGGATTCCGAATACCAGACCAGTCCCAGGCACAAACCCTCGACCAATTATAGCCACGCTATTAAACTACAAAGGCCGCGATGCAATACTCAAGGCTGCCAGAGAAAGAGGGAAACTCCAATACGACGGCGACCCAATCCAATTCTTCCCAGACTTCTCCCCAACAGTACAAGAGCAGAGGCACTCATTCACAACGGTCAAGGGGAGACTGCAAGATAACCAAATATTTTATTCTATGCTAGTCCCAACAAAACTCTGAATCAAACACGAGGGGAAAGCCCAATTCTTCAATACTCCAGAGGAAGCTAATGATTATCTAGACCGCGCCGGATGCAGACGTAGTTCGAAAAATTCAAGGCCTCGATGCGAAGACCGAATGCGGAGAGATCCACCGTAACTCCCGATGCCAGTATCAAATATTGGGGGTACCATTCCACCCCCATCTTCATGCTCGACAGTCACCACAGTAACAAAATCGACCGTAACAGGGAGCCCTTCCCCCCACTTGGAAGGCTACTAGCGCCCCAAGCCCAGCAATGTTCACAGTTCTGTTCACAAGAGTGGGTTCATCGTGGGCCAGTTGGGGGTTGTCCACGCAGGGGAGGGATGTTAATTCCACTAAGTTACTTTTGACTGTTCACCAACTTTCTACTGCAAGACAACCGTATGGCCCCGCCTCACTGCGCATAGATATCAACAGCTTTTGTCCCGCGCCCAACCATCATTTGCAACCAGCCAACCAAGCCCAGCTCTGCAGCCGTTTCTCGCCGCACACCTGTGCCATGACAACTATAAACATCAACAGCTTCTCTCCCACGCTAGGCATTGGCCAAATCCAGCGATTACGCAGATCCCGACTACTTTCATCTAACCATTTCCAATGGGTCCGCTTAAAATAGCCACCTGGAACATCAGGGGCGGCAACCAACCAGCTAAACTGGGTCCTCCAATACCTCAGGAGACACAAAATCAATATTGCCATGCTACAAGAAACCCATCTTTTGCCAACTGCTGAACATCACTGGGCCCGATCATGGGGGTGTCAGATATTTCTCTTCATATTCTTCTTTTGCAAAAGGGTTCGCGATACTAATTGAGAAGAAGGCTAACTTCAGCTTAATTGAATCAAAGAGAGACACAGAGGGAAGGACTCTTCTGGTGAGAGGGTTACTTGCCAGAAAGGAGATAGTCTTGGTAAACTCTTACGCCCCTAACACGGACGGACCAAATAATTTTAACTGGGTCATGTCTCAACTTGGAACGCTCACTTCAGCAACAATCCTCTGGGGCGCAGACCTTAACACTCCACTAGACCCCAGAATCGACAAATCCCACAACACAACCAGCAAACCCTCTAGAGCGAGCCAACAGGTGACAAAGATATGTCAGGCATTTGGACTGTCCGACATCTGGAGGCACACCCATCATGACACACGAGAATACACATTCCACTCAGCAGTCCACAATACCAGCTCACGTATCGATTATTATCATGACATCGATTCAAAGCCCATACAGCTGGGGAACCTTTGAAATCCTCCCACGCTCCTTCTCAGACCATTCCATGGCGACACTCGAATTCACGCTGCCTAACACCAAGGAGACTACCCTCAACTGGAGATTCAAAGCAGGTTCACTCTCGATGCTGTTTTTGCATCCGAACTCCAGCAAGAGATCACCACTTTCCTCGAAATTAACCAAGACTCTGTGTGCTCCCTCAGTACTTTATGGGAAACGCTGAAATGCTATGTGCGAGGCGTGTGCATGGCAAAGGAAAACATCATTCTGAAACTGATACATCGTGAATTGACAAACAGTGAACAACGGCTGAAGGAACTCGAAAGCAAATACACAACGTCCCAAGATCCACAGAATCAAGCCGACCTGAAAGAGGAATTACGGAAATTCCACGATTCAGCTGAACGCGAACTGAAGTTTCTAGGTCGCAGACATCAGATCCGACAATACAGTGAGGGTCAAAAACCCAGAGCGCTTCTAGCCCACTTGCTAAGAATCGACCAAACACCAGCCCGCGTGCAACATATCCGAGACACACAGGGTAACCTGGTCTATACAGAAGAGGAAATAGTAAATACATTCCGCGATTTCTACCAAGACCTACAGCTCCAAAAGCAACACCAGCCCCGAGACGCTCCAAGATTACCTCAATGACACCGAACTATATTGGGTAGAGCAAGAACTCTGTGAACCATTAAATGCACCTTTCTCGGAAGAAGAAATAGCAGAAGCAATAAAATCCCACCCAAACACCAAAGATCCAGGCCCCGACGGCCTCACAGGAATTCTATAAAGCTCACATGGCCATCATAGCTCCATTCCTCCTTCGAGTATATGAAGAAGCCCTAGAGCAGGGGACCCTCCCACCCACACTCTGTGAAGCCAATGTATTCCTGATACATAAACCAGGCAAGCCCCAAGAAGACTGCGCCTCCTACAGGCCAAACTCTAATCTTGACAATAAGATTCTGGCTAAAATACTTGCAACATGACTTCTCCCCCAGGCCGGCTTTATCCCTGGGCGCAGCACAACCTACGGCATCCGACGGTTGTTTGGCGTCATCGCAGCACTTGAGCCAACACAACAAGCAATCGCCGTCCTACTGGATGCCGAAAAGGCCTTAGATTCCGTGGAGTGGCCCTATCATTTTGCAACACTTACACAAATGGGCCTGGGGAAATTCTTTATCAAAATGATTTCACTACTCTACAATGATCCCCATTCATACATCACCCTAGGCAACAAGAAATCTTCCTGTATCAGATTAGAGCGTGGCACCAGGCAAGGTAGCCCCCTGTCTGCTCTTATCTTTGCAAAAACAAAGGGATGATGGTTGGAAGGTTTAGAATGAATCTTAACCTCTGGCGTTGCTCTGGGCAACCCTCCAGACCATCGTTCTTCGCCTGCCAAGCCATTACAGAAGAGAAAAGACCATATGCAAATCAAGCTTGGTCCCACCCCAAAAGGGGCAGTCCAGCCCGAACTGCTAGGTCACATCCCTTCTGCAGGAGACCACAAGCATCCCCAAACATGTTTCGGCCTTGTTAGGCCTCATCAGTGAGGAGTAGCTTGGGTCTCTAGGCCCAGCAGGCACGGGACCCACGTCTGGGCATACCCGCCCCACTCGGGGTGACAAAGCAAACACAAAGGGATGCTGGTTGGAAGGTTTAGGCCCTTATCTTTGCCCTAGTCATGGAACCACTACCTTCCAGACTAAGATCCCACCAAATCAATACAGGCCTCACCCTAGGTCCACATAGATTAGTAGTCTCTCTTTATGCCGATGACGTCATGTTGTTTGTAAATGATCCCCAAACAAACCTTAACCCGGTAAGTGATCAAGTTCAGTAACATCTCAGGCCTTAAAACCATTCACTCTAAATCAGTGATATTTCCACTGACACCAAATACCCCCAAGTTCCTTGATGATCACGGATTAAAATGAGAATGCTCCAAAGTCCGATACCTCGGTATCTTGATGTCACTGAACCACAACGAAATATTTTGAGACAACTATGGAAAGACAGTAAACTCCCTTCAGGAACGCATTCAGAGATGGAAATCCCTTCCATTAACACTGTGGGGGCGGATCTCACTGACCAAAATGGTGATTCTCCCCAAACTCTTTTATCTATTCACAAATATACCCCTTCAGCTGCCATGCTCATTTTTTTCAAAAAATTAAAAGCCATACCCTGGAACTGATATGGGCCGGAAAGCCAGCAAGGGTTGCTTACACAACATTGATATTACCAATATCGCAAGGTAGCCTTGCACGCCCAGACTTTGAAAAATACTACTGGGCCGCACCAGCACAATTTCTGAGCCATTGGTACACCAGACACTTTATACGCCCACATGTACAGATCGAACGGGCCCTAGCTTCGCCAAACCTCTTAAGAGCTGTTATTCTCAGCAATCTGCCAGTACCACACAACACGCCATTTGGAAGAAAATCGCCAATAAATATGAAATATACATGAGATATTCCCCCCTATTACCAATTAAGTTCATTCCCGGCATACCTTTGACAAGCGAAAAGATATTCCACATCTGGCTCAACAAAACCAATATCCAATTCATAGGTGACCTGTTCCCCTAAGGAATGTTCATAACCCCTCAGATGGCCAAAGAGAGAGGAGGCAACACCTCTCTCGATATGTTCATCTACTTTAGGTTACGCCACACCCTACAAGCCCAGTTCCCATCATTTCCCAAGGAACCAGCGACATGGGATTTGCTACACAACATGATCCAAGCGAGGGGATAGGGAAGACTAGTGTCCAGGATATACAAATCACTGCTAACAGATACGATGATCCCCAACACACGAGCACAGCGATGATGGGAGACAGCCCTCCAGTCATCAATACCAGAAGACAACTCGTCCTATATTCTTAGCCAAATGCAGAAAGTCGCTATAAATACTCGCTTCAAACAAATTCATTTCAACTTCATACACCAAACCTACTACACCCCTGCCAAAAAACAACGCCACCTACCGGAAGTATCTGCTCAGTGTGAAAGGTGCGGCACCCCCGCTGCAGACTTTATCCACCTCGCCTTGAACTGTCCCAGGATTGCCCGCTTTTGGTGTTCGATCCTACAGATAACAGCTGACGTGGTGGGAGAGGAACTGACCCCTCATCCAACCATCGCACTTTTGAGTCTAGGCAAGTACATGCACCCCCGTCGAGGAAACTGGCTGCCCTTCTCCTGGTGTTGGCACGCAGAAGGATCACCTTGACATGGGGCCGAGGCACCCTCCCCACCACTGACAGCATGGACGAGAGACATTACCTACTGCCAAGACATGGGCACCGAATTCATAAGAACCCTACCCCTTCATGCGCGACCCCCCGGTATCTGGGGCCCATACATCGCTTATCTCCTTTCCAGCTCGGACACCTCAGACTCGCAATTACAACTCTCCCAATCGCAGAGGGCCAATATGTCCACACCTCTATCAGTCGACGCAACCAGCTGAAATACAGTGAATAAATCGATCAAAGAGAGCAAACATCAATCTCTACTGGAAAGGGGGGGGTTAAGTCAGGGATTTTGCAGGTCATGAACGTAGCTTTGTTGACTGCACCCAACTGGTGCAGTCTGTCATGTTTGTTTATGAAAAACCGAAAAATAAAGTAAACAAAAAAAAAATGATGTCTCGGGAGGATAGCTCAGGGGCAGCGTGCTCACCTTGGAAGCAAGACGATGCAGAGGAAAACAGGTTCGATCCCCGGGTCCGCGCTTAGAAACCTGCGGATATTAAGCACGTTATAAATGACCAATCTTCCATCCATGGGCCGCAGCCTCAAATAGATCCTGCGCCAGAACCCTGGCATCGGACAAGCCGCCCTTAAAGTCTTCGAGCCTATCAGGAGGAATACATTCCTCAAACTCTGAGCTCCTTCCACAGTTTGACATTAGCAGCCGCCAGGATAAGCTCATTATTAGCCTGACGCAGCTGAAGAGCCGAATTGGAAAAAAACATTTTCCCAATGGCATCAAGAAGCTTGTCCTCTTTGGAAAGGATCGGAGATGCTGCAATGGAGGATGTAGAGGCCGGCTTCGACTGGAGTGTAGCTGCTGCCTCCACCGTGGATGAGGGGAGTGGACATACAGACAAGGATATGCGCGTGTAGCTTGTAGCAAGTGTCAATCTTCTTGTTTAGGTGTTGCCCGGAATTAGGTTTTTCCAGATTTTACAGGCCTCGGCCAGACGTCCTTCTGAAGGACCAGGCCGGTGCACTCCTGTGTGGACAGAGTGAAGGCTCCAGAAAGTACCCCTTCTTGTGGAGCCGGGGGCTCAGGTATTGGGATGTCTAGCAATGGCATAATTTCCACAACCTGGTCGTGAAAGGCTCTAATAGAGCGGGGCAGGTCATCGCTGTCCTGGTCTGCCTGGTCCTCATCCAATGAAGCAGGAGCAGAAGTCTGACCTGCTGCAAGTGACGCCTCAGGCCTGTAAGGCATGGTTGACTGCGCAACAGGAGTCTTTCCACAGGGAAGGCAGTGGAGGAGGAGGCCCCACAGGAAGTGGTGGAGGAGGTGGCACTACCAGGACCTGCATAAGGGTTGCCGGAGCAGGGGCCAGTTCAGGCGGCTTAGGATACATTTCCTTAAATAAATCCTTAAAGTACACCTTCATGGGATCAGAATGCATAAGAGTCTGAAACATGCCAAAAAACGCATCCTCAGACAAGGGTCTAGGCGCTGGAGTGGGTAGAGGCCACTCGGAAGGGGCATACCCCACCAGGATCGCAAAGAGGATGGTTGCCAGGATGGTCCTCTGCCAACTGGATCCACGAAAATAAAAGGCGCGGACGTAGGAGGGAGCGAGACTGTATGCAGGTAGCAGAGTCCGAGCACCCCAATCCATTGGAGGGCGGAACGGGTTCTTGTCATCCACAAAACATGGAACAGACTGCTCAGCCCCAAAAACTGGCCCCTCAGTACCAGCCGTGGTGAATGTTGTTGTAAGAGAGTTAGTCAAAATGGCTGCCGTGGACCACGGGGGTTGGACCGTAATTTTGTTAACGCCTGAGGCGAACTGCGCCACAGGTGCAAGTGAGGCCGTGGTCACCACAGGGGAGCCAGGGGACTTACGTTCCATTTTATCCTTGTGACAAGGAACCTTGGCAGAGCCGGTGCTAGCAGATCTAGAGTGTTTCTGAGACACCTTACAGACTGCTGATGAATTAGCCCCAAGTGAGGGAACCTTGGCAGAGGCTATTCTCGAAGGGTGTTTAACTGGCTTCTTTGCCCCCTCAGCAGGATCGGTTCCACCACAGGTCTGAGTGTGGGAAGGCTTAGATTCATCCCCTGAAGCCAGAACCCTCAAAGGGGCCCACTCAAACTTGCCTGTCTTCGAAATTACCCCAAGAAGGGGATCCACAGGGATAACCCTGGTACGTTTAGTCATCTTGACAGGGACCTCGAGCCAAGACTCGGTACACTTAGTTCTAGATGTGGAAACCTCTGGGCTGACCCCCGTGACAACAGCCCAAGAAGTACTGGGCCTAGCTTTAGCCCCCAAAAGGGGAATCTCGTATGAAGATCCGGTTTTGGCAGCCCCTTTGCAAGGGTCCTCGTAGGAAACTCTGGAGCGCTGGTTAGATCCCTCTCGGGACACCTCAGGGAGAGCCCTGGTAATAGAGACGCTTGAGCCCCACCCGGACCCAGAAGACTCCGGGAAGGAGTCCCCTGGCCAGGGTGCCCTACAAATGATCAAACTTACCAGCTGTTTCCTTTTTTCTTCAATGAAATGCTGTAAATGTGGTGGAGGAACGTGTTGAAACACCTCCTCCCACCTGACAAGCCGACGCTGTAGTGTCCGGACGGAGAGGGAGTTGCAGTAGAACACGAGTCCCAACGGTGTTCCGGGCCTAAGCACTCCAAGCAAAGAGAGTGGGGATCCGCCCTCGCGAAATGACGTTTGCACAATGAACAGAACACGAATCCCAGACGCTCCAGCATAGGCGCAAGAAAGAGGACTGTGGTACCGGAGCAGGAATGAAGGACAAGGGAACACAAAGAAAAATATTCCCTGTGATGCAAGTGTGTCTGATCCAGTCCGCGCGGAGAAAAGGACTGCGTTTCTGATGCTTTTAAGTGCTCCGGTCCCGTCCCGAAGGACGGAATGTCCCACAAGTATGGAGGAAAGGGGACAGGACATGGGAGTATGTATTTTTATTTGGAAACATCCATTAACCACATAAACAACAGAATACAGTTACTCACAATTCAAATCATTAAATATACCTAATATGGCCCTTGAGCATCTTGTAAATGCAGCATTACCAAATTCACAGAATAAGAGATAGTGCCCCACATGTACGTGGCATGCTACCCTTCCCAGCAGCAAGCAGTTCAAGAGGTTTCAACAAGTCACGGGTGCCCTGCTTCTGAGATGTCTTATCAGCCTCTGCCACAGTTGGGAGGCTACTTTATCCAGTTGACTGAGGATTTCTAAGACTTTCTGATTCCTGAGTCTCAGCTCCCTCCTGCGGAGTGCCCATGTTTCTGCTGCTTCCTCTTTTTCAACTGTTCTGCTGCTGTCTGATGACATGACAGGCTGCCCTCCTCCCTCTCTTGGGCTAGCCCTGTTAAGGTTCCACCTATTATTTCTCTCCCTGTTTTTGATAAGGGGGGTGAATTTGCCCTTCCAGCGTAGAGTCCATGCCTCTTCGAGTTGATGTAAGGCAACGTATTTCTATTTCAGGTAGAAGTCCCAGACACCCTGTTAGCTCCATGTTTGGACATTGCAGTGTTCGGCCACGGCTCCCTGTGGCCTATCCGCGTGTGTCCAAAAGCTCCATTCCCTCTCGCTGCAGCTCTCTCCACCCTTCTGGCATGGGTCTTGTTATCTGCACATGAGTTTCCTATTTGTGAGCAGGACCTCATGCTCAGATTCTGCGGTTTCCTTCTTCATGTGGGATTTTCATCACACTGAAGTCTACCTTGTTCTTATATCACAGGGACAGGGTTCTAATCACAGTGCTTTATAAAAAAAGGGGATTGCACAAGTTTAGATGCTACCTTCCAAAAATAAAAGACAGATTACAAAAAAGAAAATATAAACATCTCATCTTAATGTGTAAACCGTCAAACTACTAAATCCTATATGATTTTATACCAAACTACTTTCATTTTCTAGCCACATTAACAAAATAATAGAGCTCTCCCTTCTAGAAGTAGGAAATTCCATTCTGTAACAAGGCTGCAATGCCAAACCTCTAAAGTTTCCTCATTAACCAGCATGGACCTCCCTCGGTCATAATGTAATTCTTTAGTACCTAGTTTGTGTACCCGTGCGACCATGTATGCCATACATGAAAAGGATATTGGCAGCCACCTTGAAGTTCTGCAATCAAGCAAAGAAACTTAGCATGCAGCCTCATTGCTCTACGTTGACAGATGACTAATTGTTGGCATGCAATGTCCTCATAATGTATTGATCCCATGTATAAAACTGTAGAGACAATATACTCTATAGTAGTGATTCCCAACATGTAGCTCAGGAGCAAACTGTTGCTCACTGCACCCTAAAAGGTTGCTCACCATTTGCTCTGGGCCACTGTGTAAAAGCCAATTAGGAGGAGATGCTACAGCAATGCAACTACAATGACAGTGTAGGCTGAGTCGGGAACGTTTGGGAAAGCTAGCCAATCAGCCTGCCCTGGTGAATAGATATAGCCTATTACTTGTTCTGGAGGTGTCATTGCAGTGGGCTTAAGGGCAGGTGTTGGAGGGTCTGATGGACTAAAACATAGAAAACATGTTATTGTGCTATTACACTGGGTTGTCACTTGCATCTTGCGAGGAATCTGAGGCCGTCCTCACTTCTTTTCCCCATGTATCCTCCTCTCGGGTGGCCAGTGTGAGAAACCTGAAGGTGTCTCACCCGCTAGTCACCGGGGGTCTGTCCTCCAGGTGGCCAGGACATGGCCATCTCTTTTGGATCCAGTTCCTAGGGGTGGACCAGTGCGAGAGCATCACCTGGATGAGGGGTATTAGGGGAGTAGAAGTGGGACACCGGAAGGTGAGAAGCGGTGTCCCCTTTCCTGTAATGCCCTTTCCACAACCTACCAGGCAGGTTACCAAGTAACTCAGCCCTTCCTCCTTGCAGACACAAACACTTTCTCACAGACAGCTCACTGTGAGCAGAAACGGACTAACACCAGAGCCAGATATCCGACATGTACCAATACAATGGTCAGGCAATGACAGGCAATTACTGATCATTACACACACCTGACTTCCATAACACCTCCCCACATATATAAAAGGCGGAGCACGAAAGCACACTCTGAGCGAGGCAAAGCACACGAGGAAACAGCGGTTCCAAGATGGCAGTTTAATACAAGGAGAAAGACAGCAAGACCAGAGAGGGTTGCAAGGAGGGAAGTACCCTTGACATTTTGCAGATCGTTACAGTCCCAAACCTTTCAAAGTAAGAAACCTGAGACCTAGAACTACAGCTGAAAAAACCTGCATTGTGTGTCAGAGATACCCGGGGCTCTGCCGCATCGATAACCAAGGCGGGGAGGAGCGGCTGCCAGTGTGGTACTGTGCTTGGCTCCTACAACAAAGCAGCGGCAGTAAAGACAGCATAGCCGGTGAGTCGGAGAGACTGATACCAAATCAACTTATGTTAGAACCATTGTTGCAAGCGGCAACATTGTATGAAGAAATCTAAAGAGAATAGTGTGTGAAACGTATGTGATGAACGACACAAATATAATTGAAAACCAGAGGAGTGGTTGAACTTTGGGAGGCCAAATAAAACACCATAGACAGATGGTCCAGTGCCCCGCGAGTGCTTCCTCAAAGGTCTTTGTCAGGTATCCAATTAATTGTCAACTATTGAAAGAAGGGGCTGGGGGGCGTGGCTACAGAGCCATGGGATAAGACAGTGTTCCGAGGAGCTCCTCCAGATCCGTCACAATCCAAAGAAAAAGAAATGCACTGATTCGAATAGAATGCGTACAATTGACTATGGACGCATGAGCATGCATGGAACAGTGCTAGCGGACTTTTATGCAGGGTTACACCACGACCTGGGTAAACGAAGCTGAGGAAGGGTCGCAACACCCCGTTGGGGCAAAAAACAAAATGTCCACCTGAAGCGAACAAAGGAATCGGTCAACTGACCACCTTAGAGAAGGCAGCGCAGACATACAGCAAAGATGCTGAGGGGACCGCCGGCCCGGGTGAAAGAAGTGAGGTGGAGGAGGTGCCTGCAGGGAACGGAAGCTTGGCAGCGCATGAATAGCCCTGTTGGCACTGAGGCAGTGCCGACTGCTTGAAACGGAATAAGAGCTGGCGAAGCCTCTACGAGTGCTCCCGGTGACAGGTGCAGTAGAAGGTCATCGCGGGAGAACGCAGCTAAAACACAAAAGCCCGGCCGGGCTGCTCTGACGGGGTGGATATGTGTGGCATCATGCGGCCGCACTGCTGAAGCCGCTGGGAGATCGCACCGGCTTGTAAACAAACAAAAAGACACGGAACTCGCCAGACAATAGGACCCTCAGCGGTAGGCTGGAGCGGCTACACTTGTGGGAACCGAAGAGCAACAGTTGAAAACAGTGAAGTGTGATGTGTACGCGAAACCGACTAAGGCACTCAGACACGCCAGGCTGGTGGGTACTGGGGAAACACATATTACGCACAACACTGGGTAAGAAGGCTCCAAGCAGGGAAGCCAAGCGAGCTGAGCAACGACGCATGCCACCCCAGTGAGAAGACCACGCAGCAACAGCACCCGCACTAGTGGAGCACGGGGCTGAACAGCGCAGATGGCCGCTGTGAGTGTTGCTTGGATAATTAAAGGCAACGGCACGGACACATTGGATTGCCACGACATTGCAGGCAGCAAAGCAAAGTGAGGCCTCAGCACTGAGTACCCCACTCCGGAGCACTGGGAAGCCTTACAGGACTTGCGAAACTGGAGGCACGGCCCCCAGCACTCCGGTCGAAAAGGAGCAGGCAAAGGTGGGGGCCCAGGTGCACCTAGTGATATTGCGGGCTGACCGGAGGCCGCAGGAAGAGAGAGACGGCCCCGGGGAGGTTGTGAATAACAGGAGACTTAGAGCACAGCTGGAGGAGGCATGGACACAATTGACTGCAAGAAGCACAGCAGGACTTGAGTGGTAGTTGGAGGCACCCTGTGAGTTGAATGGGATGCCGCCCAAACACTGGAGAGACCTAGATCGGAGGTTGTTCCGGAACGCAAAGGAGATGGAATGACGGAGAGGCGAGCACATGCGACGTGTACTGGGGGAAGACACACTGTTGTATCTGCACCAGAAGACTAGCTTATTCCGGTGCAACCAATAACAAATCATTGCACCACACCAGCAGTGCACAATTGGATTATTGCAGCTTAAGGGAGGTCAAGCACTGAAGAAGAGCAGAACCTTGTTGAGACGCAAAGGACTGCAAAAGCAAGCTGAGGGGAGAACATCCGGACAGACACACTGGCCACCACCAGAGCAACTACTCGCCCCTCGGCACAAAGCTAAGAGGCGCGGAGCTAGCGCAGCTAGCACAATAGACACTCAGACCCCATTGGAACAGAGCAGAACACGACAGCAGGTGCCGAAATGGCATCCAGACTTCCCAAAACGAAAGGAAAGCAACCCACTATGGATGAATTCGCCAGGTCATCCTTATTGACGGAGGGCACCAGCAACAAAGAAAAAAGCCCACAGGCGGAAACCGGACCGACGAGAAGCGAAAGGCAGATCCTTGAGGCAGTAGCAGATTTAAAGGTCATGTGGGAAACTAAACTGGAAGCAGCCATGGCAAATCTCAAGACCTCGCTCGAATTCAATATAGACGCCGTGCAAGTGGATGTCGACCTATTGCGACAAGACGTCAAAGCGATAGACGAACACACAAGTGTGTTAGAAAAAGAAGTCCAGTGAAACACCACCACCTGCAAGGCGAACGCCTCCGATATTCACATATTGCGCCAACAAGTGTGTAAATTGGAAGGCAGAGCTGAGGAGGCCGAAGGCTGGGCACGAAGGAACAATGTACGCATCGTAGGGCTTCCGGAAGGCGAGGAAGGCTCAAACCGCACAGACTATATAGAAACCAGGCTGTTGCAAGAGATCGAAGGAGGGGTGCTCTCCCAAGGATTTGCAAGCCCACCGCGCACTGTCAAGAAGACCGGCCCCGGGCGCACCGCCGAGGCCAATCATCGACAAAATATTGAATTACCGGGACAGGGAAAGGATCCTGGAGTACTTTCGCAAAGGGGCACCATAAAGAGAGCATCTGCGGCAATAACGGCATACCCGGACTACACACTCCAGGTGCAAAGACGCCGGCTAAACTTCAGAGCAGTCAAGAGGAGGCTGCAGGAGACAGGCCTCAGATACATGCTGATGTATCCCGCAAAACTGAAAGTCCTCCATAAAAACAAGGCATTGTTCTTCGAGACCCCGGAAGAGGCCATGAACTGGCTAGACACACAGAATTGCCCGTAGGTGAAGGAGCAACGCAGAAGCAAAAACGAGAAGTGAGAAACCGGCCTGGAACCCTGAGGTGCTGTATACATAATGACACTGGGACTTGAATATAGCTCTGCATAGTTCTGGGATAAGTCAGGGTGTACATACGGCGGGCAGAATACTGAAGCTAAAGACAGAAGGCACGAAGGACCCATTTTACACCCCACTAGATAGACCAGTTAGGTTGCCAGTAGTGCGGCAACCTCCTGCTGGGTCCTAGCACCGTTAGATAGGGTTGGACCAGATGCGGGAAGGCCTGAGATCCAGGGATGGAGCTGGGCTACAGTTGGGGACTGGGGGGAGGGGGGAGTGTTGGGGGGTGTGGAGTGCATATAGTTATGGAGGGAGGGGTGGGAATGTGTGCAGTGAACATAGTTGGGGGAGAATTAGAGGGGGGGTTAGTTGGGGAGTTAATGTTGATATTGGGAGGGGTACAAGCCCACATTCATGCCACATAAGACTAGAGAGGATAACTGAGAGGGAGGGAGGAGTGACAAACCACGCATGGCGACGGGAAGTCTGAGAATAGTCACTTAGAACGTGAGAGGCCTCAACAGCTACCTGAAGAGGAATAAAGTAATGATGTACTTGAGAAGGCTGAAAGTGGACATAGCATTACTACGGGAAACCCACCTGACTAAAGAGAAACTAGAGGTGGTTAAAAAAAAGTGGAGAGGGACCACCACGCGAGCAACATATTCTGCTTATGCAACGGGGGTGGTCACCTGGGTGGCACCTCATGTACCATTCCAGATGCTTGAGGCCCCGTTAGACCCAGATGGAAGGATGATAGTGGTGCGAGGGATGCTGGAAAACATGGAAAACAGAGACTGAGCATTATAAACTCATATGCCCCTAACCAAGACACAGCGGCCTATTTTAGGACCTTATACAGTAAAATTAGCCCTCTACTGGGTGGCGCGCTCTATGGGGAGGGGATTTCAACTGTACGTTGCACCCCAAAATGGATAGATCAGATAGAAAAGTAGATAAACCCACCCCTGCTGCGGAAGCATTACAGGCCCTGCTGAGAGATTTTTGGTCTAGAGGACATCTGGAGACAGCAGCACCCGAAAGACAGGCATTATTCACACTACTCTGCCCCACATAACCTGTACACGAGATTGGATTATATGTTTGTTGCCTCGGAACTTGTAGGGGAAATGATAGTCGGAATACAAGGCGAGAATATTATCGGAGCACTCCCCCCCTGGTCTTGGAGTGGAGACACCAGCCCCCTAGAGCGTCGATTCGATCGACCGATGCGTTGAAGAACCCTGCGGCATCAGCGTCGATGGCGCCGATCCGTGCGTCGAAGGGATCTTCGACGATGGTGTCGAAGACGGTGCCTTCTTACCCGATGGCCCGTGGCGCTCTCGGGTGGACTCTTTCACCGGGTGCAGCGACTCGCAGCGTTTCGATTTTTGGGGTTTTTCACCCTCAGCTGTCTTCGAGGAGGTCGAGGCCGCTTTCTCGAAGACGCTTAGCGTTTTCTTCCTGAATTCCTCCCACTCAGCCTGAGAGCTGTGTTTTGTGGGGCAGGAGACCCTTTCTGGGGAAACAGAAGATGACGAGGAAGGGGATCTTCGACGTCTCTTCTTTGAGTGTCTAGATCTCGATGAATGGTGGGAGCTACTTCGAGACCTAGAATGGGAATGCTTTAGACGGCGAGGGAACGAGTGCCTCGACTCGGCCGAAGAAACTTTCGAGGAGGTTTTGAATGACTTACCTCTCTCGAGCTTCCCCTTGCGCTCCTTCAAGGCTTTCGCGTCATGGACATGCAGTCCTCACACTCCGAACAATGGTGCTTGACTCCCAAGCACCTGAAGCAGATCCTGTGTGGATCTATTATCGACATTTTTTTACCGCAGTCTCGACATTTTTTAAAGCCGGACCGCGGAGTCGTCGGTTCCGATGAAGACGCCATCGAGAACGAGTTGGTATTTCGAGTAAATATAAGAGGTTTTATCTGACTGAACTGAGCAACGATATTCCAAGGCCCCACGAAGCGTGGAAAAACGGAACTGAGCAACGGACGCGGCGTGTGGCTATTTATGGGCATGGTGATGTCGGCGCCGATACGGTGGCGACTCGGCGGACGTCGACGCGCAGCACCCTCTACAGAGAAAACATTTCCGAGGCCAGCAAGCTGGAGATGAATTATCAAAGATGAGGAATACGTCGGAGGACACAATCCCTTCGAAAGGGATCCACACGAAGGGGGGACCACACCTGATATCATTGTACGCCGACGATATGCTGTTGTACCTGCGTTTCCCAGAAGAAAACCTACAGTATGCCCTGGAGGTGATGGAACACTACGCCACCCTTTCGGGCATAGCGGTAAACCCTAAGAAGTCAAGCATGTTCACTCTGGGTAGATATAAGGGGGCCCCGCACGGCAACCTACCGGTTTTGCCGATACCCTGGCAGACCAGGACATTTAGATACTTAGGGATTAATATATACCACACGGCTGCGGACAAACACAAATACAACACAGAAAGGGCAGTGGAAGGTATCAAGAATAGTATGGGGTTCTGGTCCAAGCTCCCCCTGGCTATGATGGGAAGGGCGACTTTGATTAAGATGGTGGTCCTGCCCAGGCTGTTACATTTCTTCACGAATATCCCATACATGCTCCCCAAACGCTTTTTCATGAAAGGCCACAGCTTATGCAGTGGCTTCATATGGCATAACTCCAGGAACAGGGTAGCCCTTTGGAAGTTACAAAACTCGTGTGACAAGGGGGGCATAAACCTGCCGAACTTCGAAATGTACTACCTGGCAGGACAGCTCCAGTATGTGGTCAGATGGTTGTCCGAGGAAGAAACGGCCGAAGCCAGGCTATTGAGCAAGGATTCGGCCCCTTTTTTTCTAAGGGAGGTGGTATGGCTACCCAAACCAGAGATGCAAGGAAGTGCGAGATTGTTGGAACTGGGCTGGAAAATATGGAGTAGGGCATGCCAAAAAGTGGGAAACCCGACCCCATGCTCCCCGCCAATGCCGCTAGTGGTGCTATGCGGTGAGGACACGCAAATGATAAAAGGGATCCGCAAATACTGGGAGCCGATGGGCCTCGCGACCCTCAGACATTTGGCAAGAGGGGGAGGTACTAGATTTCCAGAGGATAATGGAGGACACTGGGGTACATAGTGGTCAATTACATATACAAAAATCATCAAACGAGTGTGTGAAAGGTGGCCTGAGGTAGAGCTAGCAGAACAATCCGATACGGTCATTGAGACGATGTATGATATCTCGGAGGGGGGGCACGAAATATCCCGCATTTATGAACTATTGATGTCTAGGGTGGGCAAGGAGGCACTCCAACTGAGGCGGGACTGGGAGGAGGAGGTGGAAGAATCTATGCAAGATGGACAATGGGACAAGGCTCAAAGATACCATAAGAAGGTGTCACGTAATGCGAAGCTACAGCAGATCCACCTATATGTTACCCACATGGCATACATGACCCATAGCAAAATTACCAGGTTTGAAGGCCCAGTGATACAGAAATACCCCAGGTGTGGGGAGGTGGACACTGGGATGATACACATGTTCTGGGTATGTGTCATGATGCCTACCCCCGGGCATCCGGACCAAGCCCATCAGCCCCGGGAGCAGACATCTAGATATGTATTAAAACCCCAGCAGCCCCGGCTAGGGGCTGTCTGGGTTCAGTCCTGGTGCCTTAGGCACCAGGCTCATAATAGAAATCAGTCCTGGCGCCATAGGCGCCAGGCTCATAGACATTACTTACCTCATGCAGACCATGCTGCAACTGAATCGAAGCCAACGTGAGGCTTGGATGGGACTATTTTGTTACAGGGACTATTTTTTACTCTGGTGTGGTTCAGGGGAACTTCTTACCTGGAACTACTTTGGAGGCTACTTAAACCACGCCCGATCAGCAACACACGCTTCGCGTTATTCTGCATCCAGCAGCGTAACGCTCACCGTGCTTGCAGTCAGTATCCAGTCTTCAGCCACGCCCGTCTCGAATCCAGAGCTCCTAGCAAAAGAGGAAAGAAGAAGGAAAGGTTAGAACAACGACATTATTTCAATCCTTACCTTATTTCTGATCCATCACGTCTTCGAACTTGAAAAGGACATTATTTCTGCACGCGTCGCATCGCCAGCTGCAGCGCCATACTCACCAGTCCTCACAGCATTTTTCAATCCGGCGCTGCCTCCATCCTTTTCTTTGCCGAACTCCAGCACCTGGGGGGAAAACAAAAGAAACAACAAGGTGAGCCAAGAGAGCTGACAAATACAATTTCTTACCACCATAGGCTTACCTGATTTACCACCGGAGGCATTACCCCTTTAATACGCCTCATCTTCATTTGCTGCACCTATAAAGGGAGAAAACAACAAGTTAAACTCATGCAACTTTTACCAGACAGTGTTGGGTAATACAGACTCTTACCTGAACGCCATCAGCTGCCCCCAGGCAATATTCTTTTGAACCAGTTGCAATTCAACAAGGGAATGGAATAAGAGTGAACATCGGAGGGGGGCGTGGCTAACTGCCGAACAATGGAGACGTAAACCTCCATTGTTCCTGTGCCGCCAGCCAAATCCTGCATTTATCCTACATCTGTAGACACTGTGGATCGTCCAAACTCCTCTCACAGCTGCGTGAACACATGCTGCATCGAATCCAGAGAGTGCGGAGCAGAATCGGAGCGCAATCTCGGAGTATTAGAAACTAGTAGCCGCGGTCTCAGAGCCGCACAACGCTCTCAAGATGGCCGCCGCGCGCTCGCTGTAGGCAGAGGGCGGAAGAAACAAGACGCTGCGAAGAGGGACCGGCTAAGAGGGGGAAGATTTGGACTTCGCCTGGGCGTTTGGAGATCACCTCTAGCTGTGAGGCAACAACCTTGCTGGTACCTGTAAGGGCGAGGGAACGTTGAAGGCGCGGAGCACCTGTCGGCCCCCACCCCCCGTGCTGGCCCATGCACGTATCGCACTGCCGGCGCTCCCGTCCCCTGAGCCAGCGCTGTGCAGCCTGCTCTCCCCTGGCTGCCACCGGAGACCGAAGAGGGTCGAGATGTCTCCCGCGGGGGAGCGCAGAGTTGAGCGGCGATGGACCGGCATCCGAGACTTAAGGGATGCGCTTGGCCTCTGCCAACTCGTCCCTGTTGGTGCCAACACACACGGGGACACGCGACGGGTGACCAGAGTCAACACAGCCGGATTAACTTGCCAGCAACAGTGCGGACGCTCCGCACTGCGTAGAGCGCCTGCAAAGACCCCCACATCCACTAACACCTGCTGTTCTACTAAGATAACTTGGCGGTAAGGAGAGGGGTTGGCCGCAGACTGTGACTAAAGAGGAAGGCACTGTCCGCCCCCTCCCAAAGAGGTCCCCCCCCTGCTCACTGGGGTGGCTCTCCTGGGTGCCCGACGACCCCCTATAAATGTGGGGTGAGCCCGGCGAGGCACAGAGGCAAACAAAGCACGAGCTCCGTATCAAGAGTTAAGATAACGGGATGTGGAAGTGTGTGACCACCACCCCGACCCTATCCTACCCACGGAAAGGAGCCACAACATAACGGACACAAGCGCAGGGCGCACACCCTAGTCACTCACAAAACGGACTGGATGAGGCACACAACACTGCCAAGTAAATGCACAGGGGGCAACAGAGCGGAACCCAACTAAAGAGATACACGCCAACACCATCTGAAGCAGACCGAAGGGAATACACCCCAGAATAACCGTGGAAACCTCCCCCTGGTTGTGGTGGACATGTGTGTACCCAGTACATGCACCTGATTTAAATACACGACCCGAACCATCGAAAGCTTCACTGTCAGAGCTATCCCAATACATGGGCACGTAGCCAGAGCGGAATTGCGCTCCACCTCCGCGCAAAACGAGCGGGGTATCCTCGATGGAGCGGACAAAAATGCGTGCCTAGTGCTGTCATAAATACAGAGGACACCCGCCAGTCGTCAATCACCCCCTGAACTGTATGTGTGTAAACACTGGCGCACTACCTAAGGTGGAGTCGTGAGATCACTGGCCACAAGACAAGAGGAACTAGGAGTGGGTGACCTCTGCAACGTAGAGAGTGCTAGTACTCTTAACTGTGGTTGCCACCTGCAGCTGGAAAGGGCATGCGCCTTCAACGAGTGTGTGCTACAAAGTATGGAACGACCATTGCTGCCTGAGCACATGTATGTGCAAGTCCGTACACAGTGTAATCCCGGAAAGGCCCCTGTAACCGGTAGCCACCCCAGACATATAGTGACACTGAAACACCAACAGCACAACTGGCGCAGATCCATGTGAACATCACCCACACAGCACCAGGACCCGGAGAGTTTACCCCCGACCCAGCAACCCCATCTGCTTTCTCACCCCGCCACCGATTTCTCCCTCCTTACGGGGGACAAACGTCTACCGACACCACACAGGATACCTGGAAATGGGGAAAGATAAGCCCAGAAAGTCCTCTATGCAGAGCAGAATTGAGCAGTACGCTACCACGCCATCGACGCGCTCGCCGGAGCGGCCGCCAATATCTGAGTCAGACTGCATGGAGGAAGATATCTCCCTCAGAGATATAATGAGTGCCATTGCTAGCTCCAGAACTTCAATGGAAAAAAGATGGACAGTATCGGTGCGGAAGTGTCCCTACTAAGGCACGATCTGCAAAAGTTGACCTCACGCACTGGGGAAGCGGAGGCACGGATCTCGGAAACCCAGGACAATGTACGAGGGATAAACCGTAATATGCCCGGCATGATGACACGTATTAAACTCCTGGAAGCGAGAGTGGATGATAGTAAAGGCAGATCCAGGCGAAACAACATTCGCATCCTTGGCCTTCCCGAGAAAGCAGAGGGAGACTGTATGGAATTGTTCCTCGAAGAATGGCTAGTGGACACATACGACGCACAATCCTTCTCTAAATTCTTTTCCATTGAACTGGCCCATCGCATTTCAACCGGCAAGATCATCCCAGGGGCACCGCCACGCACAGTCATCGCGGGATTCCTAAATTATAGGGACAGGGACGCGGTCCTGCAGCTGGCGAGATCAAAAAGGGACAGTCACGTATAACGGATCAAAAATCGCCTTCTTCCCCGACTTCACCAGAGAAGTACAAAAGGTGCGCCAGTCATTTGATCCACTCAAAAAACGTCTGCACTCAATGGGCGTTAAATATGGGCTTATCTTCCCTGCGCAGCTTAAGATTTACTACAAGGGCACAACGGTGCATTTCACAGACCCCAAGGAGGCGTGGAGCTGGGCAGAGAGGCATATAGATGGCGACTGGAGCTCTGCAGGGAGGAGGGGAGAAGACCGTAATAGACCACATCCTGAGCGCCCACCAGACATGGAGCCGCAACAGCAACAACAAATGGAGAATCCACACCCTGGAAACGCATAAAGAACTGCAACTACTACTGAAGATGCCCAAACCACCGCAAAAATAACGTAACGGAGCTCATGCTCCATAATGTATACCAAGATATAAGACATATTAAGGCTGGCGCCCAACCTAGCAGCTGCCCCCAGACAAGGTAACAAACCCAAAGCACCGTAAAGGGGTGCTACAACACCCGGCTCTAGCTTCACACGAACTGCAGATCCCAGCTACAGCTGAGCGGGCGCATATGGGATAAAGCTTAGGAAGGTTTAACTGCTTTAAAGTTCATGTTAGGTCGACAAATGCTTCAGTTGGGGGTGGAGTATGGGGAGGAGGGAGTTGGGGATTTCATTTTTATTCGTTGTTTAAATGTTAAAAACCGCGCCAATGCCGACACACACATAGTAGTATCATCCTTGAGAATGAGTCCAGTAATACAAAGGAGCAAGCGAGTCTCGACACATAATATACCTACAGGTGATCAAGATCGAACCCTACCCAGACTGTTGGTTCCTGAAGCATCCCTAGACATGCAACATACCGACTTCACACACGCACGGATTACATGGCACAAATCACCAACGTAAAACACAGAACCATCCGAGTGATGACATGGAACGTAAACGGGCTCGGAAATAGCATTAAAAGGCTCTAGTCCTACAAGCGCTGAACCGTCACTCCCCGGATGTAGCCTTCCTAACGGAGACACACCTGGCGGGCACGAGATGTACATTGTTTAGACGTACAAACTACCGGCAAGCCTTTTACGCCAGATTTTCCATGGGATCACGTGGGGTATTAATCCTAATACACAAAAGACTTCCCTATCATCCTCTACCTATTGGGGTAAGCCCCCAGGCTCGCTGCACCTTGGCAGCATCGTCCGGCATTTACGCTCATATGAGCATAATTTCTGCAGCATAATTTTGCACTTCTCGCTACATTGCTTTGTGTAGCCCCCACCGGAGCCCAACAGCTGTTTATGCTGTTTACTTTCCACATCGCCATTGCAAACCACGAGGTTTGCACAATCCAACATGGCCGACCGCCGATCTACTGCAGCTCTCCCTGCCCAGCCCCTCACTGCCGCACCACGATTGGCTTGAGCCTCCCTCTTCACACCAATCGGGAGCCGGCAGGCGTTTAGCCGGCCCACAAGCACGAAGGCCCCAAGAACTAAGGCTGATTCCTGTCTTCAGCCTGTGCAGCCGTCCACCATCCAACTGGAGGAGCAGGAGCTCCCTCCACACTGCAGGAGCAGTGCCCACCCACTCCAGTGGGTCCGGATCATCCTCTACCTATTGGGGTAAGCCCCCGGGCTCGCTGCACCTTGGCAGCATCGTCCGGCATTTACGCTCATATGAGCATAATTTCTGCAGCATCATTTTGCACTTCTCGCTACATTGCTTTGTGTAGCCCCCACCGGAGCCCAACAGCTGTTTATGCTGTTTACTTTCCACATCGCCATTGCAAACCACGAGGTTTGCACAATCCAACATGGCCGACCGCCGATCTACTGCAGCTCTCCCTGCCCAGCCCCTCACTGCCGCACCACGATTGGCTTGAGCCTCCCTCTTCACACCAATCGGGAGCCGGCAGGCGTTTAGCCGGCCCACAAGCACGAAGGCCCCAAGAACTAAGGCTGATTCCTGTCTTCAGCCTGTGCAGCCGTCCACCATCCAACTGGAGGAGCAGGAGCTCCCTCCACACTGCAGGAGCAGTGCCCACCCACTCCAGTGGGTCCGGATCATCCTCTACCTATTGGGGTAAGCCCCCAGGCTCGCTGCACCTTGGCAGCATCGTCCGGCATTTACGCTCATATGAGCATAATTTCTGCAGCATAATTTTGCACTTCTCGCTACATTGCTTTGTGTAGCCCCCACCGGAGCCCAACAGCTGTTTATGCTGTTTACTTTCCACATCGCCATTGCAAACCACGAGGTTTGCACAATCCAACATGGCCGACCGCCGATCTACTGCAGCTCTCCCTGCCCAGCCCCTCACTGCCGCACCACGATTGGCTTGAGCCTCCCTCTTCACACCAATCGGGAGCCGGCAGGCGTTTAGCCGGCCCACAAGCACGAAGGCCCCAAGAACTAAGGCTGATTCCTGTCTTCAGCCTGTGCAGCCTTCCTCGCCGTTCGCCTATAACCTATGCCCGTTGCATAGCTACAGCTATCATGGTGGAACTCACTGGATGATCCAGTCTGCACTCGCCGACGCCGATCGACTTCGCAGAGACGGTCGCCCTCGCAACAGTAAGACTCTTAGCACTACATGCATAGTCCGTTCGTTAGACTCTGACAACAGCAGACAGGATCCATGTACCTCCCGCTATTATGCACATGCCCTGTTTAATGCCTCCCAACATACCGCAATATTGATACACGCACACCGTCTGTCTAGCCTCCATATATGCCTCCAATTGCCGCATACAATATATACAGTGAGTCCGCTGGCTTTCACCGCCTCTTGGCAAATACTCAAATGTATGTATCCTCTAGTGTATGCATTTATGATCTGCTTCTCTCTGCACCTCTGCAATACTCAAATCCAGGTCACCCGAAACCACTATGTAACATGACCCTATGGTCGCCAGAGTCCACAGTGCTATTGTGTTGTGCCCTATGGTCGCTAGAGACCACAGTGCTATTGTGTTGTGCCCTATGGTCGCTAGAGACTACAGTGCTATTGTGTTGTGCCCTTTGGTCACTAGAGACCACAGCGCTATTGTGTTGTGCCCTATGGTCGCTTAGAGACCTCTTTGCTATCAGGTTGTCCAACCCTTATAGCATCCCAGCTCTCACCGCACTATCTCAACATGCACACCGCACACATAATATTCATCCTCCTAGGTTCAATCTACATCGTACTTACTAGTAGTATTGGCTATCTCGTGCCCAAAGGGCAACCCAACAGTCACATCATGGAACTTAGGCACTCCACCACACACACTACTCCCCCCCAAAATGCCCGAAACATTACATAGGCAGCGTAGACTCAGAACACGCACACGGCCTTTAGCACTCCCCTCCACACCCATGGAGGTAACTATCAGGAACTCACGCCTAGGCTCACGCACGCACGCAAAAACCTTCCGCCCGCCTTACACCACCACCTACAAGCGGCCTAACAAGCCTCTGACGCCAGCTCCTCCCAGACATCACATGTTCAGCAAGCCTATTCATACTACCAATAAGTCTACTCTAACCACCAACCTCAAGCCACTACAACCTAAAACGCTCCAACACCTTAAATGTGCCCTACTGAATGTTCGCTCACTCAACGCCCACGCTCTAGAAGTCAATGATACTATTACCAACCAAGACCTAGACATGTTAGCCATAACAGAAACTTGGTTGCATTCCGCCTCTGGCCCCACTATCAGCATAGCTGTACCGCCAGGTTACTCTATCTTAAGACAGGACAGAATAGCCAAAACGGGAGGTGGGGTCGCACTCATCTTCAAAGACTCCCTAGCACTAAGACAGACTCCCACTACTGGGGAAGACTCCACGGACATCCTCTCAGCCAAACTCACCCTCACCCCTAAAGATACAGTTAACATACATGTCATATATAGACCCCCAGGCCCTGCCAATAACTTCACAGGCATAGTCAACCATCTCCTGGGTAAAAACATCAAACAAACTTCCAGAACTCTGCTTCTAGGAGACCTAAACCTTGGATACAATGACAAACTTGACAAAGCAGCTACCACTCTCGCTAGAAACCTCACAGATCTAGGATTCACACAGATAGTTACTGCCCTGACCCATAATAAAGGCCGTATTTTAGACTGGGTGGCAGATCACAACTGTGGCTCCACCCTCAACTCCAACACATCCCTCCCATGGTCCGATCACAACTGTCTTCAATTCTGCATTCCCATATCCGCATACTCCAAACCACTTATACCCGCACCGGCCAAGTTAGCCAGAAGTGCCAAAAAACTTACAGCAGACAATATACGTCCCTTCCTCAACAGCCAATGCCTAGCACCTCCTTTCTCCCCTGACCCCAACATTCTAGCAGATATCTTTAAAGACACTCTCACCCATGCCATCAACTCCGCAGCTCCTCTTGAAAACAAAAAAGAAAAAAAATCGTTTCACTCCAACTCATGGTTCACGGAGGACCTATTAAATCTACGCCAATGTAAGCGCCAAGCCCTCAAAACATGGCAGGCCAACCCTTGTGATGCCACCAAAGCAGACTTTCTCTGCATTTCTAAAAAATACAAAAGTGCCATATTTAAAGCTAAGTCAGAAACCTACAATAAACGTATCCTGGAAGCTAACTCCCACTCAAAAGAGCTCTTCACCATCTTTAAAGAGCTTACCGTCCCCCCTATCTGTACAGATGAGATTGTTAAGGACGAAGACTGGTGTAACAGCATCCAAACAGCGATGCTAAATAAAATAGACCTTCAAAACAAAATAGCAGAACACTTTAAGGCTCTCCCCCCCCCCCAACAGACCCACCCCGCCAATACCACTAAAAGCAAGAACACCCCCCAATTCAATTTTTCTCCAATCACCGAAGCAGATGCTCTCCACATCCTCAAGCAGCTTAAACCATCCCAATGCAAAGGCGATATATGCCCCCCCAACATCATTAAAGAGTGTGCGGCACCCCTCACACCGATCATCACAGCATTCATTAACGCCTCATTCAAGACGGGCCTAGTTCCCGACAGCCTTAAAGAGGCATGGGTGCGTCCGCTCTTAAAGAAACCTACCCTTGATCCGACCCAACCGAACAACTACCGGCCCATTACTACGGTCCCATTTCTTTTGAAAATCCTAGATAAGGCAGCCCACGTGCAGATACAGTCCTACCTTGAAAACTATCCTATCCTAGGAAAAAGGCAGTCTGGTTTCCGCAAAGGTCATGGCACTGAAACCGCTCTACTAGATCTGAAGAACCAAATTACGCTAATTCTAGACAAAGGCAAGCCGGCCCTACTGCTCCTTCTAGACCTCTCGGCGGCTTTTGATTTAGTCGATCAAGCCATCCTTACCAACCATCTCACACAGGCCGCACACTTCTCCAAACAAGCCACAAAATGGATCACTTCCTTCCTCGAAGGAAGAGTAATGAAAGTATTCTCCAATATAGCTAATGCAGAGCCTACGACCATCAGGCATGGAGTCCCCCAGGGCTCATGCACGGCTCCTACCCTCTATAATCTGTTTACCAAACCACTCTTTGACAAACTAGACGCACTTGGGATCGCATACACCAACTACGCGGACGATACCCAAGTACTCCTCCCGCTCACAGGACTATACCATCAGGACGCAGCCACCCTCCAGAACATATACGCCACCATCCAAGCATGGATGGCCACTAACGTCTTATGTCTCAACGGAGACAAGACTGAAATTCTCATCTTGGGGCAAAAACCCACTCTCTCTAAACTCGACCCACTCTACACCAATTTCTGCATTGACAATTGTGTTATCACAGTTCTACCTTCTGTAAAAACACTAGGAGTCCACATCGACGCCTCTCTTACCTATGGACAAACAAGTCAACTCCATTGTCTCAGCCTCCGCCCTGAGCACCAAACTCATCAATGCCATCAATGCCATCAAACCTTTCCTAACCAGAGATAATTGCCTCTCTATCGCCAGAGCCACCATCGGAGCCAAACTAGATTATTGTAATGCGCTACTGGCTGGCACCTCTAACTCCAATCTCAATAAACTCCAAACCACACAGAATAATGCTCTAAGAGCAGCCCTCAATATACCTAAAAGGGACCACATCGCGCTAGCCAGAAAGGCAGCTCACTGGCTTCCGGTCAAAGAGCGCATTACATTCAAAATACTTACCACCGCACACAAATGTATCAACCTCTCCGCACCATCATACCTGTCTGATACACTAAGTCTCACTCCTCCAGACCAACCAGGCAATGCCACTCCAACCAACTTAAGGTCCCACGCATCAATCGAGCTAGAGCAGGTGGAATTAGTTTTCCCTACATTGCCCCTAAACTATGGAACTCTCTACCTAGCACTCAGAGCAGAAACTTCTCTCTCTGCCTTCCGAAAAAAGCTGAAAACCATCTTGTTTAACTAACTCCCTCTCCTCATGTTGTTTACTCTCTCCTCCTCCCCTCCTCCCTCCTCTTCCCCCCCTGTAGACATGTCTCTTCTCTTGCAACTAAGAAATTCATTTCAATGTATGTACAACTAGTCATCTGCATATCCTCTGTTTTCTTCTTGTGCAACCAAGTAATGACTGTAATGTATGTAAAATAAGTCATTTTCTTTTCCTGTAACAAGCGCCACAATGCCCACTGGGCTGCCTGTGCGCTAAACAAATGCGAATAAATAAATAAATAAATAAATAAATATAGCCCCGATACGGTCACCCAAGACCAAGGAGGCAGGTTTGTTCATACGACAGGAACCCTCTGGGAACGCACTATATCTATGATCGCTGTATATGCACCACCTAACCTAATAACCCCCCTGTTGAATGACATTACGCCCCTGATTGCTAACAACCCTGAAGACATCACGTTGATTGGAGGAGACTTCAATGAAGTCATGAACATAGACCTTGATAGGACACATGTACGGTCCAGGAACCCAGGCATGCGCACTAAACTGGCCACATTCGCTAATGCACTGGGGCTACAGGACGTATGGAGATCACTACATCCCAATACAAGAGAATACTCGTATCACTCTGGTGCACATGCCTCACTGTCCAGGCTAGACTATTTCTTCCTACCGCTAAGTAACATACACAAAGCAGGTGAAGCCCAACTACTCCCTAGAGGTATTTCGGACCACTCTCCACTTACGATAACGATTAGAACTGACAGAACAATCCCCCCCACCCAGCTGGAGACTGAATGGTTACTACCTAGGATTCCCAGAGCTGGTGGAACACATACAGAAGGCCACTGAAACATACCTTGAAATAAACACAGACTCTGTAGACAGCCCAACGCCGCTATGGGAGGCACTAAAGTCAGTACTAAGGGGTGAAATCATAGCCTGGACTACAGCCCACAGGAAAAAACATCTTGAAGCGTTACATGCAGCTGAAGCAAAGGTACGCAACGCAGAGGTTAATCATCTATCCCATGACCAACCAGAGACACAACGCGCGCTACAACTAGCACAAAAACAACTGCAACACATAGCCTTAGATAACGCAAAACAAGCGCACGCAGCAATGCGAGCGAAAGTATACGAAACAGGGGACAAGGCGGGGAAAATACTGGCATGGTTAGAGCGCAGGGAACTAGGCCTCACCCAAGTCAGGAAGCTAATAACGGAAGAACCAGAGCCATTAACAACAGATCAGGACATAGCGGAGGGATTCGCAAAGTATTATGCTGAGTTATACAGAGCACCATCTTCACCGCCACCGACCGATATCCTAGAAGAAATCACCTTTCCTACCCTAGAGAGCAACAGGCTGGCCTATTAGAACAGGAAATTACTGAGGAAGAAGTAACTCGGGCAATGTCAGAACTCCAATCAGGGAAAACCCCAGGCCCGAATGGCTATCCTGTCAAATTATGGAAAAAAATAGGCGCAAACGTAATCTCCCCACAACTACTGCGCCTATTTCAACACTCATATTCACAGGGTTGCCTCCCCCCAGACCTTAGGAAAGCCACAATAATAGTCTTGCTAAAGGCAGAGAAACCACCTGACCAGTGCAGTTCCTGCAGACCCATCTCTCTTATAAACTGTGATGCCAAAATACTTGCGAAGGTATTGGCCAACCGGCTGCAACAGGTCATACACAAACTCGTACACCCAGACCAATGTGGGTTTATGCCACAAAGATCCGCCAGGCAAAATATATACAGACTGCACACAGCATTAGAACAACTACCCAGGCTACAAACCCCCCTGGCCCTACTGTCCATTGATTTTGAAAAGGCTTTCGACTCTGTGCACTGGGAAGCAATTTGGGAAATTATGCAACGGATGGGTATAGGCCCATACTTCATGAGCTGGATCAAGCTACTATACCACCTCCCGGTGGCAGTAACAAAAGTGAACGGGTACACTTCCAAACCCTTCCAGCTAGGTAAGGGCACGAGGCAAGGCTGCTCCCTATCAGCTTTGATCTTCGCGTTAGCAATCAAACCTTTAGCGATCCTGTTAAGATCCACACAAACATGGAATGGCTTCAAGTGGGCGGACGGCTGGGAGGACAAGGTGTCTTATATGCAGATGACCTGTTAATATACCTGGCGGACCCACGGGCTTCCTGCCCTGTGGTGTCACGTCTACTAGTGGGATACGGAAGGTTCAGCGGACTCTGTATCAACTGGTCAAAATCCATACTACTTCCAGTGGGGCAGATAAGCAATGCAATACCAGACGAATGCCCCTACCGGGTTGAAAAGGAACAATTCAGATATCTAGGTATACTAGTTACACATAAGCTGACAGACTATGCGGGGAAAAACCTTACATCCGATAATGTCCAGGTTCACGGAGGATGTCCGCCATTGGATGTCCTTACCACTCACATTACTGGGACGCGCTGCACTCTTCAAAATGATGGCTCTCCCCCGCTTTCTCTACATATTGCAGAATGCACCGGTACCAATTGCACCCAGCGAGTTTCATAGGATAGACCAAACGCTTAGGAAATTGTTATGGAAAGGGAGTCACCCAGGACTAGCACTTACTACGCTGCAGCGATCCGTATGGGAGGGAGGAATTGGGCTTCCCCGGCTGCAAACATACTACTGGGCCAGTCAAATGGCAATAGTAAATGATAAACTGCACGGGGACATCACACTACCGCACAACAAAATACAAGATCCCGACACACAAGAAAGGCCCATCATGAATCTGCTCTACCGGAAGAAAGAGCGTTCTTCTACCCCATCTATGTTGACACACATAACCCTAGTCTGGACGGACACGCACAAATACTTAGGTTGGGAGAAAAAAAACTAATCTTAGCACAACCACTATGGAACAACAGACACCTCCCGGAAGTGAACAAACTCCCTAAGTGGCAAACATGGGCCCAACTAGGCGTTACAAAAATTGGAGATGTAATAAAAGAGAACGATCTAGTTGCCACCTTCGCACTCCGTCCTAATGAACAATACCACTATATGTAATTCAAACATGCGTTGCAGGCTCACCTCCCGGAGCTGAGTGATATGCCTGACTACTCCCCATTAGAACGCAACTTATTCCCAGAATTGCTTAAGCATAAAGTCACATCCACTATGCATAACGCCATAAACTCCTTTGCTACAAAAGAGCTGTCGGGTCTGAAAGCCAAATGGGAGAGGGAGGTGGGTGACATACTTCCGGAAGAATGGGTAACCGCATTAATGTACCCCAGAGAATCGACTATATCCTCCAGGCTTAGATTAATTCAACTGAAGATACTACATAGAATTTACTATCCAAGAGTGGCATTGTTCAACTGGGGGAAGACCACTAACCCGAACTGTCTGAGATGTAAGAGAGAGGAAGGGTCCTACTATCATATACTGTGGGAATGTGCCATCATTCAACAATACTGGCAGCAATGCTGCGACAAACTGTCAAGGGTAATGGGAAAGAGAACACACGTAAATCCAAAACAACTATTACTGGGAATAGAAGGAGATATGGAACTAACAAGGTACAAAAATGGGTTCTTAACCACTACCACTGCGATACTCAAAAAGAACATAGCGCAGCTATGGGGCTCCGAAAGACCACCGAGCTATGAACAATGGATCACGGACGTGGACATTTGCATTGCAATGGAAAAAAGGGTTTACACTGCCAGAGGATGTCCCGAGAAAGCCCAGAAAGTATGGCAAAACTGGGAGGATGCGCATTAAAAGTAATCTATAACGACAAATCGTGGAGTCGCCCAAGGACTCGCAAGTGGACCAGGTTGAGTGATATGACAGGAACAAAGTGTCGAGGCATGTTTAAAGGCTCATTAATATAAGATCGCGCGGGGAACTATTGGCAGGCGAGAAGAACAAGTTACTTCTTACCTTGTAACGTTCTTTCGATGGGATGTTCCTCCGACGTATTCCTTATTTTAGATATCTCTTTCCAGCTTTGCTGGCCTCGGAAATTTTTTCTCTCTAGAGGGCGCTGCACGTCAACGTCCACAGAGTCGATGTCCCTCGACAGCCGCCGTATCGACATCATCCTGCCTATAAAGGGCGCGTGCAGCGTCCGTTGCTCAGTTCCATTTTGTAGCCCACAATAATTCTTTCTGGACTAGACTAATCACCCTGAAGGAGCGTAAGCTGCAACAACAAGGGAAGTAGTACTGCGGGGATGGATGGGAGGGTCCATAAGGAATACGTCGGAGGAACATCCCATCGAAAGAACGTTACAAGGTAAGAAGTAACTTGTTCTTCGAAGGGATTGTGTCCTCCGACGTATTCCTTATCTTAGATAGGCTCCCATAACAGTGTTCTGTTATTGGAGGTGGGAGTACTGACTTCATGCTTCCTCTTATTGGTGAATAGAGTGCAATACTGCCCTTCCAAACCTAGTTTCCTGACTGGAGGAGGAATCCAAGTTGTAAAACCGTGTAAAGGTATGGACGGACGACCATGTGGCAGCCGCACATATGTCTCGAACCGGCACACCTCTTTTGAGGGCCGATGAAGCTGCGATACCTCTGGTCGAATGAACCCCAAGATTTTGAGGGGGCTCTTTTCCTGCCAGTTTATAACATTCCAAAATGGCTAAAATAATCCATCTGGAAATGGTCTGCTTAGTTATCGGTAGCCCCAGCTTGTGACCTGCGT
Organism: Ambystoma mexicanum; assembly: GCF_040938575.1. Classification (NCBI taxonomy): domain Eukaryota; kingdom Metazoa; phylum Chordata; class Amphibia; order Caudata; family Ambystomatidae; genus Ambystoma; species Ambystoma mexicanum. Next base: position 729,336,788 of record NC_090924.1, read on the forward strand.
AGCCTACAACCAGCTGGTCTGCTTGTCTTATCCTAGCCAATCTACTAATGTATAAACTTAAAGCCCTTCTTGGGTCCAGCCTGTGTAACCTCTCTTCCTCTTTCCCCGGATGGGGAGGAGGATAGAAAGATGGAAGGGTAATTTTCTGTGTGATATGAAATTCAGAAACCACCTTTGGGAGGAAATTAGGCTTCACTTGCAGAACAACTTTGTCTTTGTGAAAGATTGTATGAGGGGGTTTACAAGAAAGAGCTTGTAACTCGCTCACCCTTCTAGCAGATGCAAGTGCTACTAATCAGCCTTAAGGGTAAAAAACCTTAACAAACAAGAGTGGAGTGGTTCGAAAGGTGTGCCCATCAGGAAAGTTAGTACTAAATTTAAATCCCATAGGGGAACCTGGAATGGTCTTGGGGGATAAACGTTAGTTAACCCCTTTAGGAACTGTATTACCAAGGGTAACTTGAAATAGGATGGTTCTTCCGCAGTGCGCTTAAAGATGGAGAGCGCTGCGAGATAGCCCTTGATGGTGCCAACTTGAAGGCCTGAATTCGCTAAATAAAGTAGGAAGGACAAAACCATTGGTGTACCACATGAAAAGGGATCGATATTCTTTTCCCTACCCAGCTGCAAAATCTGTTCCAACGGCAGTGGTATAAAGATTTTGTTGCTGGCCTTCTTGCCGAAAGCAACACCTCCATAACGTCATCAGGGAGGTCCCAATCCTTGTACCTCAGCCTTTCAGAAGCCAAGCGTGAAGGTTGAGGGTTTTGATGTCTGGATGGAGAACCTGAACTCCCTTCTGTGAGAGCAGATTCTCTCTGAGTGGAAGTCAAATTGGAGGGCAGATGGACAAGTCTAGAAGGTCCGGGTACCACGTTCTCCTGGCCCAATCCGGGGCAATTAGGATCATGGTTTTCCGGAATCTTCTCAACCTCCTGATCATTTGAGGAATGACAGGGACTGGTGGAAACGCATCCAGGAGTGGAAACTCCCAGTCCACTATGAACGCGTCTCCCAGAGCTCCTCTCGGGGGAAATTCCCTTGAGCAGAACAGATTGCACTTCCTGTTGACACTGGTGGCAAACAGTTCCACCTGAGGGGTTCCCCAAACGGCGAAAATCTCTTGAAGTACTTCCTGAGCTAGTTCCCACTCGTGGGAGACTGTGCTCTGCCTGCTCAGAGCGTCCGCTGTCAAGTTCTTCTCTGCGGCTAGGTGAACTGCCAATAGAGAGATTCCTTCTTGGATTGCCCAAAATCAGAGCTGCATCGCCTCTCTGCACAGTGGTAGTGATCCTACGCCTCCTCTTTTGTTGAGGTAATGCATTGCCACTGTGTTGTCCGTCATTATCAGGACATTCTTTCCTTGTACAGATGGCAGAAAAGCCTTCAGCGCAAGTCTGATGGCCATCAGCTTTAACAGGTTGATGTGTAGTCTTAACTCTGATGGAGACCAACGACCGCTGATGGTCAAGTCGTTGGCATGGGCTCCCCACCCCATGAGTGAGGCGTCTGACTACTGTTATCTCCGGCCATGGTTGCCAAGACAGTTCTCATTTCAAGATGTTCTCCTGACAGGCCCACCACTGAAGGTCTCGAGCCACCCTGTCGGGAATCTGAAGAAGATCTGTCATTCTCCCTGAGAATTGTGACCACTGAGTTCTCAGTGCCCACTGGAGAGGTCTCATTCTCAGGCGAGCCTCTGGCACTAGGAAAATGCAGGATGCCATGAGGCCTCGCAACCTCAAAAAGTCGAAGGCTGGGAAACGCTGGGCATTTTGAAACTTGGTGACCATCTGTAGAATATCTTGAGCCCTCACCTCTGGTGGCGAGGCTTTTCCCAGGGAAGTGTCCAGGATCGCTCCGATGAACTGGAGTCTCTGCCATGGTATCATTTGTGACTTCTTTAAATTGAGGGAGAAGCCCAGTCTGTGAAGGGAGTGGCGAACATAATCTAGCTGGATCTGAGCTTGTTCCGAAGATACAGCTCTCATCAACCAATCGTCCAGGTAGGGGTAGACGTGAATCCCTTCCCTCCTTAGACTTGCAGCCACTACCAACATTAACTTGGTGAAGACCCTCGGGGCGGAGGTCAGCCCAAATGGCAGAACTCGAAATTGATAATGAGAGTTGCCAATTTCAAACCTCAGGTATTTCCTGTGTTTGAGATGGATTGGCACATGGAAATAAGCGTCCTGAAGGTCCAGAGATACCAACCAGTCCTGGAACTGAAGGGCCTGAAGGATCTGAGAGAGAGTTACCATCTTGAATTTGTCTTTCCTGAGGAATTTGTTCAATTCCCGCAAGTCCAAGATGGGTCTCAGTCCTCCGTCTTTCTTTGGTATGAGAAAGTAAGGGGAGTACCAGCCCTTACAGGTACCGGTTCTATGGCACCTTTCTCTAGCAGGTCTAAAATTTCCTGCAAGAGGAGCGGATCTGGAGCTTTTTGAGAGCTGATCCCCGGTGGATGACTCTGAGGTATGCGTAGGAGAGGCAGGCAGTAACCTTGTGCAACTGTCTCCAATGCCCAAGCATCTGACGTGATAGCCTGCCATTCTGCCAGATGTTGAGTTAACCTGCCTCCTACAGGTGTCTTGTGAGGGAAGTCCTCAGAGTGGTTTAGGGGCGGCTGATGCAGATGCCGATGGTAAAGAGGCACCTGCTGTTGCTGCGGCTTTTGAATATCTACCCCGTCCACCTCGGGTAGTTCTTCTTTGTCCCCTTTGAGCCGGTCGTCCTCTACCTCTTCCGAATGCGGAGTAGAAGCGAAAAGACTTGCCTCTCGCAGAGGTTCCTGTAGGACGAAAAGGTGTCTGACGGATTGCAGCGCCTAGGGATTTTGCTGCTGCCTTTGATGTTTGCAGTTTTTCTAAACTGTCATCCGCCTTTTTCCCAAACAAAGAAGAGCCATCAAATGGCATGTTCAAGAGTCTGGATTGCACATCTGGGGCAAAACCAGACTTTCTCAACCAAGCAAATCTCCTGGTTGTTGTACTTGCCGCCATTGCTCTGCTGATACTGTCAGCCGAGTCAATGCCCGTCTGGAGGGCTTCGCACATAGCGTTTTTACCGTCCCTTATGATATTTAGGAACGCCTCCCTTTCTTCTCCCTCCGGGATGCAGTCAGCCGCTGTAGAAGCACACTCCCAAAGTGTATGGCTAAATCTAGCAAGGGTGCAAGTAGCATTAATAGATTTCAACGCCATGCTACATGCCGAAAAGACTTTCTTAGCCATAGCATCGTATTTCTTATCGTCCCTGTCCTGTGGGACGGTAGGGTAAGCAGTCTTGATGTCAGTAGAAGATGCTGCCTGTACCACCAGACTTTCTGGGGATGGGTGTTTGGAGAAAAAAACTCAGGGTCTGCAGAAGATACCCTGTATTTAGCAGACAATTTTTTATTCACTGCCGGGACGACATCTTGGGTTTTCCAGTTCGTCATAATTTTTCTTTGCAGAGCTTATGAAAAGGTACTACAGGATCTTCCTGTGGACCTTTATCAAGAATATCCGTGAGGTCATCCTGTTGGAAAGCAGGTGAAGGTGTTGACCACCCCATAAATTCTGTAATCCTGGCCATTAAGGCTCTATAAGGGGTTTCAGCATGCTCCCCCGGGTCTGGCCTATCGAACTCCACCTCTGGGGAAGTGTCTAAACCACTTGCCTCATGTAAGGAATCATGGAGTTCCTTTAATCTGCGTTCCTCTGAGGATAACTCCTCTTGAACTGGGGTTGCAGATCCCTGCAACTCAAATGGCTCTTCCTGATCAGACAGTTCTCCCTCTTCCATAATTGAAGACATTGTTCTCAATTGGTCTGAGCTCACAAAGGGTGTGAAACCCATCTCCAAGGCAGAGGGTGCCAAACTTGTCGTAATCGGCCTCGAAAACGTCGATGTCGTCGACGCTGACGTTGAAGGCGTCGAAAACAAAGGTTGAGGCCTCGAGGTCCTCGATAAAATTGGAATTCTGCTCGACAATCTCGACGACATCGACAACCTGGGAATAGCCACTGGGTGCGCCGCAACCGTGACTTTCCTTGGCGTCGACGCCGGTGTTGAGGATGGCGTCGAGTCGACCGACCCGTGTGTCGAAGGTCCCTTCGACAACGGCGTCGAAGACACCGACCTCCGCGCCGACGGAACCTTCGTCGACGGAACCTTCGAAGAAGGATTCGAGGTCTTTGCTTTACTCGAGGGTTCGTGACGCGCTCGAGAAGCTTTCTTCGCCGGGTGCTGCGACTCGCGGCGTTTTGGACCTTCGGGTCTTTCGACCAGAGAATCGCTCTCGGCAGTCTTCGAGGGGGTCGAGGCTGCTTTCTCGAAGACGCTCATATTTTTTCGGAATTCCTCCCATTCAGCCCGGGAACTATGTTTCGTGGGGCAAGGGATTCTCTTAGGTGAAACAGAGGAAGAGGAGGACGAAGAAGGGGATCTTCGGCGTCTCCTTTTCGAGTGCTTCGATCTCGACGAGTGATGGGACCCGCTTCGAGACCTGGAGCGCGAATGGTGACGAGGAGACGAATGTCTCGACTTCGTCGAGGAAGAAGAAGCTTTAGAAGTCTTACCTTTTTCCAGCTTCCCCCTACGCTCCTTCAGGGCTTTAGCTGTCATGGACATACAGTCCTCACACTCCGAACAATGGTGTTCAGCTCCCAAACACCACAGACAGACCCTGTGAGGGTCCGTTAGCGACATCTTTTTTCCACAGTCTCGGCATTTTTTAAAACCGGACCGAGGAGTCGTCGGTTCAGACGAGGAAGCCATCGAGTATGGATCGAATATCTCGAGGAAAATGGAATAATATCTATTAAGTTGAGCAACGATATTCCGAGGCACTGAGTAAGCGCGGAAAAACGGAACTGAGCAACGGACGCTGCGCGCTGCCTTTATAGGTAGGATGACGTCGACGTCGATACGGCGGCTGTCGAGGGACATCGACTCGGCGGACGTCGACGCGCAGCGCCCTCTAGAGAGAAAAAATTTCCGAGGCCAGCAAAGCTGGAAAGAGATATCTAAGATAAGGAATACGTCGGAGGACACAATCCCTTCGAAAGGGATGTTTTGATTACCCTGTTGTATGGGGCTTTATGTTTTATGTTACTAAAATGCAAATAAAATGTTTTATTAAAAAAAATTTTAAAAAAGAGTGAACATCGGACATATTGAACTCTTTGAACTTTATAAACCCCGGAGTCAATATACCTCCGGAACTCCTCCAGCACCTTCAAATCAGTGAAGTAACTGGTATCTACGCGCCCCTGCATGCCATGCAGGATGGAGAGCTCATCATTTAAAAACATAAGGTGAGGTTACTAAAAGGGGATATCGGAGGTGACAAGAGGGGAGAACGAGAACAGTGGGAGGGGACCATCACTAAAATCCACGGGTGGCTAAATCCCTTTCTCCACTTGCAGGAGAATACTTCTACAGATCAAGCAGACGAGATTAGGCGGGCCAGTCCAGACAGTCATCTCGGCACCACGCATCACGTTGGTGGAGACCGCAGCTGTCCGGGTCCGATCGATGCCCATGTGGGAACCAGGTGAGCGTAACAGCATGTCCGGAGGTTGGCAGATTCTGGACGGAGGTTAAACTATGTACGTACGAGTCAATATGGGCATCCATGCTGGGGGGGTTTGCCAGACCACAAAACCTGAAGCACATTAGTAAGATGAAAGATCTGGCCTACATCTTAGCCAAACGGAGAATTGCAATGAGCTGAAAAGCAGCCCAAAGACCCAGAATAGAGATGCGGTGGGCCGACTTCCTGAGGTGGGCAGAAGAAGAGACGGCAGCCTGCTATTAAGCAATCAGTAGGGGAGGGGAGGAGGAGGCGGGACTCCTGATTGCGTGGAGACAACTGGTGGCCAAGATGGTAGGACCCTCCCATGCTGAACTCAGTGAAGATGACACACTTGGGAACAATGAGGGAGACAAACCCTGAGGATCGAAACCTGTGGTAGCGAAGTAGTGGCTTGAGTTAAGGGGGAAGGAAGGGGGAGGACTGTGATGCATAACATGTGTACATAAGGACATGTAACATTTACATGTAAGTCTAAAATAATACAAATTGCTTAAAAAATAAAACTATTGAAAGGGGAAATTTGAGATTGCAGTGGTCCTGCAATGGGTCAAGCTAAATCCTGTGCACATTCGAAAGTCTTCGATAGTTGAATGCCCACTACAATTGGTCCGAGACCGGCTGAGGGAGACATTGTAACAGAGAAAAGATCTGAGCCAGGCCAAGGGGCATCCGGGGTGAACCGTGAGTCACCCAGGAAAGAGTATTCTCTAAACAATGGAAAATGGGGATCTGAGTCCAGAAGAGGGGGATCCACGATAATGACTGTGATATAAAAAGAGATCTAAGCCCGGCTGAGGGGGATCCAGGGTGAGACACCCAAATTTAACGCTCGAAAGAGGAGAGGAACTTTGTGTTTATTTAGTTCTTGTACAACAGGCCCTCTGAGTCAAGCGACTTTGGAAAAACAAAGAATTGCAGCACAGAAGGCCCCAAAGCTGTTAATAGAAATGTGTCCTCGTGCTAAAGAAGCCAAAGTGTGTTCTTTGCTTGAGTGAAACCGCCTTGTCCAGTGCTGAAAACGTGGGGAAGGGAGGTCAATGGCCTGAAAATGCTGACATATCATTTTGTGAACACTTCTTTCTTTTTCACGAACACTATCCCTCACTATGGCCCTCATTACGACCCTGGCTTTGGACCATGGTGCTAATAGCACCATGGTCCATGTCAGTAACTTACCGACTCCGCCAGGGCGGAATGGGGAATTACCGCCCCATTCCGAGGTTGGCGGGGCGGTAATTCCCCATGCCGCCATGGCCCTTCCCCATTCCCATTTTTGCCCCATAGGGCTCAATGGGAATGGGGAAGGCGCTAAGTACGGTGCCGCAAATTGCGGCACCGTACTTAGCACCAAGGTCCCTTTGCGGGTTGGTTTTTAACACCTGCAAAAAGCAGGCGTTAAATTCTCCAAACCGCAAAGAGACCTCGTAATCGGGCGTTAAGGGTTTAATGGCGCCGCCACCTTTTACGGCGCCACTAACCCCTTAACGCCTGGGTTGTAATGAGGGCCTATGTATGTTTAGCGGTAAGGATTGGCAATCGTTTCTTTTTAGTATAGGCCCTTTTAGTTCGACAAGACTCCACTAGTACTACATTGTTATAATTATTTGATGGTCGTAGCTTGCTCCCATGTATAGATTTAGGTTTAGATAGGTGTTTATCACACCCTTGTTAAAGCTCAATACACACCCTTGAACCTCGTCCCAGTACCTCACAACTCTTTGACTAGCGGGCAAGGAAATTAACCTTCCCCAGCGACTGCTCCCCAGCCTGTTATCAAGAACAGAAACCTGCTTTCAGTATCTCTACGACTCCCAGAGAGACAGCATCAACCCTGGGAGTAACTAATACCTTGCCT